>NC_141138.1:132302981-132903814 GCF_053477565.2 Lygodium microphyllum
AACGAACACCGCATCTGCATTGAATTCATGTAAAAATTTAGTAATAAGGTGTCAATTGTATACAGTTTTGCCAAAAAATTGTTGCAATAAATGGCATGTTTTTAGGTGTTGTCATGTATACTTTGATGTCATATCCAGTCCCACAAATCCAATTATCCTTGGGATGCCTTGGCTAAAGAAACACAACCCAAAAATTGATTGGATTAGCAAAAGATTACAATCATGAAAATCAAGGAAAGTCGGTCCATCTAGGAGCCAAAGCCTTTATGCACATAGCAAGGAAGGAACCAACCTACATGATATATCATATACCAGCTCAAGAATCTAGTAAGGATGATTCAGCCGAGCTACCAAGACAGTATCAAGAATTTCAAGATGTCTTTGAAAAAAAGAATGCAAATCTCTTGCCCAAACACAAACCATATAATTGTGATATAGAACTCCATGAGGGGCCTCAACTGCCTTTTGGATCCATCTAGATGTTATCCCTTGATGAACTAGCTAAACTATGCAAGAACATTGATGAGAAATTAGCCAAGGGGTTCATTAGGCACTCGAAGTCTCCTAATGGAGCCCCAATTCTATTTGTGAAGAAGAAAGATGGGTCACTTCGAATATATATAGATTATTGAAGACTCAACAAGATAACAGTTAAGAATCAATACCTTTTCCATTGAAAAGCCAAGAGCTTCACAAAGATTGATCTACGAGGGGCTTATAATCTTATACAAATCAGAGAAGGAGACGAATGGAAGACAACCTTCCACACAAGGTATGGTCACTTTGAGAATGTTGTTATGCAATTCGGTCTCATCAATGCTCCTGCAAGTTTACAACATATGATGAATTATAACTTCCAAGACCATCTAAATGATTTTGTAGTTATATACTTGGATGATATCATGATATTATCCAAAGGAGCATGAGCACCATGTAAAATTAGTTTTGGAAAAGCTTAGAGAGACGATGTCTCCCAAAGAGGAATCTTCATGGACTCCAAGAAGATTGAGACTGATTGGCAGACACCCACATGTGTCTGCAATGTCCAATGTTTCCTTGGCTTTGCCAACTTCTACAAGATATTTATCAAGGATTACTCAAAGATAACCACACCACTCACCAGACTCACAAGAAACTCAAAGTTCTCATGGATCCTAGAAGCCGAGGCCTTCCAAACCTTGAAGACCACTTTCACCACTGCCCAAACAAATCCTAGTCCACCCAAATCCTACCAAGCTATTTTTATTAGAGACCGATGCATCAAACTATGCCTTAGGAGTCATCTTGTCCCAGCATGGAGATGATGGTCATATGCATCCAGTGGCATTCCACTCAAGGAAGTTCTCCCTTCCAAAGATAAAATATGAGATCCTCAACAAAGAACTCCTTGCCAATGTAGATGCCTTTGAAAACTATGAGATCCAAGACAAAGAACTCCTTGTCATTGTAGATGCCTTTGATACTTGGCATCATCATCTAGAGGGTGCAACCCATAAAGTTATTGTCTATATATATTTAAAAAAATCTAGATTACTTTATGACAATCTGCATCCTTAATTGAAGGCAATATCCTTGGAGTAATTGCTTATTTAGGTTTGACTTTATCATCACCTATCACCCAAGATGCCAACAATGCCAATCAAATGCTTTATCAAGAAGATCCTAGATGGTACCTATGAAGGGAGAAGAAGTTTTTGATCAACAACGAGCAATACTACTACTCAAGCCAGAGCACCACTAGCTAGCAACATCTCTAGTTGCCACCAAGCCAACCCTACCTTGATCTAGTTAATCCATGAAGCCCTACCACATGATGATTTAGCCAACAATGTTAAGAGAAAAAATCAAGAGGACAAAGGAAATGGTTTGTGAGTTTCAGGAAACTAATGGATTGTTATACTATAAGGATCTACTTTGCATCCTTGCAAAAAAGTTGAGACTCCAGGTACTCCAACAACACCATGACATCCTAGTAGTAGGACACTTTGGAGTTAATAAGAACTTAGAGCTTATTTCAAGAGATATTTAGTGGCCCCAAATGTGGATAGAACTTAAGGAATATATAAAATCATGTGATACCTACAGCATGATCAAGGTACCTCATCACAAACCACATGGCCTCCTGCAATCTTTGCCCATTCCAGCACGATCTTGGTCTTCTTTGTCCATAAATTTCATAACAAATCTTCCCAAATCAGACAAATATGACTCTATTCTTGTTGTGGTAGATAGGTTCACAAAAATGGCACATTTCATCCCAACCACCAAGACCATCACAAGTGCAACTATCGCTAGACTCTTCCTTAGATACATTCTCAGATTACATGGACTCCCAAATGACATCATTAGACAATCAGGGTCCCCAATTCATATCTATTTTTTGGAAGAGCCTTTACAATATCCTTGGATTCCAAGTTAAGTTATCCATAGCCAATGATCCATAGACTGATGGTCAAACAAAATAAGTAAATCAAGTCTTGGAACAATATCTCTGTTGCACCATTAACTACCATTAGAATGATTGGTTTGAGATCTTGCCCTTTGTAGAGTTTGCTTATAATAATAGTATCCATGCATCTATGAAGAAAACTTCTTTCTTTGCAAACTATCACTAGCATCCAACGATAGATGTACATCTCTCCAATCAAGTAAAGAACCCTACCATCCGAGATAAAGCTAAACACCTAGTAGTTATATACCAAGAACTCAGGCAACAAATCCAAAAGGCTGAGAATTAGTACAAGCACTATGCGGACCAACAACTTCTCCAATATCCAACATACAAATTTAGTGGTAAAGTATGGTTACTCAGCCATAACCTCCAAAAAACAAGGCCCTCCACCAAGCTAGAACACAAGATATTTGGGCACTTCATTATCATAGCCCAGATCAATCCAATTGCTTACCAACTCCAACTCCCTAGAACCATGAAGATCCACCCAGTCTTCCATGTTTCCTTGCTTGAGCCATACCATAGCTCACCATTGAGGGGGGAAAGATCTAGTCCCCCATTACTTGTTTAGATTCAAGATCATTAAGAATTTGAGGTCTCAAGGATCTCTTGAGGTCGATTGGAATACCTTGTTTGTCAAGAATTGCGTGGTGGGGGGACTTGCTCAAGATGCTACACTGAACACACACAGAATGCACAAGGAGAAGCTCACTCAAGAGACAAGAAGAGAGATGGAGGCCAAAACGTTTTCTGGCTAGTTTCTTCTTCTTATTCCTCCATACACTTTACAATGTACACAAAGTATAGATAAGATACAACATAAAGGAAAGTTACCTGCTAAGTCAAACAATGCATAACCGACTACACTGTCGACTGGCGCTATAACTATGCCAGCTGTAAATAGGTGTAACAACTTGAATATAATAAGTAATGAGTGTTAGATATGATCAATGCCCCACCCTCATTAGCTGCCACCAATGATCCATGGTGCTCAAAGTTGTAAGGTCCCCATTATGAGGAGAAGCCAAATGTTGAGTCCTGATGAGGTCTATGTGACCGGATGGCAAAAAGGTGACCGTTGTGGGTCTAATCTTTGGGTTAGACGGAGTGGTTAAGCTGGTAGCAACTCAAGGCGCATTGCATCGAGTTGCGGGATAAGGGAGTTAAAAGGGGCCCCTATTTTGGGGTCCGGAGGCCACAGAAGCGGCCCCTAGCTAGGGGGGTCCCAGGGGGGCTAGTGGCCCCAATGGCGGGGGTCCGCGGGTAGCACCCCCGACCCTATGGTAAAGGAAATATTCCTTGGAATATTCCCTGGCCGACTAGTGGAAGCTCATATGGTAGGTCGATCAGGCTAACCTAATGACCTCGGGCTATAAAAGCTAAACCCCTTCACAGCCATCCAATAATTCATCTTTCACCCAGTCAGAGTTGTTGTTCCAGCTAGCCTTAAGCTCTTCACCTACCTTCTGTCTAGATCGCCATCTAAGCTTCATACAGTGGAAGTGCATGGGTGGACAGAGCCATCTTTGTATCAGTTGTTTGGAGCTAAAGAATTTACTGATTCTCCTCTTATCTGTTGTGTACTCTCTATCTCTTTCTCAGATTTTGTTCGCTGTGCCATGTAATTTTTACATGGTATCAGAGCCCAGGGGGCTCTAGAGATCAGAGAGTGTGCAAGAGGCAAAGGCTTCAACAGCAGCAAAGAGAAACTATGTCGACTTCCGGAAGCAGTTCTAGCGCATTAGGAAGCGGTGCAGGAGGTGGTGCTACTGTACCGGCTATTCAAACACTGAGGATCCGTCCACCAACCTTCAGCGAAGGCAAGTTAGATGGTACAAACTACACCTTGTGGAAGTTCAAAATTACAACTATCCTTGATTCTTATGAGCTTCTGGAGACTATGCTGGGGACTGACGCAGAACGGCAGCCCACCCCCGACCCATCAAATTCTAGTGTGATGATTCCTCCGAATGCAGATCTTCTACAAGCTTGGAAATGAAGGAATGCAGATGCATTGTGTGCCTTAGTTACAAGGCTGTTCTGAGAGTGTTCTGACTTTGATTCAGCATACAAATAAAGCGTCAGAGGCTTGGAATTTACTAAGGAGTCAGTATGAAACATGAAACCAAACAAGGATTCAAAACATGGAGAATTAACTAGCAGCGGAGAAGTTTGGTGAAGGAGAGACAATTGAAGCATTCATCACTCGGATTAAGAATCTGCGCGAACAGATGGCTAGCGCTGGGATACAAAAGACTAGCGAAGAGCTAGCTCGGAGGTGTCTTTGGATTTTTCCACAAAAGTTTGATGGACTAGTAACTGCCCTTAATACTCAGGTAAGACCTCGAGCTTTGACTTTTGAGGAGTTTTGTGCATTATTGATGGAGGAGGAGTTGAGGTTGAAAGCCCGAGAAGGAAGCAACAATGGAGATGCTGCATTCTCTACCAATGCAAAAGGCAAAGGTGGTTCCTCCACCAAAAATGATGGTGACAAAAAGAAGAAGGGCGGCAAGAAGAAGTTTCAAGGAGAGTGCTTCTACTGTAAGAAGAAAGGACATGCAGTTGCATATTGTCGTGTCAAGAAGGCAGATGAAAAGAATGGTACCATTAAAAGTAAAGGGAAAGAGATAGCCAATACAGCTGAAGCAGAGTTGGAATTATTCATGGCGACTATTGAGAAAGTGTGCTCCTCGGCGCAAGAAGAATCTACCACTAACTCATGGGTGTTGGATAGTGGGGCCTCCCGTCACATGACCAACAAGAAAGGTCTATATAGTTCTATGCAGCCTCTACAACAATCCATCACTATGACGGTTGGAAATGATGCTAAATGCCCTGCTGTGGGCATAGGTACTATTTCTTTTGTTGTTGCAAATGGTGAAGTCAAAAAGCTTTTAAATGTGTTGTATGTTCCCGAAATCAGGAGAAATCTATTATTAGTTGCTGCCATAACTGATCTTGGTCATGAAGTGAGGTTCAAGAAGACAAGTGCAGAAATTCTTGATAGTACTGGCACAATTTTTGGCAAAGGAGAAAGAAGGAACAACAGCTTGTATGAGCTAAGTGCTCTTACAGCCAACACCACTAGAGTGGGAGTGGGCACAAGTAAGCTTTGGCATGAAAGGTTTGGACACATCAGATTTGTAGTGTTGAAGGAGATGAAAAAGCAAGGTATGGTTGCTCACCTACCTACAATAACTGAATTGAAGGAACCATGTGAAGCTTGTATGATGGGCAAGCAACAGAGAAAGGCATTTCCACAAGAAAACAAGAATAGAGCACAGGCTCCTCTAGAGTTGGTGCATCTGTTTGCTTTGTTTCCTCAAGGAATTAAAGGATGAAAAGATATCTAATGCTTCAGGTTGAAGGCTTGAAGGGAGAGGCAGCTTCAGTTACCCCCGACTGCCTGCCTGACCCTAACCAAGGGGGTTGTTAACCGCACCGGGAAGGTGGACCGAACCCGCCAGAGAGGTCTCTTAGTGGATAAACCAGCAAAGTGGAAGGTTATTGGCACCAAGTGGATCTGGAAGGTAAAGTACAAGGCTGATGATACCTTAGAAAAGTACAAAGCTAGACTAGTTGCCCAAGGATTTTCACAAGTTGAAGGTTTTGATTTTCAAGAGTCATTTGCCCCAACTGCCAGAATGACCACTATTCACACGGTACTTGCAGTGGCTACCCACAAGAAGTGGCCAGTGTACCAAATGGATGTTAAGTCAACATTCTTAAATGGTGACCTCAAGGAGGAGGTGTACGTGGCTCAGCCACCAGGGTTTGAGGCCCCCCATTCAGAGAACAAAGTGTGTAAGATGAAGAAGGCATTGTATGGGCTGAAACAGGCCCCCAGAGCATGGTACCAACGGATAGATAAGTTCTTTTTAAACCTAAACTTCAAAAGATGTGCCTCAGATGCTAACTTGTATGTTTAGAGGGATGGTAAAAAGTCTGTAGTGATTGTCCTATATGTGGACGACCTTCTTATTACAGGTGACTATGAAGATATGATCAACCAAACTCAAAAGGCTTTGAGTTCTGAGTTTGAAATGACAGACTTGGGCTTGCTGCACTATTGTTTGGGGATTGAAGTCTAGTAAGAGCCAGGAAAGATCTTCATCTCTCAGAAGAAGTATGCATGGGAGATCTTGAAGGCATTTGGCATGACCGAGTGCAAGGAGATAGCTACACCTATGGAGGTGAATGCAAAGTTATCCGTCGAGGATACATCGGCACTAGCAGACATTGGGAGGTATAGGAGGTTGTCGGCAGTCTGATCAACTTGTGTAACACCAGACCAGATATCAGTTTTGCTGTTGGTGTTTTGAGCAGGTTCTCAAACAAACCTCATGAGAGTCATTGGAAGGCTCGGATGCGGGTGCTCAGATACTTAAAGGAAACTCTTGACTATGGTATCACATATAGTTTCGAAACTTCTCTTGTACAAGGTAGCTTGTTTTGCTGCATGTGAAGCAGTATGATTGAGAAGGATTTTATGGCATATGGGAGTGCAGGATGAAGAACAAACTGTGCTGAGATGTGAGAATCAGAGTTGCATCACCATTGCCAAAAATGCAGTGTTTCATGCACGCACGAAACATATAGAGATCCAATATCACTATGTGCATGATTTGATAGAGGATGGGATAATGGAAATGGTCTACTATCCAACAGAGGAGAATGGAGCAGATATCTTCACCAAAGCACTTACAAAGGATCTGCTTCAAGTTCATCCTCAGAGACTCGCCATTGGGCCGAGGAGATAGTTCACCTATGGGTGGACATTGAGGGGGGGTGTTAGATATGATCAATGTCCCACCCTCATTAGGTGCCACCAATGATCCATGTGCTCAAAGTTGTAAGGCCCCCATTATGAGGAGAAGCCAAATGTGAGCCCAAAGTCTTGATGAGGTCTATGTGACCGGATGGCAAAAAGGTGACCATTGTGGGTCTAATCTTTGGGTTAGACGGAGTGGTTAAGCTGGTAGCAAGGAGAGGTGCATTGCATTGAGTTGTGGGATAAGGGAGTTAAAAGAGGCCCCTATTTTGGGGTCCGAGGGCCGCGAAAGCTCATATGGTAGGTCGATCAGGCCGATCTAACAACCTTCATGGGCTATAAAAGCTAAACCCCTTCACAGCCATCCAATAATTCATATTTCACCCAGTCAGAGTTGTTGTTCTAGCTAGCCTTAAGCTCTTCACCTATCTTCTACCTAGATCGCCATCTAAGCTTCATACAGTGGAAGCGCACGGGTGGACAGAGCCATCTTTCTATTAGTTGTTTGGAGCTAAATAATTTACTAATTCTCCTATTATCTGTTGTGTACTCTCTATCTCTTTCTCAGATTCTACTCGCTGCGCCCTGTAATTTTTATAATGAGTCAGTGGCCATGTGAGAGTCATAATGACCACCGATGTCTAAGTGTAGACGTGTGGACCCATCTAACCAGGTGGTCCATTATTAATGTCCGCATGTGTTGAGCTTGTCATCTCTGAAAGGTGAGAAGGATCGAAGCTTGCATGCGAGCTATGGCGGGAGAGCAAGAGCAAGAAAGAGAGAGACAAGAAATGGGAACTCCAACAGTCACAATGTGTGACCGGGCCTTCCTTTATTCAAACTGTCACTAAAAGAATAAAGAATAAAGTGACGTGACGGGCGCCCACCACCTGCAGTGTGCAGTGGCGGGTACTGTCAGTGTAGTAATACACAGGGCGGCACGGCGGAGGCGCCTTTACCCCCAACAACCTCCCACTTAAAGGCAAATCTGCCTTAGTGAGAGAGAAAAGAAAAAAGAAAAGACATTACAAATGTACATAGGTACAAGGGATGAGGAAAGGCGACATCTCATCCAATGCCCATCAACCTCCTGAGGAAGGCAAAACACTCAGTAGTGAGGCTCTTCGTGAGCAGATCTGCAGGATTCTTATCAGTGGAGATCTTGACAAGGTCAACAGACCTGTCCTCCATGACACCACGTATGAAGTGATACCTCACCTCAATGTGTTTCGTCTTCGCATGGAAGACCGGATTCTTAGCCAACTGAATGGCACTCATAGAATCCGAATGCAGTGTAGGTGTAGCATTTATCCCAAGGTCAGCAACTAGACGGCCTAACCATATGGCCTCCTTGCAAGCCTCAGTGGCTGCAACATACTCGGCCTCAGTGGTAGACAAATCCGTACACTTATGAACCCTGGACATCCAAGAGACAGCCCCTCCAGCATAGGTGAATACATAGCCAGAAGTGAACTTCCTACTATCTGCATGTCCTACATAATCAGAGTCAGTGTACCCCACGACCCCTGTATCCTGGCTGCCATAGCAAATACACATATCTACTGTGCCCTTCAGGTACCTCATGATACCCTTCACGGCATCCCAATGTCTGCTGCCAGGTGTAGCCATATAGCGTGCCACAACACCAACTGCATGCGCAATATCTGGACGAGTGGCTATCATGGCATACATCAAACTACCCATGGCTGAAGCATAAGGGATCTTGGCCATCTCGGCCCTCTGCTCATCTGTCTACGGACAATCGGCCTGTGATACCTTCACATAAGTAGGTAATGGACAGCCAATAGGCTTTACGTCCTGCATGCTGAAGCGCTCAAGGACTTTATGAATGTACTCCCGCTATGAGAGATACAAAAGCCCCTGATGCCTATCGCGCTTAATGCGTGTCCCAAGTATATGTGAGGCCTGTCCCAAATCCTTCATCTCAAAGCTCTTCTTCAGCTGAGATTTAAGAGCATCTAGCTCATCATGAGCTTTCCCTGCTATCAGCATATCATCAACATAGAGTACCAAGATAAGCAAACTGCCATCACGGGCTTTCTTCGTGTAAAGACACGGATCCATAGCACTCCTGCTGTAGCCCTGTGACTGCATAAAGGCATCAAACTTATGATACCATTCCCTAGGTGCTTGCTTCAAGCCATACAAGCTCTTCTTCAACTTGCACACTAGGTGCTCCCTGCCAGGTTCTGCAAAGCCCTTAGGCTGATCCATATAGATCTCATCATGCAATTCCCCATGTAGAAAAGCCGTCTTGACATCCATCTGATATAGATCTAAGTCAAGCTGTGCAACCAAAGCCAAGACTAAGCGCAGGGTGGTCATCTTAACCACAGGAGAGAAGACCTCATCAAAGTCCACACCATGTTCCTGCTTAAAACCCTTTGGTACCAATCTAGCCTTGTATGCCGGCTTGGGGTGTCCAGGGGTACTTTTCAGCTTGTACACCCACTTGCATGGCAAAGCCTTCTTGCCCTTAGGCAAGGCAACCAAATCCCAAGTCTCATTCTTATGCAGGGAGTCTATCTCAGACTACATAGCCCTCTCCCAGGAGTGACTGTCACCCCTGCGCATAGCCTCATCATAAGTGAAAGGCTCTCCTGCATCTGTAACCAAAACATAATGCATAGAGGGTTGAAATCTATCAGGTGGACGTCTGTCTCTAGCAGACCGTCTCACCGCAGGCTCTGCTGCCTGTCTAACTGCCTGTCCAACACCCTGGCCCTGTGGAGGAACTGCTGCAGGCTGTACTACTAGCTGTGCTAGAGCTCTAGGCTCCTCCTGAAAGATCACTCTGCGGATCTCAACCATCTTCTTAGGCTGCCTGTGCATCTTGTCTTCATGGAAGACGACATCATGGCTGCGTACTATTTTCCGCGCCTGCGGATCCCATAGGCGATAGCCCATCTCTCCTGACTCACCATAGCCAAGGAATATGCATTTAATGCTCTTTGGATCCAATTTACTCCTCTTGTCCTTGGGCACATGGCAGAATGCCTCACATCCAAAGACACGGAGATACGCATAAGAGGGTGGCTTACCAGCCCAAACTTCCTCTGCAACCTGGAAATCCAATCCACTGGAAGGCGATTGGTTTATGACATGCACTGTCGTACTAACTGCCTCAGCCCAAAAACTCTGGGGTAGGCCTGCATGGCTAAGCATAGAGCGCACACGCTCCTGAATAGTCCTGTTCATGCGCTCAGCCAAACCATTCTGGGGTGGGGTGTAAGGGGCGGTCAACTAATGCTTAATACCCCTGTCATCACAAAACTGCTCAAAAGCATGCGAGACATATTCTCCCCCATTATCTGTCCTAAGGCATTTCAGCCTATACCCAGTCTGGTTCTCAACAAGAGCAAGCCATCTCTGAAAAACTGCCAAGACATCGGACTTCTGCTTTATGGGATAAGCCCACACTTTCCTAGAAAAATCATCAATGAAGGTAACGAAGTACTTCGCGCCACCCATAGACATGCAAGGCATAGGCCCACAAACATCGGAATGCACCAATGCCAAGGGCTCACTCATGCGTGGCCTACCCGATTTCTTATGCGTAGACCTATTCTGCTTACCATAAAGACAATGATCACACAAGTCAAAATGCGCATAGTCCAAAGGCGGAAGATACTGCAAACCAGATAACATTTTCATTCCCTTCAAAGACATATGCCCCAAACGGGCATGCCAAAGTGATACATGTGGGATAGAGCTTACTGCCAAAATATGGTCTACAGAAGACCCAGATACAACAAGAGGATAGAGGCTGCCAGCCTTGGCGCCTCTAGCAAGCACAAGTTTGCCTTTGGTAATTTTCCAGGTAGAATCCCCAAAACAGACATGAAACCCTGCATCATCCAACTGTCCTGCAGACATAAGACTACGCGTAAGCGCAGGTACATGACGTACATCCCTGAGCAAAAAGGAACTGCCAGTGGAAAACTGCAACTGAATATCTCCACAGCCCACAATATCAAGAGACCTGTCATCTCCAAGTCTGACTGAACCAGATATAGTGCGGTAAGAGTGGAACCACTCACGGTAAGGCGTCACATGGAAGGATGCTCTTGAATCCAATAACCATCACTATGCATACATACTAGATGTCTCAGTCAAGTGTGAAGCATCAGAAGAACTAGCTGCAAGTATAAACTCATCACCACCATCGGACTCCTCAGTCTGCGTGACATTAATTTCCTCAATCTTGACGCTGGACTTCGCAGGTACTATGCTGCGATCAGAGGACTTCTCCTGCACTTTATCTTTCCCCTTATCCTTGCGCTTCTCATTGCGCAACTCATGACACTGTGGTCTAATATGGCCCTTTTTTCCACAATGATGACAAGTGACATTTGCATTGCGCCCACACGACTTACTACGCGACTTGCCACCACGAGATTTAGACCGACCCTTCTGCGAGTCACGGCCTCGGCCGTTACCACGGTCATACCTGTCATTCCTGCCTCTAACTGTCAAAGCATGACTACCACGAGAGGCATCCAAGTTTTTGTGATTCACCTCTTCCTGAAGAAGAGCACTCTCAACATCTGCCAATTTTAGAGTAGCACTAGAGGCACAAAGAGCAGTACGGAAAACATCCCATGACTCATTCAGAGTCCCAAGCAAGAAAAGAGGAGTTACTTCCTCTCCAAAGATGATATCCTGCGAAGTCAGGTTCTTCAGTATAGCATGGAACTGGCTCAAGTGAGCAAACATAGTTGCATTATCCTTCATGCGCAGATCCATAAGCTGCTTCAACCAGTACATTTGACTTGCCGGACTTTTCTTATCATAAAGATTATTGATCTTATTCCATAGATCCCATGCACTCTGTGCTTCCTCAAATACATTATAATGTACCTGTTCAGTGAGAGACAATACAATCATGGACTTGCATAGCTCATCAAGTTCAAGCCAGTCGTCATTGTCCATAGTTTCAAGCTGCTCCCCACTCAACCGAAGTGGCTTAATCTGAGATTTCTGCACCAAAACCTGCCATATTTGACTCTTCCAGTAAGAGTAGTTGGTACCATCCAACTTTGTAATGTTAAAGATGGCACTATCATGCGAAGATGACGCCATTATGCAGGCTGGAAATGCCCAAACAGTCCAAAACTGCTTGCTGTTTTACTGCAGAAACTGCCCAAAAATGACCAAAACGGGGTCCAAAGGGCGAGCAAAGTGTGCCAAAAGTTGCTGCCCACTTAGTACTAGGTGCGGTACACCAAATCAGGATATTTCAGCATGAAAAGTACACCTCAGTCCACCAATAACTGCTTGCTGTAATAAATTGCAGGTATGCAGTCTAGAGAGCAAACTGTCCCAAAATAGGATCCAATGTCAAGCAAACAATGCTAGGTCCAAAGCCGGCATGAAACGGACATAAGCAAGGCCAATGACAGTGAAAAGAACATGAGCTCAACACCGAAGCATGTCAAAATAACATCTGCCAGTGAAAGGCACACCCCCAGACACTCTAGGCAAAGTGTTCCTGTAACTGCCAAAACCTGACACAAATAGGTGTCTGCTCAAAGAGAAAGATCCAAATATGAGACTCAGCTCATAAGCATCCTGTGAACCAAGAGTACATCAATGCATATCCATAAATATCGGAGTATGATCCCAAAGTCTCAATGCATATGTAGCTGCTCAAGACATAAACTGCTCCAAATACATGTAAGTGCTCCAATAGCATGCAACTGTTAAAGGTCAAGCAAGCATGTAAAATGCTCCCACTGGCACAAAAGGCATACAAAGCGAGCTCAGAAGCTCAAACAACCCAAGAGAAAGCACCAGTGATAAGTGACCCTGTCAATGCATCAAGCGCATCCAAGAGAGCATGACATACATGAAGCACCGGTCGTATTAACCATGAAGCAATACATAAGCCCAAATAAGCTCTCGGTCAACTCAATGACATCCAAATAGCAACCAAGATCAGTGATCAAGTAAGCTGGGAATGCTCAAATACATCCAAATCCAAGCTCCAAATGTCGGTATGGCATACACGAACCAAATAGCATATGTCACGAACCAAAGCATGTAATGCAAAAGCCTAACTGTCAAGCTGAGACATGAGGCATAGGCGGTCCACGAGCATGCCAAGTCGGTCCAAATGCTAGTGAAGACGGAGCTAATGCAAAGCTCAAAAGCATCCCATAATCTCATACATATGCTCCAAGCCGTCCCCAAATGTCAGATACATCATGCCAAAGCTCAAAGCATACATCCGGTATCGGTAGGTAAGTGCCAAAGCCTGTAAAGTACCTTCAGCCCACTGTTATTCCAGCATGTATTTACTATTCTAAACAGTAGATTTCAGCCCCGAATTCAAGACAAAATCATGGTCAAACCAAATGCATACATCCGGGTAGGAAGTAGACCGCATATGGGCATCAAATAAGGTAACCGGAGTAGAGTATAAGCATCAAATGCCAATGCCAAGTGTGGCTGCCCTGTTTCTAGCACTATATAACAGTAAATAACAGTCCCAAATCAGCCAATATTTCATGCCAAAATCATGGCATAATCATGTGCATACATTCCCAAGGCACTAGGCATCATGTAGACCGCATACGGGCATCAAATAGCACAACCGGAATGGACTATAAGCAACAAATGCTAATGCCAATGGTGCTGCCCTATTTTCAGCCTGTTATGACAGTTTATGACAGTCCCAAATCTGAAGAAATCAGCCCCTAATGATCAAGACCAATGCCCAAAGCTTGAATGACATCAAACATGAAGTCGATAGCCCTCTTGATCAAGGTAGAGAGCAAGAAGCAATGGCCAAGTGTGGAGCTGAAGTAGATGAGTGCTCACAGCTTGGAAAAAAAATGATGCAATCTGCCCTGTTGGTACTAAACTTGCTGCTGCTC
The DNA here is from genome assembly GCF_053477565.2 of Lygodium microphyllum. NCBI lineage: Eukaryota > Viridiplantae > Streptophyta > Polypodiopsida > Schizaeales > Lygodiaceae > Lygodium > Lygodium microphyllum. The sequence continues at coordinate 132,317,104 of NC_141138.1, forward strand.
CACATGGGCTGAAAAGGGGGTAATGGGGGGCTCAAGAAGGGCCTATCAAAGGCCTATGACAAGCCTCTTTGAGCCTTGATAGGTGTAAGCCACAATATGAGGGGAATAAGCTTCAAGGGTTTGAAGCCATGGATACCCTTGCTGTTTGCAACCTGTAGACTGAAATAAAACCCTGAAAGAATGATCAAATACCTCAGTATCAATGCCTTGAAGGTGCCTCAATAGGCTGGAAAGGTGCTTGGGAAGCCGGGGAGTGACGGGAGCTCGGGAAGATCGGATATGGCTGCCGGGATGGAGACCCAATGCGTGAAGCGAGTCAATGCGAAGGTCGGGAAGCACCGAGTCGAGCTCGAGCAAGAGAATGCCAAGCTCTGATACCAGTTGAAAGGTGAGAAGGATCGAAGCTTGCACGCGAGCTATGGCGGGAGAGCTAGAGCAAGAAAGAGAGAGACAAGAAATGGGAACTCCAACAGTCACAATGTGTGACCAGGCCTTCCTTTATTCAAACTGTCACTAAAAGAATAAAGAATAAAGTGATGTGACGGGCGCCCGCCACCTACAGTGTGCAGTGGCAGGTACTGTCAGTGTAGTAATACACGGGGCGGCACGGTGGAGGCGCCTTTACCCCCAACAATCTCAACACTCCCCCTCAAGCTCAACTGCATCTCTGCAACTCCAAGTAAGTTTCCAAACTTTTGAAGCTTCTCTATACCCAATGCTTTTGTGAAGATGTCAGCTATCTGATCCTGTGTGCTGACATACACCAAGTCAATCTCACCTGCTAGTACCTTCTCTCTCACAAAGTGGTAGTGTACCTCAATATGTTTTGTCTGGCATGGAACATAGGGTTCCTAGCCAACTGTATAGTGCTCATGTTGTCACAATAAATGACAACTGGACCTTCCACCTACACATCTAAATCAGCCAATAACTTTTGTAGCCATACTACCTCACATGCTGCAACAACAGCACCTCTATAATCAGCCTCTGTACTTGACAAAGCAACTGTAGATTGCTTTTTGCTGCTCCAAGTAACTGCTGCACTACCAAGACAGAACATGTATCCACTGGTAGATCTTCTATCAGACATACTACCAGCCCAATCTGCATCTGTGTATCCAAACACATGTACATCTGTACCTGCCTCATAGAAAAGTCCATAATGTAATGTGGACTTCATATATCTCAATATGCGTCTGACTGCATCCAAATGTGGCTTTCTAGGCACTTCCATAAATTGACTCACAAGACCAACAACGTAGCTCAAGTCTGGCCTTGTAATGGTCATGTAGATCAAACTCCCCACTATCCTCCTGAACATAGTAGGGTCTTCTATCTCATCCCCAAGATCAGCACTCAACTTTACATTCTGCTCCAACGGGACTAAAAGTGGTTTGCATCCTGTCATACCATACTTGGACAACATATCCAAGTCATACTGTCTTTGGGACAACCATATACCATCATCACATCTGATCACCTCAATGCCAAGGAAGTACCTTACCTCACCTAAATCCTTCATCTCAAACTTCTTCTTCAAAAATTCCTTGACTTCAGCAATCCCACTATCACTATCACCTGTAATAATCAAGTCATCCACATAGATGACTATGATGACCAAACCTGCATCTCCCTTTCTCACATAAAGTGAGTGATCAGCATCAGAAACATAAAAGCCAATATTGACAAGATACTCTCTGATCTTGTCAGACCATGCTCTAGGTGCTTGTTTGAGCCCATAGAGCACCTTCTTCAACCTACACACATACGTGGGATGCTCTAAATCTTCATAACCTGCTGGCTGATCTATATACACTTCTTCCTGCAAATCACCATGCAAGAAGGCATTCTTCACATCCATTTGCTACAACCTCCAACCTTTGGCTGCTACCAAAGCAATCACACATCTGACAGTTGCCATCCTAGCAACTGGACTAAAGGTTTCATCATAATCTATGCCATATGTCTGGGCATAGCCTTTTGCAACCAGTCTAGCTTTGTACCTACTAATAGAACCATTTGCATTGTGCTTAATCTTATAAACCTACTTACATCCAATAGCTTTCTTGCCCTTCGGCAATGATACTAGATCCCAAGACTTATTGGCCTCTAATGCAGCCATCTCCTCATCCATTGCAGCATCCCAATGAGTATGACCAACAGCATCCTCAAAACAAGTGGGCTCAACATCCTCAACTAGTTTCACCATATAAGCATAATGGTGAGTTGCATAACCTTCAAAACCAAATCTTTTAATAGGGTATCTAACCCTGCTAGATCTATGTACCACCGGATCACTCAATGGAGCCTTTACATTATTATGAGCTCTCTGTACACCTGGTGTCTTGATAGAAGGAATACCAAACTCATCATCCAAGCTCTTTGAGCCACTGGAGTCTCAATCAAGAACTGCATCAATGCCATCTGACACTTTATTCTTTCATTTGTCTTTACCTGTAGTGCTACTAGATGCACCTAAAGATGTAGAGCTACTCCTTAGTCTCCCAGACCAAGGACTACCAGATGATGTCTCTGGTCCACTAAGAGTCCGTGATTCTTGCTTTTCAGCCTGCATATGAGTGTCATCATCATCATCATCATCCAATGCATCACCATTAGATGCATACCAACTGCTCATTTCATCAAAGATGACATCCCTGCTCACTCTGAACTTACATGTGACAGGGTTATAACAACAATACCCTTTCTGCTCTAAAGATTATCCAATAAAGACACATTTTTCTGCCTTTGGATCAAGCTTCTTCTGTAGCTCATCTGGCACATGAACATATGCAACACAGCCAAATACCTTCAAGTGCGATACATCAGGCTTCTTGCCAATAAAGAATTCTTCAGGAGTCATCCCATGAACTGTAGCTGTGGGAGTTCTGTTCATAATATAAACAGCAGTATGAACAACCTCATACCAAATATTCTTAAGCATATTCTTTTCAGCCATCACGGCGCATGCAACTTCTGCAATATGCCTGTTTTTCCTTTCTACAACCCCATTTTGCTGTGGGGTATACCTGCATGTGAATTGTCTCTTTATCCCATGAGACCTCAAAAAATCACTGAACTCATTCGAGAAGTACTCTCCCCCTCCATCTAACCTCAAGCACTTTACTTTCAAGCCGGTTTCTTTTTCAACTGCAGCCTTGAAAGTTCTAAAGTGCTCAAACGCTTCACTCTTTTCCTTCATAAAATATACCCACAACTTTCTAGAACAATCATCAATGAATGTGACAAAGTATGAACTGCCTCCAAGAGATACATTTTGTGTCATAGAACTATGGATTGTACTCTAGGTGGGCGTGAATGTCCATGTTTTGAGGCCTAATGCCTATTTGTGTAATGTAGGTCAAGACGTCAATTAGAAAGTCTCCATAGTTCATCCTGTTAGTGACATGTATTTCTTCCTAAGTCACGAGTCAATCCAAATATGTAACGTGTCCACTTGTTCACTTGCACGACACGTCTTAATAGCCCATCGAGAAGAGAGTCTAGAAAGCACCACCTGGCACTCCCACGGAATGTCACGGGGTTTGCGATCTAGGTCCTCCCGAGTCTGCCACGAAGCAGAAGCATTCTGGCCATTCCCACTTAGGATCAACCTGAATCAGGGTTTTCCTAGTGGTCAAATTCCTAGAACGGCAGCTAGCATCGAATCCCAGGTGAACTACTTTACTTAGAAATTTCAGGGTCAAAGCGGATTCATACTGCACTTGGTTCAAGGAGAATGGGAAACGCGAGGGATGCAAAACTCAACCTCTCTACCCATAAGGCATAGTCCCATTCCGTTCCCCTCAAACAGCATAAATCAAAAATCTAGTATCCTAGATTCTAGGTCAACATTCCTTGTTGTTCATTTCCTTCGAGAAAAGTTCCCTGCTCGATTTTGTTTGAGAAAAGTTCCCAGCCAACCGGGACCACCCATCCATAGGAAGGACCCATGGCCACATCCACCGCACTTTCCTCAAGGTTGCTTTAGTTGTGTAATTACCTACCACATTTAGTTGGACACGGATAAAACAACTTCCTTAATTAGCCAATTAGTCACTGGTTTCTTCACGTAATCTTAGCACTGACATAGAAAAACAGTGTCAAACAAGTTTCTTTTCAACAATTGCTCTTATTTATCTTTGAAATACATCTTATAATCCAGCCCGTAGGCTAATCCGTAATCCGCCCAAAGGCAATCCAGCAATCCACAGGGATTACTAATCTAAGTTTCCGCCCGTAGACTAGTATGCGGGCCTCGAGATCCAATCCCTAGTCATGTCGGCCTCTTGTGTAGGGCCCGAAAGGCAAGGGATTTACGGCTAGAGCCCCCCCGGCACCCAAGCATCCTCCTGCTCCAAGTAGCGCCCAATGGATAGACCTCTCGTGGCAGGTTCGGTCCACATTCCCGGCGCGGCTAACAACCCCCTTGGTCAGGGTCAGGCAGGCAGATAGTCGGGGGGTAACTGATGCTGCCTCTCCCTTCAGGCCTTCAACTTGAAGCATTAATTATCTTTCCATCTTTAGTTCCTTGGGCAAACAATACAAACAGTGCTCCTAAACTATACAAATACAATCAATCTAGTGGTTGTTGTTTGGCCAACTGCTAAGGAGTGAATCCTTCTCTGCGAATGTGTCCAGCATCCGATCTGGGATCAATTGCGACTTGGCAAGATCCTCAAGGGTTTGTTTGTTTACCCTTTTATCCTTGGGTTAAGGTCATACCTTGTCAACCCAACTCAATTTTGGACTATTATTTGCTACTAGAAACTTCACGGCTGAAGCTATTTATGCTACAGTTGGGTTATGCCATTATTGGTCATGGGGTGCTCTCGACTACTCGGTATGATGTCATGATGTATTTGGACTATGCCACATGTCTTGTTTATGCTCCAGAATGCTTTTGAGCTGAGATTAGAGCTAGATTTGGGTTCGACTATCACTTCTTTGCAGCTAGCATTTCATCTATGACATGGTTTATGCCTAGGCTACCCAGTACGGGTTATGATGTCTTGGTGAATGCTTAATGCTTTGGTTGTGGATGGCAGTTGTTTGAGCTCATCTCGACATTCATTTGAGTATTCCCTTGAGCAGTTGGACATTGACTTGGCTTTTTCTGTTACAACTTGGCTTAGGTTTCTTAAGTTAAGATAGTAAATCCTGGCAACCATGTCGCTCTAACTTGATTGATCCTTTACTTACTAAGCAATACATAACTTCCCTTAACTTGGCAAATCAGCCCAAGGAAGGTGATGTAACAGGATGTCTACTCGTCCTCTTGCAAGTTAGACTTGCGCTAGAACTTGCCAACCTCGTTCCAAGGAGTGGCAAATCCATCTTGTGATTAAAACACAAGCCATGCGACGTTGTAACTTGTTGCACAAGTGTCGCATCTTACTCATGAGATTATTTCACCCATCAAACGGTGTTTCTTCTTCAAGGAATTTGTTTAGTCAAGATGTAGGATTTAGGGTGTCTTCTTACCCAACCCAACTCTAATTGTACTAGGCCGACAACGTTCGATCCTAGGGTTTCTAAACTCAATGAGAGTTTTAGCATTAGGTTGATCGATCCTTAGGGTAGAAACCCTAGATCGTTAGTGTTTGGGCATCAATTAACCCAAACATCCCGTGAATGTGGATAGGACCTTTGGGTTTGAAGGTCTCGACTTGGCGTCCAAGTGCGATACTAGGCAAAATTTCTAACGTGCTAAGCCCTACCTAGCACTTGAGGTGTTCATTGTACCATCTAGTCATGCTTTTACGAATCCCTAGAGGGTTATAACATTACAAGTGAACTAGCTAAATTGGTCTACTTGTCTTGCGACAAGGAACAATCCTTTCTTAGAGATGCTAAGCTTGTTTTAAAGGTGTAAATAGTCACAATGCATCACATTATGTATAAATATGCGATTCATTACCTCTATGTACTATAAGGTTTGCAATAACCCTTTTCTTTTCTTGCTAAAGTCATGAGGAATGACAAATTGGAGGATAACTTGCATAAAACCTACAAAGATTCACATCAAGGAACTATGCCTACAACCTTTTGTTTAATGCAATTGAATTTCATGCTTTTATATGACATGCAACCTTTCCTAGATGCAACTTTGATGAATGAAATTTACGCATGATGAATATGTAACATGCAACCCTTTTCTATATACAACATCGTTAAAGAAGTTCATGCAAGACGAATATTATAAGACTAATGTTGACTTAATCCATTCCACAAGCATCTTTGCATGCAACTTGCAAGTCCATGGTTTCATTTCCATGCTATGCAATTTTTCGGACAACATCTAACGGATGTTAACGATTTTTTCCTCATGCGAATCACAACATGGAAGTTATTGCCTAAATGCAACATACGCTTATTCTTTCCATGGCCAATTAAAGATGCACTTAACAATTTGATCTTTTAACCCTAAGCAATATGCGTTTAGGCTTGTTACTTTCGAAATGCATGAAAAGGCAGCGTGCGACTAGCTCGTAAGATGAATAAGTAGTTTATATTCATAAAATTCCTATGAATTTTTAAGCATGCCCAACTCGGAATTTAACTTCCAATAACCTGGTTATGAGGACTTACAGCATTGTCCACATGTAAGCTTGGGTTCGAGGCTTCCGTGGGTGCGCCTTGCATCTTTGGCTTTGGAGCCATCGTTGATGTTGTGGAATTTGGACTTTGCGGTTTGTCCTTGCCTCTGTGCGATTTCTGAATTCCTCCAAGCTTGGGCAAAACATCCTCAAGTCTGCCTACTTCCCCTTTTCGCACAAGAATTTGGGCTTATGAGCCTGGTTTCTAAAACCGGGGAGGCTCGTGGAAACGGGGCTTATGGGAGCCCAACCTTAGAAGCTTCTCAAGAAGCTTCTAAGAAGCTTCTGCTTCCACAGATTATGTGGGAGGAGGGATGTAATGATTGGAAGGAGGAGAGATTGACGATGAGGGGGGAGATTGAATCGATGATGGTGATCATGGAGCTAAGGGCGGCAGCAGCAGGCGGTAGTTATGGGTGTGGCAACGTTCCACAGGACAGCAAGTAGCCTTTTTGTTTCCCTCTCCTCGTTCCTTTTCTCAACAGCACGGCAGCCTCTATCTTTTTTTCCTCCCTTCCCAATGCCTAAGCGGGAGGTTATATAGGCTCAGGGGGGAGAGGTGGCCACATACGTGGCTGGTGCATGTCTCCCCCCTCATGCATCCCACACACCACAATTCCTCTCTCCACTTAACTCCCACCTCCACACACTCCCTCTCCCCCTGCCATGCATCAGCTGAGGGGAGGGGTAATTAATAAAAAATTTTGCCTTAATCTTACCCATTATCCAATTGCCCCCCCTTTTTTTTTTCAAGAAGGGTATTCTTGCGCGGCTTTGCGGTCTTCAAGCTCGGCCTTAGTTTGCACAATGCGGAGCCAGAATTTAACATGGTGCATGGAGGGAACACTTAGCCACCGACATTATTCGATGCGGGGGATTATTTTGTACTACCTTTGCGCAATATGTGCGGGTTTTATAGTCGACTTAATATTTCGAGTGGAAATATTACATTCTCTCCCCCTTGGAGGAATCGAGATGTCCTCATCTCGAGAAGATCTGTGGGTATTGTTGGTTGAGAGTACTTTCATCCATCCAAGTGGCATCCTCTTCTGGATAATCTTTCCACTGGACGAGACATTCTCTCAAGGTTTCGGATCTCAATTGTCTCTCCCTAACATCTAAGATCATGTCAAGCCGTAGCTCAAGGACTCCTTGGCTAGGCATTACAACTTGTTGATCATCAAGTACATGACTAGGATTAGGTACATACTTCTTTAGTAGGCTGATATGAAATACATTATGAACCTTTAGGTTCTCAAGGAGTTGCAGTCTATAAGCATTGGATCCTAGGCACTTAAGAATCTTGTAGGGTCCACAATACCTTGGACTTAGCTTCTTGCATTCACCTAAGGATAGGGAACTCTTCTTTGGGTGTACGCGAATGAAGACCATGTCTCCTTTAGCGAAGGATCTATCTTGACGTTTCAAATATGTGTATACCTTCTGTCTATCCTTGGCGGCTTGGATGTCTTGTCTTATTGACTTCATTTGGTCATCCATATCTTCCAGCATTTGCTTTGAATCTTCAGTATTCTTAGGGTTGGATCTGAGAAGTTTAAAGAACTTCAACAGTCGTGCCCATACAATGCTTGAAAAGGGGTCATCTGAATGCTTTGTTGATAAGAGGCATTGTAGGCAAACTCAACCAGTGGCAAGTATTGAATCCACTTTTTTGGTTCATGGCAGCAGTGTGCCCTTAGCATATCCTCGATGACTTGGTTGACTCGCTCTGTTTGACCATCATTTTGAGGATGGTAAATTGTGCTAAAATAGAGTTGAGTCCCAATGACTTCAAAGATAGCTCTCCAGAAGTGTGATGTGAAGAGAGAATCACGATCACTAATGATTCTTATGGGTAACCCATGCAGTTTGAATATCTCCTTGATGAACAACCTTGTAATGTCTGAGGCTTTATAGTTTGTCTTAACAGGGATAAGGTGTGCAACCTTGGTGAGCATATCCACCACAACCATAATGGAGTTGTATCCTCCCTGAACTTGGGGCATGCCAACAACAAAATCCATACTGATGAATTCCCATTTCATTTGGGGAATGTCAAGTGGTTGCAACTTTCCTGGCATTTTGACATGTTCGGCCTTAATGCGCTGACAAGACAAACATTCAGTGACATATTTGAGAACGTCACCTTTGAGTCTCTCGGAATAATAGCTCTTTTTGGCTGCATTGAGGGTCTTGGCATAGCCAAGATATCCTGAAAAAGGGGAATCATGAGCTTCCCAAAGTATCTTTTGCTTGAGTGACTGGCTTGCCGGTATACATAATCTCGTTCTATAGTAGACAAGTCCACTATTGATAGAGAACTCTTGATACTTAGCTTCTAGCTTCAGGTCTTGATCCTTGATGGGGATCTCCCTTATTATCTTCTGATAGGCTGGATCATGGCATGCTTCCTCTCTAGCTGGCTCAAGTATTGGGTTGTTTGCATGGGTACCTTTGTGGTTAGAGATCTAGCTATTGATGGATCTTGCAAGATCAGAGAATTAAGGAATGCCTTCTGATTGAGTGCGTCAGCAACTACATTCTCCTTTCCAGGCCGGTATTTGATTTCAAAATCATAATCCTCCAGCACTTCAATCCATCAACGTTGCCTCATGTTGAGATCGTTCTGGGTAAAGATCCACTTGAGACTTTTATGATCCGTCACTAGGGTAAACTTGTTACCCAGCAAGTAGTGTCTCCAAAGCTTGAGAGCATGGATGATAGCTAACAGCTCCAGATCGTGGGTAGCATAATTCTTCTCATTGCTCTTCAATTTCCTTGAAGATTAGGCTACAGAATGACCTTCTTGCATAAGCACACATCCTAAGGCAAGTGTGCTAACATCAGATATTACTTCAAACTTCTTGCTAAGGTCGGGAAGTTTGAGGATAGGTGCTAATACCAAACTTTGCTTTAGTCTATCAAAGCTAGATTGTTCAACAGTTGACCATACAATTGATGTTTGCTTCTTCAGTAGATCGGTCAGTGGCGCTGCAATCAAAGCATAGTATTTGATAAAGACCCTATACCACCCTGTCAATCCAAGAAAACTGCGTATTTCTTTGACAGTTGTTGGTATTGGCCATTCCAGAACATCTCTGACTTTGGCGGGGTCTACTGAAATTCCTTGAGCTGATACGATGAATCCCAGATATTCAATCTGTCTTTTGAAGAATGCACACTTCTTCTTTCTGGCATAAAGCGTGTGTGCCCTCATTGTCTCAAGGACAATGCAAAGCTGGGGTTCATGATCTTCTTCCTGTTTTGAGTAGAAGAAGGTATCCTCAAAGAAGACGAGTATAAAGTCATCAAGATATGGCCTAAAGATATTGTGCATTAACTTGTTGAAGGTGGCAGGTGCATTCATCAGCCCGAATGACATGACTAGGAACTCAAAGTGCCCATATCTTGTGCTGAATGTCGTCTTTGGGATATCTTATTCCTTGATCCTTATCTGATAGTATCCAGACCTGAGATCAATCTTGGACAAGATCTTTGGTCCTTGAAGACGGTCAAGAAGTTCATCTATTCTTGGAATAGGGTACTTGTTCTTAATGGTTGATTGATTCAACCCTCTATAATCAATACATAGCCGAAGTGTTCCATCTTTCTTCTTCTGGAACAGCACTAGAGCTCCCCATGGTGAACTACTAGGATGGATGTAGCCCTGATCTAACAGTTGCTAAGTTGCTCCTTCAACTCAATTGCTTCCAGGATGGACATTCTATATGGCCTCTTTGCAATTGGTGCAGCTCCTGGAACTAGGTTGATTTCATGATCGACTTTCCTTTGAGACGGGAGTTCTATCAACTCTTCAAGAAATACGTATGTGTACTTCTTTAGCCATGAAGGTTCTTCACTAGACTCCTAATTCTGATCTAGCTTATTTAGCTTAATCAAATAGACAGGTAGCCCCTTTCTAACTCCCTTTATTAACTGAGATGCTTTGGCCAATAGAATTTTTGGCTTTCCAGCCTCTCCTTGTGTTGTGACCAATTCCCCTTCAAAGTTTCGAAAGGAAATTTGGCCCTTTCCACAATGAATGTGGGCATCATTAGGTTTAAACCAATCCATTCCGAGCAAACTCTCAGGGATACCTAGGTCCATAACCCTGAATCTGACCGAAGTCGACTTTCCTCCCAGTAAGAATTCCACCTGAGGATATGCTTGGGCAATAAGTTTCTTTACGTTAAAACTTGCTAAGCGTTCCTCACATTACATTTCATGCCCAATTCAGCTTTTAGCCAAGTGACCTAATAGCTTAACTTCTTTATCAATACTCACAGTCAAGACAATAATTGATAAAAAGATGTCTTATTTCATTCATATGGGCATAGCCCTTTCGAAGTACAATTATTCTTGGGGAGATGGAACAAGCTGATACATTAATTCGAGGAGAATAAGACTGTGTTACATTCAGCTACGGGAACTGAGTAATAGTATGGATTGGGATCATGGATTTTCAGGAATCGATAGGTCATTGGAAGATTAGGGTATCCTTTCCTTTGGTACCCGTTCTTCTCGTAACATCCCAACACCTTGATTCTGTCGACAGGGATTATTCGGGTCACTTGCAGGACACATCTTAGCAGCCCATCGGGAAGAGAGTCTAGAAAGTGCCGTCCGGCACTCCCACGGAATGTCACGAGGTTTGCGATCTAGGTCATCCCAAGTCTTCCACGGAGCAGAAGCATTCCGGCCGTTCCCACATATGACCTACCTAAATCAGGGTTTTCCTAGTGGTCAAATTCCTAGAACGGTACCTAGCGTCCGAACTACTTTACGCAGAAACGTCACGGTCAAAGCGGATTCATACTGTACTTAGTTCAAGGAGAATGGGAAACGAGAGAGATGCAAAGCTCGACCTCTCTACCCATAAAGCATAGTCCCATTCCGTTCCCCTAAAACAGCACAAATCGGGAATCTAGTATCCTAGATTCTAGGTCAATGTTCCTTGCTGTTCAATTTTCTTTGAGAAAAGTTCCCTGCTGTCGATTTCATTTGAGAAAAGCTCCCGGCCAACTGGGACCACCCATCCGTAGGACGGACCCATGGCCACATCCACCACACTTTCCTCAAGGTTGCTTTAGTTGTGTAATTACCTACCACATTTAGTTGGACACGGATAAGACAACTTCCTTAATTAGCCAATTAGTCATTGGTTCCTTCACATAATCTTAGCACTGACATAGAAAAACAGTGTCAAACAAGTTCCTTTTCAATAATTGCTCTTATTTATCTTTGGAATACATCTTATAATCCAGGCCGTAGGCTAATCCATAATCCACCTAAAGGCAATCCAGCAATCCACAGGGATTACTAATCCAAGTTTCCACCCGTAGACTAGTATGCGGGCCTCGAGATACAATCCCGAGTCACGTCGGCCTTTTGTGCAAGGCCCGGAAGGCAAGAGATTTACGACCAGAGCCCCCTGGCACCCAAGCGTCCTCCTGCTCCAAGTAGCGTCCAACGGAGAGACATCTTGCGGTGGGTTCGGTCCACGTTCTCGGCGTGGCTAACAACCCCCTTGGTTAGGGTCAAGCAGATAGTCGAGGGTAACTGATGCTGCCTCTCCCTTCAGGCCTTCAACCTGAAGCATTAATTATCTTTCCATCTTTATTTCCTTGAGCAAACAATACAAACATTGCTCCTAAACTGTACAAACACAATCAATCAAGTGGTCGTTGTTTGGCCAACTACTAAGGAGTGAATCCTTCTCTATGAATGCATCCAGCATCCGATCCGGGATCAATTGCGACTTGGCAAGATCCTCAAGGGTTTGTTTGTTTACCCTTTTATCCTTGGGTTAGGGTCATACCTTGTCAACCCAAATTAACCAACACCTTAGGTTTCTTAAGTTAAGACAGTAAATCCTAGTGATACATAACTTGATTGATCCTTTGTTTACTAAGCAATACATAACTTTCCTTAACTTGGCAAATCAGCCCAAGGAAGGTGATGTAACAGGATGTCTACTCGTCCTCTTGCAAGTTAGACTTGTGCTAGAACCTGCCAACCTCGTTCCAAGGAGTGGCAAATCCATCTTGTGATTAAAACACAAGCCATGCGACATTGTAACTTGTTGCACAAGTGTCGCACCTTACTCATGGGATCATTTCACCCATCAAACGACATTTCTTATTCAAGGAATTTGTTTAGTCAAGATGTAGGGTTTGGGGTGTCTTCTTACCCAACCCAACCCTAATTGTACTAGGCCGACAACGTTCGGTCCTAGGGTTTCTAAACTCAATCAAAGTTTTAGCATAAGGTCGATTGATCCTTAGGGTAGAAACCCTAGATCGTTAGTGTAATGGCATCAATTAACCCAAACATCCCGTGAATGTGGATAGGACCTTTGGGTTTGAAGGTCTCGACTTGGCATCCAAGTGTGATACTAGGCAAAATTTCTAACGTGCTAAGCCCTACTAGCACTTGAGGTGTTCATCATACCATCTAGTCATGCTTTTACGAATCCCTAGAGGATTATACCATTACAAGTGAACTAGCTAAATTGGTCTACTTGTCTTGCGACAAGGAACGATCCTTTCTTAGAGATGCTAAGCTTGTTTTAAAGGTGTAAATAGTCGCAATACATCACATTACATGTAAATATGCGATTCGTTACCTCTATGTACTATAAGGTTTGCAATAACCCTTTTCTTTTCTTGCTAAATTCATTACCAATGACAAATTGGAGAATAACTTGCATAAAACCTACAAAGATTCACATCAAGGAACTATGCCTACAACCTTTCGTTTAATGCAATTGAATTTCATGCTTTGATATGACATGCAACCTTTCCTAGATGCAACTTCGATGAATGAAATTTACGCATGATGAATATGTAACATGCAACCCTTTTCTAGATACAGCATCGTTAAAGAAGTTCATGCAAGACAAATATTATAAGACTAATGTTGACTTAATCCATTCCACAAGCATCTTCGCATGCAACTTGCAAGTCCATGGTTCATTTCCATGTTATGCAATTTTTCGGACAACATCTAACAGATGTTAACAATTTTTCCTCATGGGAATCACAACAAGGAAGTTATTGCCTAAATGCAATATATGCTTATTATTTCCATGACCAATCAAAGATGCACTTAACAATTTCATCTTTTAACCCTAAGCAATATGTGTTTAGGCTTGTTACTTTCAAACTGCAGGAAAAGGCAATGTGCAACTAGCTCGTAAGATGAATAAGTAGTTTATATTCATAACTTTCCTATGAATTTTTAAGCATGCCCAATGCGGAATTTAACTTCCAAAAACTTGGTTATGAGGACTTGCAGTGATGTCCACGTGTAAGCTTGGGTTCGAGGCTTCCGTAGGTGTGCCTTGTGTCTTTGTCTTTGGAGCCATCGTTGATGTTGTGGAATTTGGACTCCGCGGTTTGTCCTTACATCTGTGCGATTTCTGAATTCTTCCAAGCTTGGGCAAAACAGCCTCAAATCTGCCTACTTCCCCTTTTTTCGCAAGAGTTTGGGCTTATGAGCCCGGTTTCTAAAATCGGGGAGGCTCATGGAAACGGGGCTTATGAGAGCCCAACCTTAGAAGCTTCTCAAGAAGCTTCTAAGAAGCTTCTGCTTCCACAGATTAGGTGGGAGGAGGGATGTAATGATTGGAAGGGGGGAAATATTAATGAGGAGGGGGGAGATTGAATCGATGATGGTGATCATGGAGTTGAGGGCGGCAGCAAGCAACAATTCTGGGCATGGCGGCGTTCCACAGACAGCACGGCAGTCTTTTTGTTTCCCTCTCCTCGTTCTGTTTTTCAAAAGCACAGCAGCCTCTGTCTTTTTTTCCTCCCTTCGTGCCTCCCCCCAATGCCTAAGGGGGAGGTTATATAGGCTAGGGGGGGGGAGGGGGAAGGTGGCCACATACGTGGCTGGTGCATGCCTCCCCCCTCATGCATCCCACACACCACACTTCCTCTCTCCACTTAACTCCCACCTCCACACACTCCCTCTCCCCCTGCCATGCATCAACTGAGGGGAGGGGTAATTAATAAAGAAATTTGCCTTAATCTTACCCATTATCCAATTGCCTCTCCTTTTTTTTTCAAGAAGGGTGTTCTCACACGGCTTTGCGGTCTTCAAGCACGACCTTAGTTTGCACAATGCAGAGCTGGAATTTAACATGGTGCGTGGAGGGAACACTTACCCACCGACATTATTCGATGCGGGGGATTATTTTGTACTACCTTTGCGCAAGATGTGTGGGTTTTATAGTCTACTTAATATTTCAAGGGAACACTTAGCCACCGACATTATTCGATGTGGGGGATTATTTTGTACTACATTTGCGCAAGATGTGTGGGTTTTATAGTCGACTTAATATTTCGAGTGGAAATATTACAAAATAGGTATGAGCCAGAACATGTTCCTCGAAAGGTCCTTTGCACATGATGGCCAATATTGGAGGATGAAGTGTTAAGGGCATAAAGGACTTGCTTGTTGTGCTTTATTTCTTCATGAACCAAGCATAGGACTATGGGTTATACTCTAAGTGGGCATGCCTATCCATGTTTTGAGACCTAATGCCTATTTGCATAATGTAGGTCAGGACATCGATTAGGAAGTCTCCAAAGTTCATCCTACTAGCGACATGTAGTTCTTCCTAAGTCAGGAGTCGATCCAAATAGGTATGGGACAGAACATGTTTCTCTAAAGGTCATTTGCACATGATGGCCAATATTCGAGGATGAAGGGTTAAGGGCATAAAGCACTTGCTTGTTATGCTTTATTTCTTCATGAGCCAAATATAGAAATGTGGGTTATACTCTAAATGGACATGACTGTCCATGTTTTGAGGCCTAATGCCTATTTGCGTGGTGTAGGTCAAGACATCGGTTAAAGGAAGTTTCAAGAGTTCATCCTACTAGGGTGACGTGTAGTTCTTCCTAAGTCAAGAGTTAATCCAAATAGGGATGGACCAGAACATATTCCTCTAAAGGTCGTTTGAACATGATGGCCAATATTGGAGAATGAAGGGTTAAGGGTATAAAGCACTTGCTTGTTGTGCTTTATTTCTTCATGATTCAAGTATAGAAGTGTGGGTTATACTCTAAGTGGGCATGATTGTTCATGTTTTGAGGCCTAATTCCTATTTGCATAATGTAGGTTAGGACATCAGTTATAGGAAGTCTCTAGAGTTTATCATATTGGCAACATGTAGTTCTTCCTAAGTCAGGAGTCGATCCAAATAGGGATGGGCGAGAACATGCTCCTCTAAATTTCATTTGCACATGATGGCCAATACTCTGAGAATGAGGTAGGAGCCACATAGGTCAGATCGTGCTAAGAGTTTTGATTGCATGTCTCTACTCGGCATTGGTCATAATTTGGTAGCCCTCTTATTCCCATTGGAGACACAGAGCATATTGTTTTCACACAAAGGAAGAGTTGAACTCAGCTAACCATTCTAGCTCTTCTAGTTCCTAGATTGTTGCATAGACTTTTCTCTTGCTATAGGAGGTGAGCAACCGCTGTTGTTTGAGAGCTTGCTCTTGAGAAATATCTATGTCAATCAAGGCATGGGCCACCTCAAGAATCTTAACAAACATGAACTCATATTCCTCCCAAGTATGGCAAGGAGCATACTTTCGTTTCTAATGGCTCATCGAGGAGGCTGAAATCCAACTATTTGTAGCGTTTAGCAAATGTGGTGAAAGTAGCATCCAAGAATTTAATGTAGGTGACCGAGTTGTCCCCCATGTTTGCGGCTAGGTCTAAGGCCAGAGTAAGGATAAATCTATGCTTATAGAAGGGTCTTGGGCCTACAAGAGGTTGGGGTTTTGTTGAGTTGGATAACACAACTACTAAAGCTTGCCTCATAGCCTGTTCAGTGGGGTTTTTGTCAGCTACTTATGTGATGGACTAGTCTTGTGGCTTACTTGATGTGCTGTGCTCTGCTTGTGGAGCAATTGGAACAGTAGAAGTGATGGATTAGTCTTGTGACTACTTATGTGATGGATTAGTCTAATGGCTTAGTTGATGTGTTGCGCTCTGCTTGTTGGCTACTTATGTGATGGATTAGTCTTGTGGCTTAGTTGATGTGATGTGCTCTGCTTGTGGAGTAGTTCAAATAGTAGAAGTGTCAAGTTGAGTTTGTTAATATAGGTTTTGGTTGATAGGCTTGTTGAAGCTCGATGGGTTTGGTTCCTTTTGGGTCAATTCATTTCTCATACCTAGTTAGCTTAGAGTCTTGTGGATTTGGCTTACAAAGCAGTGGGGCTGAGGGACACTCGTGCCATTCATGGTCTTGGGCATTGAGATCCAAGTGTTGCCTTCATAGTAGCCTTAAGCACACAATAGGGCTTTGAACACCCTTCACAGCTTGATGGTTTGTTGGCTCTTGTAGTGCTAGCTAGGGTGTGAGGTTTTGGGATCATGAGTTCGAGCAGATTGGCTTTTAAGCAATTGTGTGTGTCATTTTGGAACCCATTTGAGCTGTTGTTTAGTGGTTTTGGGTGCGTGTGCTAGTGGTTGCATCAATTTGGTTGTGGTGGGTCGGGATAAGTCAAAACCCCCCTCCTTAGGCTTGGCATTAAGTTGCTCTATCTATAGTGTTACAGTCGTAGATAGAGCCATATTTCCCTTTGTTGAAACTTGTCACTATCTGAACATTTCCCAATGGCAAGGTGAATGTGTTGTGAGTCATTGTCAACATTGCAATGTATATATCTCTTGAATGCATGTCCTAATAGTGATTCCTTACCAGTGGCTTTGGTGTTAAGGATCACATAAAAGATCATTGGTAGGCTTTCAATCTCGATAGAGACTATTACCTTGCACTTTTCCAACAATGAATAAGATTTCCTCCCAAAATAGACTGAGTTTTGCGGTAGTAGGTTGCAATTGGGGCTGACCAATGAGGGTCTAATGATCGTGTGTAAGGATATTATAGGCAGCTCCCTCATCAATGAGTGCATCAAAGGGATAAATCTGTGGCCAGTGACCAATATGTGCAAGTATGTAGGTGCCATTGCTTCCTCATCCTCTTCCTCAATCTCAATGATGCTGGCTACTCTTACATTTAAAGGCCGGTCCAGGATTGGAGGTTTGTGTGGTGGGTGCATTGGAGGGTAGTACTTCTTGAGGCCACTACCATTAAAGAAACTTATGCTCTCCTCCTCTTTTTTAGTTAGGTCCTCAACTATGAATACGAGTCAAGGATTTTCACCTTCCCTTACTAAGTTGACCTCCTTGACCTTAGCGGTCCCTTCTATTGGTTCACTTGCATGCCCTTGCCTCTTAGCTCCCAATAAGATCACTACCCTATCTCCCTTTTTGAACTTCGAGAAGTGCTTCAGTAGATCCTGGGGCTTCCTTTGCTCTTTGGCTTTTGAACCCTTTGACAGACTCCTCTTTTCTCTTCAACTGCATGCACCTTAGATGGACCAGTAGGTCCCCTTTGGTGCATTTGGTCTTAGGTGGTTGGGGTATATCTTGATCACTCTCAAAGCTCACTTTTGATTCAAAGTTAAACTCGCAACCCTCACTAGAAGAGGGATTTTCTCACGGTGGTTGCAGCTCTGAAGCCGATTCAGTTTTAAAGAGTGGTGTGCTACTTGGTTGAACTAACCTAGCTTGCTCATAGTCCATTACATCTAGGTGGTTCATCGCATTATGTCCTATTAACTCCTCTTTCAATCCTAAAGACATTGTCTTTCTGGGGCCTGGAGTCAACTCATATCTATCCAATCACTGTGCCTTCTGTATCATACTCTATCATTTTGGCCTCTTCCTCACTTTCCTCATTCATGGGGTAGCAATCTTCATACTCATCATCCAAATCATCATATTCTAACTTCTCCTCATCTCTTAGGTTTTTGCTCTCAGCCTTTCTTTCATTGGTGATTAGTACCCAATTTACATCCATGAGGTCCTTGAGAGGTTTGAGATTGGTAGCTAGGTTACCAGCTAGCTCTCTTGTCAAGTATTCAAGGATCTACTAAAGTTCAAGCATGTTGGATGGGACGTGGAAGGGGACATGCATTGCTTGAGTGCCAGAGCTCCTGGCTATCATGCAAAGTAGTACTGATGGTGGGATCCTACTCTTTGGTTTAGTAGTTGAGATTGTGTGACTTTGTGGGACTCACTAACTTCCCTAGCATCTTGTTGCTTATAATCCTTCTCTTCACCTGAGAATAGCAGATTGATGGTGGCTAGCACATGCACCCAATCTAGCTCATCCTCGGAACAAGGAATATACTTTCTTAATGGGCCATAGAAATTGCTCACTTGTGAGTCTCCTTTCAAAATAGCAAAGATGGCATCTAGGTCAATCAGCATGGTTTTCCAAGTATTCATCTTGACTCTCATGGCTTCCGGTCTATTGCTTAAGAATATTAAATTGTTGCCCCAGTATTCTATCACTCATGCATTTCACATCTAGGGTTAGCCTAGCAGGGTGTTGTAATCCACTCCCTTCATGACTATGAAGTTTATTGAGAATTGGACTCCCACTATCTTCAAGGGCTAGTCTTTTAGTACTCCAAGCTGTTTAACCTTCATTCCATTAGCTACTATGACATTAAACTTAGCAGTCTCCACAAGAGGGTTACCCCAAGCCTGCAGGATTATCTAGCTGAGTATACTAACTCCCGCTCCTGTACCTACAATTCCCTTCCTTGTGACATCTCCTAATGCATTAACAGACAAGACTGTGTGCATCTCAGTGCCTTCCCAAAAGGCCTTTACATGCAAAGACTTAGGCACTGATTTCAAGGTTAAGCTAGGTATATGCATTACTACATCGTGGCTAGGAAAGTCGGTCACTCCAATCTCGTCAGGTCATTCTATCCATTGCCTCAACCCTTGCCATAGCATTGGGTCCTGCCTAAGCAATTGTCCCAAAGGTAGGGTCGTAGGGGCTGATATCAATGTCATGAGCAAGTTACCAACTTCTTGCTTTTCATTAGGCTCTACATTCTTTTGCCAATGCTCATCGCATCTAGGCTTTGTCCCTGTGGTGCCACATGAGGTCCAAATGCATCTCTCGATCTTAGACTTGTGGGTGAGACTGGTGTGCTCACACTAGAGAGATCATCAATCTCATTTTCCATGATGGGTTTAGCATCCTTGAGGTGCTCTTGGGCTTATCTCACCCACTCCTTGACTTTATCTACTACTTCTAATTGGTGCCTTGGGTGGGGATACTCCCCAATCTTGGCACTCTCCTTTTCTTCCATCTTGGGAACATATGTTTTTGCTTCTCATGTGACTTGCTTCCCCTTGGGTAGTGTGGTGGCACTATCTGTTTTAAACATTACCTTTGTCTCGGCCCTCTTTCTTCTCCTCCTTCAGCTCTTATTCCCTATTGAAGCTATGTCAAGATTTCTAGGTCTGGTAATGAGATACCAGCTTGCTTCATTTGTGCTCAAATCATGATATTCAACAGAATTGGGGTGGCCTCACCATTAAGTTTCACAACTCTAAATAGACCCAAGGGTACGAATGGCATGATTGTTGAACTAGTGGAAGGATTTTTCCTAAGGCACTTGGCATATAAGTGTATAATCTTGCACTCTAGACATCTTAGGTCAGCTTTGTCTTGATTGGCTTGCTCCCTTTTGGGGCAGCGAGATGAGATATGCCCTAGGTGACTACAAGTCCAATACGTGATGGGTTCTTATTGCTATCCTCGTAAACCTCTTTCTCTTTCTCTTCCCCTGCCTAACACCATCACTAGCATTGGTCTAAAATCCATCAAGATGAGGTTATCCACTTTTTCGTGCGAGACATAAGGGTTTGCATATGCCTCGTCCTCGTTCAGCTCCTTTACGTAATGTATCAGAGCATCGCTTGGTGGATGGGTTACAAAGGGTCCATGTGGTCTAGGTATCCATATAGGATTGATTAACATCCTAGGGACAACTATCTTTGAATCGTTGGGTGCTAGGAGAGCTAATGGAGCTCCCCTTCTAAAGTTAGGTGTCCTATTATCTAAGTAATATGGCTAATTGTATGGTTGCGGATACGAAAATTGTCTTGGAAATCTACAATGCATTGTGTCGTATCCAAACCTACCACAATTAGTGCATGGTCTTGACCTAGGATCCAAGCACTCAGTTGGGAGGTGATTTTCTCTGCAATGTGCGCACTGTACATGAGGTCAATAAGGCCTTCTCATCATCTCTTGAAGCTTAGCCAACTCTAGCTTCATATCCGCCAATTCTTGGCTTTGGCCGACACCCTTTCCCTTGTCTTGTTTTTTCTGGCTAGATCTCTTGCTAATGGTCGTAGCTCTTTCTCAGGATCTAGTGGCAATGTCATCTTGAGTCATGGTTTTGGAGCTTCTCTCCTTGCGCACATCATCCACGTGTATGGCTTCTTCAAAGACCCTAGCTAGCACGTCCCTTTGTAGGTTTAAATTGCTCACCAAGGCCTTGTAGAGCTCTTTTCTTTCGATTTCATTTATGAATATGGTGGAGACCACCCATTTCTTAGGTCATTCCACCACTAAGATTCTCTTAAAGAGACTCCGCACATGCCACCCATTTGTTAGGTCATTCCACTGCTAAGATTCTCTTTAAAAGACTCCGCACATGGGTGACATAGTCACAAATATCCTCCTTATCCTTCTAGGGCTAACATTCATCCACCTGACGATGAGGTTGTTAGAGTATTGCGCTTCAGAGAACCTCTTGATGAAGAGACTATTATAATTATTTCATTCGGCATCGTCCAGGCTAGTAAACCATGTCTTCCCTTTGTCTCCTAGGCAAAGTCCAAAAGCTTGTACTCTAGGACCTTGAATAAGGTCTGTGAGGCAATTCGTTCTCGCATACCTTCTTGAATTTCTCCATGAAGTTGTACAAGGCTAATACTTGTCGAGTTGCTTGGCAATTGCACGTATTTTAGTCTGCCTCTTAAATTTTGGTGTTATTCCTAGTCTTTCTAGCAATGTAGTTATCGCTAGGGCTTGTTTGCTATGCTCTGCAGTTTCATTGTCTAACACTCGCTTTGTAAGAAGCTCACTTAGCATAAGATCAGCTTCTAATGCTCTCTCCTTTTCAGCATTTGGTCCTGCCTTGGTTCGATTGGTGAGAGCTAAGATGCACTGGACCTCGCACACTTCTATGTCTTATCTCAGTTTATGGGCTTGCTGCTCTTGGTTATAGGTAGATATGCCTTGCACCACTTTCCTTGCCAGCCTTCTCCCTTCCTCGAGATTGTCTACAATGTCCTTAGCTAGTCTACCATGATGCACCATTTTGTTTTGCAGGTCGTATTGATTTACCATTTTCTGAATGTCAACTGGGAATTTCTCCCAAGTCGAGCTTGTTATCTACATGTTTGGTGATGGTTTTTGACATGTTAGCAATTTTCCAAGCAACTAGTGTGTTGATCAAATTGATTAGATCGGGTAGAGCTGCATCCTTAATTGTGTCGGTTCTCTCTCCCTTCTCTATGGCTTGACAATTTGCAATTGCTTGCTTTAGGTCCTGGTTCTTTGAGTGTATCATGCTTCTCGGGGTTTGCTCCTATTAGTGGGCTCGTTCCTTACTTAGGTCCCGTTAGTTTGTTCCTTGTTATATAAATTAGTCTCTGCAACATTACATAAACTGAACACATGAGTGGTGGGGTAGATGTGCCAAGAGCTTTCTATCTTTCCTTGTGCACTTCAAGTGTTTATGTGACGAAGTGTGTAAATTCAACTACAATCAATGCAAGTCACACTCCCTTTAATCAGTTTTGGCTAGTGCTAGCTCTTTCGTGCAAGTAGCGGCCACTCACAGTGGTCCACTCTAGGTCTCTGCTATACATTTGAAGTGTCGTCTGAAGAGTAGTGGGTATAGGTTGCCCGTCTGAACCTCTATTAGGATTGTATTGTCCCTACAGCTACTAGGGCTTGGTCCCTACAAGATCTAGGAAGGTTAGAGTTTGTCAGATTTTGATGGCCTCTTCTCCTATCTAGTTTGAAAATTTTGATCGAGTTTCCAGAATCAGATGTCCGATTTTGGCTGTCCAATTCGGGGTTGTTAGATTCTGGGCTATCGGATTTTGGACTATTAGATTTTGGGCTATCCAATTCTAGGCTATTCAATTCTAGCTCTCCGAGTCCGGTCCCGTGTTTGAATCAGACTATCCAAGTCTCTAGCTCTCTAATTTTGGAATGGTCAAAGTTATCCAATTGGATGATCTAATTGCGTCCGATTTTGAAAATCGGATAAATTTGGGACAATCGGATGATATGATTCTAGGAATCAGACAGTTTGAGCCTGGTGGCAAAAATGTGCACAAACTCCATGAAAATCCAATGTAACATGCTTGATGCTTCTGCCTAGTTTCTAGCAAGCTCAAGAATTAGACAACAAGGGGTCAACAATAAAAAAAAACTCACATCTAACCTCTGAATGCGCCCGGTCACACGAATTGAAGCTCTCTTTGCCTCTCTGCTACCCTATAACAAACCTATCCAGCTCTCTCTCTCTCTCTCTCTCTCTCTCTCTCTCTCTCTCTCTCTCTCTCTCTCTCTCTCTCTCATCCTTGAGTGTAGAAATGAGCTCACCTTTGCTCTCTATGCCTCTTACACCCCTTCTCCTTGAGCCTTCCACTCCCCTTTTCTCTCTCTTTCCTCTTTAATACATTGAAGCCCCTTTTTCCCCCTATTCTACTATTCTTTTTTTTTGTTTTTTTCGAGTTTTCCCTACCTAAATGCATCCAAATCACAAACAAATACTTAAGCTAATCCAACCTACTCACCTAAATATTAAAAACCAAAAAACTTACTTGCAAAAAAGATTGAATGCCCTTCAATTTTCTTCCTATCTATCTCAAGCACCGGTTCGGGTAAACCCTACTCCAATGCTCGGGCAAGCACTCACATCTTGAATCCTTTGGTCCTAGCAACAACAAAACCAAAATGTAGGAGCTTCTTGCTTGACTGCCAAGATCCAAAGACCGCTTATTGCTTCAAGAATTTCAAGCTAAGTGTAATGGCTACCTCTCGCATAGTCGTATGCGCTCTCATACTACCTACAAGTGTAGTGAGCTTACCTTCATGCCTAAGATCAAGTTGCCTCCTCCCTCAAGCTCTCCGATAGCTCCATGATCCAAGGTGCAAGCTTAAGCAAGCTTGATCCTCAAGCTCCAAGATCCAAGCTCCATTGTTTGTCATGTGTGAGATAAGAGAAGAAAAGAGAAGACAAGAAGAAGGGAGGAGAAGATGGAGAGCTTCTCCATCACAGTCTCTCACCCTCACACACTCTCTCTCAAGCACAAGCACAAGCACAAGCAAGAGCAAGAATAAGAAGAAGAAGAGAGCTAGTTTTAGCCACATACAAGAATGATCTTCTCTATTTACTTTTTGCCTTTTTATACATGCCCTACTCCTCTTGGGTGGCCATCCCTTTTTTACATGACCACCCATTTTAGCCTAGGTCCTCTTTGCCTACTCCCTTCATATTTACATTGCTCCTTCACCCATGCCCACCTACATTTACAAATTGCACAGGAGGGAGCTTGGTGCTCTTTTACAAGGATCTAGGGTACGCTTTTATATTTAAAATGCGCCTTTCTCCTTTTGTGCTTGCCTTATAATTTTGAGTTTACTTCTCACGCATTTGGCTCTTTTCCTCCTACTTTTCCATTGGACCATCTTTTTTCGCTTTGTCCTACATCTTTCAAAATTTATTTGCCTTCTTTTCACTTTCTTTGCACTGGGGTTAACACTTGTAGGTCCAAATATTTCATCATCACATCAGTCTTTATGTTTATGAGGAACCTTTATCAATCAATGCATTTTTAATGAAACATCCTTCTATCCAAATGCCACTCTATAGAGTTCCAGGATCCTAGAAGGCACTTTCCATATTTACTTCTTGTATAGGCTCTCAAGCCTTATTGGACTTTGCAATTAGGGGGTTGGTATGTTGTAGACCACAACAACATGTGAGAATACTTTTGAACCTTTTGTGGCAACTAGGAGACAGCATTAGCAACTATCAGAATATTAGGTTTGGACAGAAGGTATCTAGGTCTTTGACTAAGTTATATTCTTTTATGGAATCCACAAACTTCTCCAAGACCAACTGGCTAGGCAATGGGGCTATACCCACTTTCATATTTTTTCTTTCTTCTAGTAAAGGCTACATCAACACTTCTTCTATCAGTGGAGGCACATTCACCTCTTCCATCTCTTGGACACCTTGTTTTGTGCTCGAGATGACTTGCTCTGTATCTTTCTACAACACTAAAGTGCTCTATATTGTACTATCTTGTATTGTACTTTGCTCTATGGCTCTATTGAAAGCTTGAACTTCACAATTTTTGTAGGTGAAACATTCTCTTTCGGGACCGTTGGTTCTCTTTTCTTGGCATGCGTAATGGCAACTGCCTCCAATTCCACCAAGTTGGAGTCTAGCTCCTGCACTTTTTGTTGGCTATCAACAGCACCCGCATTAGCTTTTACAAGGGCTGGACTTGGACATTATGGCCTTCTCCTTTACATCAACTGCATAAGGACTTGTAGTCCATGGACCTTATGGACCTTCTAGGGCTTGGGAAATTTGGGGAGATATGATCCTTTTCTCCGCATCTATAGTATTCCATTTCTGATATCTGACTATCACCAAATTGTCTTTCTCAATAACTTTAGGCATGGAACCTTCTTGGATCAATATTAGGATCGAATTCTCTAGGCTTTGGTCCAATATCTTGGGTTGTCATCTTAGATTTTAGTAGGTTGAACCTTACTTCCTTTTCAAGTACATTCAGTGGCTAGACGTCCCTCTTGATGATACTTTCCACACCATGTATTTGATCGTATCACATCTCTTCTTACTCCTGCAGTATTGGATATGCTAGCAGTATTCACTCTCAGTGTTTGCAATTGTTCTGTGATCACATCCATCAGCTATTTCTTATTGCTTGCAACTGAGTTAAACAAGTAGTTCTTCAAATTTTCTCCTCTTGGAATGCTTGGAGTAGGATTTTGGGGTGTCTCTACAATCATCACATAGACTAGTTGGGTTGATGATGCAAAGGGTCCTCTGTTTTGGCTTTGGTTGGGAGCTCTTTTTCGGGACAGTTGGTTGATGGTTCCAACGGGTAGGCTTCCACTATTATTATTGATTTTCCACTAGGGGAACTATTTGAGGATATTGTTGTTGTGGTTGAACCATCATTTGAGGTATTGTCTCCGGCCCACTGATTCAGTGCATTGTACTAAGGCATTGTTTGCATCCAAGGGTAGGGATAAGAAATAGTCCGTTGTCGAAGGGTTTGTGAAAGCAATGTCGTAACCACAGAGGACCTTGACTAATTTTAGGATAGAAGATCAATCAAGTAAATAATCAAGATGAGAAAATGATACCAAGATTCTGTTTTATTTAAGTTCAATGAAGCATAACCAATCGTCCTGTGAATGAAGTTCCAAGAATCTTCCTCTTACAAAAATCCAAATGCTCTTCTTCTTGTTTTCTTCAAAGATTCAGACTGTTCAGTAGAAAGAGTTAAACCAAGGCAAGTTACCCTTCAAGGACTCTTACTGAATATAAGAGTTTTAGTTTATGCTCTCTTTCTCCTCTCAACTGTCTGCTAATATAAAGCATGAAATCTCATTTCAGTATTTGAGCCTGCTATTATGTCAATTGTTTATTCAGAATTGTCATGAATGGACAAACTGGAAAATACATCGTTTCTGGTGGACATATCATTTAGGTCTCCTATTTCTGTTCCTTTATTTTCTGTCATAGGATAGATTATTAAGGGCTAGCTGCACCTTCTGGGGCTTCGGTCGCCAGACTTCTTCGAAAGCAGTACTGACAGCAGGTCTGAAGCTGCCATACTCGGCCATGGTGATGTTTGCCTTGTTCCCGTACTATAGGAGAGCTTAGGTGTAGTCACGAATCCGGCTGATGGTTAAGAGAAGGAGCAGCTTGCTCTAGATATGTCAATGCAGAGTTATCGCAGAAGGCTGAATTGAATTCAGCTGATGCTTCTTCGTCTTCTACGTGATTCAACTGCTGGAGCTGCTCCTGCTGTTTCTTCTGGGTCTTCTCCTTCCACTGTCTCTTCCTCGTCTATATTTCTTGCCTCTTCTACGATCCTCGTTGACGGAGTAAGAGAGAGCAGCTCACGCACCACAAGAAAGGAAAGCATGGAAAAGGTTCATCCGTCATATCAGTTATCATATCATATCGTTCCTCGTCTCTCAACTGTGATCTATGGTGCTACTGGTGTAAAATCTCAATAAAATCAATAGAAACACAATGATCTGCTGCTTCCAGTAACGTAATTCTCAAACTCCCCAATATTAACAGCAAATTGAGGCAAGGAATCCATATCACTTAAACTGTTCTCCGCAGAGCTTTGATCAGGCTGCTGGTGTCGCTGACTCAGATCAGATGGGATCCGCGCCTTCCAGAGCTAGGGGAATAGCCTCTTCTTGAATTCTGGTGGACTCCTTCCACCCCAACGACGTACAGGCCTTCGCTAGTTCGTCGCACACGTCCAGGCTATTGAAGCTCCTCCTTGTGCTATTCTGATGATCCCGATGTTGCTCCTTTCCTGGTTTTCTTCCCCCCTTCGTCGTTTTCTTCCGCCTCCCATTAGTTACAGAGTATCCTCCCTGTTTTCTCTCTCTAATGCTCTGTTCCTTCCTCTTTTTCCCCCAGATTAGCGTAATCCTTTCCCCTAAAGCGCAGCTCCCCTATCCCAGAAAAAGCCCCTATCCACATATCTTTAGAAGGTGAGGAAGACATCGTTTCCAGAATTCTCTCTGCCTCACCAAGATATCCTGATCGTGCTAGAAGTTCAACCAAACAAGTGAAGTGATCTACTGTGGGTGTAATGCCGTAATTATTTGTCATCAACTTGAAAATATATCGGCCCTCGCATGCCAAATTCGCATGACTGCATGCACCCAACAAGCATGTGAATGGGACAACATCAGGTTCCACCCCCTTTTCTTGCATACGCTTGAAGAGATCTATGTCCAGGTTACCATCTAAATTTGTGCCACATCCTTTTATCATTGCATTAAAAGATGCAACATCTTGGACTGGCAGACTGTCAAAACTGTTTAACGCCTCGGAAAGGGAACCACATTTGGCATACGTGTCAACCAAAGTGTTGCCAATAAAAATGTCATTTTCAAGATGTTTCATTACAATTTCCATATGGACTTCCTGGCCTTTATCAACAGCCACCATGTTGCCACAAGCTTTTAAAGCACAGACAAGTGTGATACTATCCAGAGAGATATCCTCATGCATTTGTTTGAATAGTTGTAATGTCTTCTCTCCTTGACCCTGTTCAACATAGACTGAAAGCAACCCTTCATGCTCGCTACTATACTCATACGCAGAGAATAAATGTAATCACAACAACTAAGTATGCACAAAGTATCAAATCGCACACACAACTTTCGGGTGGTTTTCACACCTCGAATGCGCAGCAATACGACACCGTAGGATTGCATTTAGTGGGTATACCATTCATTGCATTGGAGGTAGGACTCCTTTCCTGAGGTCATAGACAATCTTGCTTCAACTTCATCATACAATTTTGCACCTTTCATTGTAGCTTATAGGTTGACTAGTCTTCTTAGCTCTCCAAACTTACAAACTTTTCATTGTAGACCTCTAAGAAAAAATCCCTTCTGGATACCTTCATCCAAGTTAAGTTGTTCCATCTCTTTATTATGGATTTCATTCTAGAGACATATTCTTCCACCCGTTGTCGTGCCGCTACACACACATTGTGTAAAAAAATCTAGAGTATGGCTTTCTTATTGATTTAGAGAGCCAATGCCATTTTAGATATTAGTGTTAGTGTCCATGGTTCAAAAATATTAGATTTTTGGATAATTTTTAAACAATTTTTGATATTTTAGATATTATCTCTTGTAAAAATCCATAAAACTATAGACAACTTCTAGATTAGGATGACATGTAAAAGAAAACATGTAGCTTTCAGCCAACTTGAGAGGATTTTATGTAAAAAGAGAGATTGGCAAAATCGCGTGATGTCCGATTGCTATTTTCAAGCAGTGAACAGCACTCCAAAGTGGGAGATGAAGAATGAGTGATCTGGTTGAATTCTAGCCAAGTGTCCTAGTAATTTACCCCCCTTTTGGAGCCAGTGGAGGCATCAAATTGGCGATCTGAGTAGCATAGAGGAAGGTATTATTTTATACACGTTTTTGTCTATTACAATTTTATCTTATCATAGTGCAGGAATAAAGTGACAGACTTCATCTCTGTTAGTATTCTTCTACATTTTCCAATTCTTTTTTGGAGTATTCTTCTACATCTTCAATTTGTTCGAACCCCTTCTCTTCCGTCTACTCCTCTCCCTAAATCTACCTTCACCTTGTTGTCTCTTATCCCCATGGTGGACTTTCGACACCAAACACTCCGATATCGTGTTAGGGGAAGTTTATGCTATCATGAAAGGTGAATTCCGAAAGATATTTGGGCTGATTTGGGGCTAATATCTTCAGCCATATTTAGAGAATTAGCTACAATAGTGTTCTTTTAATTCATTTCTTACTCTACAGAAGACATCTTGTCAAAATATGCAAGTATTATGTGCCCCTATGGCAAGGCAATGTTTGTAGATCATTCATAGATGCTTTGAGTTGAATTAAGAGGAGCTTTTTCTCTTATTTCTTGGGTGTGGTAACTTATCCTTATCAAAAACTCAATTTGAAGCTCTTTTGAAGCAAGTCTCTTTGCCCTACAAGCCTTGTAATTCACCCATAAGCTTTTGTCCCTAACAGCCTACATTGAATGTAATCATGTAAAGTTGATTCATGCTATGGCATCATGTATGAATGATGGGATGCAGAATTGTTTATGATACATGACAACATATTGTACTTGATTTTATAATTTGTGATTGCTCTTACAATCAAGAAAAAAAGCTTGATTTGAGTTAGAACTTATGAGATAATCCTCTTGTGATCTTTGCTATGAACATGCAGTTGGAAGCTCTATTAACATCTTCAAGAACTTGGCTTCAAACCAACCCTTCTCTTATCTCTACCATCTCCGAAGTCTAAGCTCTTGAAACCCCATACATTCTTCTCTCTCAAACCCCTATGATTGGTCATGAAGTACCTCTTGAACCTTTAAACATTCACTGTAATCTACTTATCTCTTGAAGACACATCTCCATCTATCTTGTCCAATTTTCTTGCCAAACCCCTATGGTGACCTTCAACCCTACGCGTTGTGACACCGTTCTTCAGAGGATTGAGTTGAATTTATGAACTACTCTCGCATATGCTCTTCAAAATCTTCACACCTAAATTTGGTGAGAAAGGCCACCTTCAAGTCATCCCATGTGCCAAAAGTTCCTGCTGCTTGTATGCATACCATCGAAACACCACGCCTTTGAAAGTAGTGGGGAATATTACCAACCAATACTTAGGGGTTCTTGCATTGTTGGCCACACATGTTACCATAAACTCAGCTACATGAAGATTGGGGTCTTCATTGTATTCTCCCTTAAAGATTGATAACAAGACTACATTAGCTGAAATATCATCAACATTTCCACGCCAGTTCTGGGTGGAAAGGGGACCTTAATTCGCCATTGGGACTTCTATGAAGAGTATCACAAGGGCGTCAAAGAAAACTTCTCTTGCTAGCTTGTTTTTTGTTTTGATTTTTTCATTTTCTCTTCTCACGTACATCTAGATTCGTTCTAGTGCTTTCATCTTTATCGTGTCATTCATCAAGGAGTCAGGTCCACCCAGTTTGTTTGTGCTCAACATAAAAGAGTCAGAGAGACTTCAAACTTTGTAAATCTCTCTTGCCAACATTTCTTCTACTTCTTTCTTTTCAACGTCTCTGAATTTTGCTTTCATGCCATTGCAGAGGGGAAGGTATTCTATTCTGAAGGTATCAAAATTCATTTATCTAAGGATTACCACAGTGCCATTGTTGTGATAATACCAACTTTAGAGGGTTTTAATGATGTATGTTGTAAAAAATACTATGTCCACTTTCAATGGGTTTCCAATTGAATAAACAAAAGGTTATCTATGTACCAAGCATGCTATGTATCTTGCTATTGTGTATCCACGAATAGGTTCAAGCTCTTTTTCTTCTTATTCTTGTGAGCCTCCCCATTGACCATGACTCCTAAAGCTTCTTCACAATCTCCCATTAGATGATGTGTGGAAATTCTTCAATAAAGGCCAAAAACTTCCATTGATACTCATTCTTTTTATTTTACTCTTCAATTTTGTGGAAACTAAATGGCAATAGTGATACAACTTTATGTAGTTTTAAGAGATAATGGAGTCTATCTATCGCAAATAACCCATATTAAGACAATGATATGTTTTTACCATTGAGGAATGAACTTCTTGTAGAAAGTGGCTTTAGCAATAAAAATCTCCAATTCTTCAACAATAGTAGGAATTCTATACTTTTCCATTGCTTTTCTTTCTCTTCAACACTGCTACTATTTCCATTTTTCGCCTCTATTGGTGCTTCTTGATGGTAATTTTCCCTAGGTACATACAAAAAATATGAAGCCCCAAGAGTGTTGAGATATCGAGCTCCACTCGTGATACGCCAGGGTGATCGTTATGTATTTATGTCACCGACTTGTCAGTTGCAGACGCGGTTGGTACACCGCCCATGAATAATAGCTACATGATAGCTATCCTTATCTACTCTAGTTCGTGGCTCAGTTAGTATGCCACCTTAGTTAGTTGAGTTTGGTTTTGAGACCCATATAGAGGGTTCTTCTATTTCTTTGTACTAGAGTTCTTTTGGCTTACACAATTAAGAAGAGAAAAACTATTTTCAACCTCCACCCTTGTGTGTCTTCCCCCATTGTGCAAGCAAGAAAGCTTCAAGCGAGACTCCTTCCTTCTCTCCCACAATCTTGACATGGTATCAGAGCCTTGTTCGTGGTAAGGAGCTCAAGAAAGCAAGCCAAGCTCGCGGTGTTCTGGTAAGAGGAGCAGTGTTGCTTTCATTTTCTGTTTTGGGAGCAGATCTCTGCAGGTAGCACAGCCGGAAATTGCAAGAGTGCATTGTCTCAGGTTGAGACGCCCTTCGCGGTGAAGCAAGAGGGCAGTATATGCTGTGGGAAAGAGCTTTAGCTCTTGGCGACCCTGTTTTTTTTATTTGAGGCCATTTCGGGGCCTGTTTTGGAGGCGGAAGTTTTCTGCATGCACTCAGGAAAAGGCTCAGTTTTATGCTGTGCAGACACTATTCTACAGGTCGGTGAAAAGTTACTGTAGAAATTGCATCGTATGCTTGTGCGCAGAGACATTGGGAGTTTCAGAATCATCCTTGGTTCCTGTTTATGCAAAATTGTCACTAGGAAGTGACTGTGTGGTCAAATACCACTTTCGCCAGTTTTGCAGATTTGCCCTTGTGAGGGTGAAGCTGTGTTTTTTGCAGTGACAGAATTTTTTGCAGTATTCTGTAATGGCGTCTGATTCTCTTTCACAGATTGTCACTGAAAAGCTTGACAAGAACAACTTCCAGGCATGGAAGTTTAGAATGACGAATTTCCTTATGGGAAAAGGATATTGGGAATTTGTTGCAAGAGGCTGTCTATCAGCATTTCAGACTCTATGATTGTGCATATTCAGGATGCAAGTACGCCAAAGGAGGCATGGGATACTTTGTCAAAAATGTACAGCACAAATACTCAAGCCAGGAAAATGCAGCTCAAGCAAGAGTTGCATAATGTGCAAAGAGAAAATATGAGCATCAACGACTACCACATGAAGGTGAAGAAGATTGCAGATGCACTTGCTTCCATTGGGTCGCCAGTGGAAGATGATGATTTAGTTTCTGTGACCTTGAATGGTCTAGGAAAGGATTATGCACAGTTTCGGACATCCATTTCAGTTCGTGAAAGATTTCCTGATTTTGAGGAGTTGATTGCTCTTCTAATTTCTGAGGAGCAGAGAAATGGTGGTGCATCTTCTTCAGGAGGAACTTCAAAAGAAGCTGTCTTCTACTCAAATGCTGGAAGAGATAGAGGCAGAGGTAGAGGAGGCCGATTTGGAGGCCGTGGCAGAAATCAGAATATGCAGCAAACTCAAGAAAACCAGTCCTATGGAGGAGGACGTGGTAACTCTAGAGGCAGGGGGAGCCAAAGAGGTCGTGGTGGATGGCAAAGAGGCCAAAATGCAAACAGTAATGTTGAATGCTATTACTGTGGTAAAATGGGTCATATGGCTAAAGACTGCTATAAAAAGCAGAATGACATCATGAATGGAAAACTGCAACAAGGAAACTATGCATCTTCTAGTAGACAGGGTGATGACAGAAATGAGCATTTGTTTATGGTGCAGCACATGAACAATTCTATGACAAGTGCAAAAGAAAGCAATGATGTATGGTATGTTGACTCAGGTGCATCAAACCACATGACAGGTCATGCAGAATGGATGGAGGATGCAAGGAAAATGGAAAAACCAGGATTTGTGGAGACTGGTGATGATACAGCACATCCTATTGTGCAGATTGGAAAAATTCCCTTGTCTATGCAGGATGGAAAAAAGAAATACATGTCCGATGTATTTCATGTCCCGAATATCACCAAGAATCTGGTTTCTGTCGGTCAAATGGTTAAGCAGGGCTTGCAGGTCAGATTTAATCCTCATGGATGCTTTGTTGAGGATATGAAAAATAAAGGTCGCTTGATAGCAAAAGGAAAGAAGAAGGGCAGAATGTTTACGTTGGATGCAGACATGTCTGAATTGAGTGCAGCAATGTTTGCACATGGGACCGGTGTAGTTGCAGATATTGATATCTGGCATAAACGCATTGGTCATGTTAATGTACAGCGACTTAAATCAATGCAGGCCCAAAATATTGTTGCAGGATTGCCCAAATTCAAGGTTGCAGAAATGCATAAGGTATGTGAAGCCTGTCAGTTTGGAAAACAGGCAAGGAAACCATTTCCTAGACATGTTCAAGAGAGTGAGAAGCCATTGGAATTAATCCACTCTGATGTGTGGACTACTAAAGCTGCATCTCTTGGAGGCTGTCATTATTTTGTCACTTTTATTGATGACTATAGCAGAAAAGTTTGGGTGTATTTTATGAAAAAGAAAAGTGAAGTTTTTGGGCATTTCAAAACTCTTAAAGCTATGGTTGAAAAAGAAACAGGCATGCAGATAAAATGCCTAAGGTCAGATGGAGGGGGAGAGTACCTCTCAAATGAGTTTGCAAAGTTCTTGCAGGAGCATGGCATAAAGCAGCAATATTCATCCAGTTATACCCACAACAAAATGGAATTGCAGAAAGGAAAAACAGGCATATTGGAGAGGTATCTCGTGCCATGCTCAATGAAAAAGACTTGCCAGATTTTTATTGGGCTGAAGCAGTTGCTACAGCAGTCTACATAATGAATAGGACTCCCACTGCAGCAATACATGGAATGACTCCAGAGGAGAGGTATACTGGTAGGAAACCAGATATTTCTCATTTGAAAATTTTTGGTTGCATTGCCTATGTACATGTCCCAGATGAGTTGAGATCCAAGTTGGATCCAAAAGCTGAGAAGTGCATCTTTATTGGTTACTCTTTGCAGCAAAAAGGGTATAGATGCTATAACCCTTCTACTCTAAGTTTACAGTGAGCAGAGATGTTGTTTTTGATGAGATGAGTAGCTAGTATAAACCAGTAAATGTGATTGATGATGTAGATGCACAAAATGGTAATGCTGCACAAAATTCACAGCAGCAATCACAAAATATTAGTGGACCTGGAGCGTCCTCTAGTAGTGGTTCACATTCTTCGCCATGGACAGGCAGATTGAGATCAGGAGAATCTTCTCAAAGTAATGCAGATAGTGGTATGCAGGTATCACGAAAAGGAAAAGAGAAGGTTGATCAGCCCATGTTTGATGTGAATGCAGGTCACTCTTATGTGGATGGTGAATCTAGTGGCTCAGAACAGAGCATTGATGATGAGTTGGGTATTCCTTCTATTGTTACACCTGGAGTAAGGAAGACCAAGGATGTTTTGAGAGCACCTAGGAGTGAACCTACTTTGCGCAGGTCTACGAGAGCTAGGTATCCTGTGGATAGGTTGAAATATGATGGATTTACAGCCATTCACTATGCATATATGGTTAAAGTGATACAGGAACCAGAACCCACTTCTTTTGAGGAAGCCATGGGAAAAGAAAAATGGGAGAAAGCCATGGATGAAGAAATGGATGCCTTGGAAGCAAATGCTACATGGAAATTGGTACCTTTGCCTAAAGGTAAGAATGCAATTGGCTGTAAGTGGGTTTATAAGGTGAAGCACAATGCTGATGGTTCTGTGAACAGATACAAGGCAAGATTAGTAGTCAAGGGGTATGCACAAACATATGGCATTGACTATGAAGAAACATTCTGGTGCGCAGATCAGACGCAGGTAGCTCACGTAGCGAATTCCCAAAGGTCCCCAAGAACAAAGCACTCTACTTTTTAGCACAAAAATCAATGTGAAAGCAAGCACGACATGAGACAAGAGACAAATTGGGTTGAATCTCCCCCATGCCTTGTGTGAGCGCTTCACAAAGCATGTATTTAATATATATTTTCAATCTTTTTGCTCAAAAATAGCCCAATTACAAAAATATACAAGCTTTTAGCTTTTGAGTTTGCTTTCTACCAAAAATAGGAAAATAAAGCTAATGGACGGTGCCCAAAGAGTCTGGCACGCCCAATCTCAATGTCCAAATAAAAATAACATATCCAGGCGCATAAGCGCATACAAAATAATAATAAATAGTCGATGTCTCTATAGACATAATCAAAATATAGGCGTGGCGCCTATCAAAATATATCCAAAGGTCGGAAACCCGCTAGACTCCAATGCTTTCCTCCGCCACTGCTGCTATCTCTACACATCAACTGAAGCATTCACAATCGTTAGTAAAATAACACAATTAAACCGACAAAAGTGAATACCTAGCAGTCTTCAGCTACATAAATAAATCAACTGGTTAGAAATAAATCCTAACCTTAATTTATTACGAGTGCGCACTCTAAACTCATAAACGTTTATTAATTTAATATGCATTTTGCGGAATCACCCGCTATGGAATCACCCATGTACACACTAAATTAATGAAACGCCCGAAAAGGACAGGCGTCCCCATCAACTTCTCGCACAAAGAATCCTCTTTGCGTATGAGCCCCGGTCATCTAAGTTTACGGAATCCACCGTAAAACCTCACGGAATCCACCGTGGAATATGCCTCCTGGCATCATACCCCCGGGGTGGGATAGCAATTGACCTCAATTGCTATTAGCTCAATGTGGAGCTAACAGAGTGGGGAAAGCATTTAAGTCTCTAGCGTGCATCCATTGTGCTTCCTCTACAGGATGGTTCTTAAATTTCACTAGATATCTAGAATACCTTCGGCCAGTTCTAGTGGTCATGTAGTCAGTGTCTATAATGGCTTCTGGTTCAAGTATTTCAGTCTCTTCTTCTAGTAAAGGTGGGTTTTCATAGACAGGGTGGATAGGTAATTGTCCTCTAAATGGTCTCAATAAACTAATATGAAAGGTATTATGAATTTTCCAATGTGATGGCAGTTTTAACTTGAATGCATTGTCATTAATCTTATGAATGATTCTAAATGGTCCGTAGAATCTAGGGGCTAATTTGACAACTGGATGTCTATCTACACTTTGCAGTCTACGCTTTTCTATTCTAAGCCAAACATAATCATCAATTTTGAAATTCATGGCTTGTCTTTTCTTGTTGGCTTGTTTGGTATATGATTGTTGGGCTTTAGCAATCATATCCTTTACCTCATCAAAAATAGTGTTATGCATAACAGCAATATCATCGGCACTTTGTATTCTATTAGACAAAGAGGCAACAGGTGTAGATAATCTATATCCATAAATAACTTCAAAAGGTGCTTTCTTTGTAGATGTGTGAGGTGTATTATTGTAAGCAAACTGTAATAAATGCAAATGAGTATCCCATGTCTGAGGTTTAGAAATAGTGTATGCACGTAAAAGATCTAAAATAGTGCTATTTGTGGCTTCTGTTTGTCCATTTGTTTCTGGATGAAATGCAGATGAGAAATCAATCTTTGTGCCTAGATTTGCAAACAGTGTAATCCAGAAATTATTACAAAATCTAGAATCTCTATCTGAAATAATGACTTTCGGCAATCCATGGTTAGTAAAAACAGTTTTCAAAAATAATTGTGCTGCTTGTGATGCTGTTAAAGTTTTCTTACATGCAATGAAATATGCTTGCTTACTAAATCTATCTACAATTGTCCAAATCATGTCATGGTTAGATTTAGTATTTGGTAAGCCAGTAATGAAATCCATAGATATATGTTCCCAAGGTTTAGATGGAATAGATAAAGGCATTAATAACCCATACTGTTTACCATGATGTCTTTTTATTCTTTGACAAATCAAACATTCAGAAACAAAATTAGACACATCTGCATCCATATGCGGCCAATAAAAATCTTCAGTTAACATGCGTAATGTAGAGATGATACCTCTATGACCTTGATATGGGGGACAATGAATTTCAGTTAAAACAAAAGATCGGAATGGAATAGTAACACACAGTCTCTTTTCAAAGAACATGAATCCATCATTATATGACAATGAATCAACAGGAATGAAATTATTTTGAACTAATTTTTGCCAATCAGAATGAAAAGTAATATCCTGGTGATATGTGTCTTTCATAGCAATCAAAGAATCAAAAGATATGATAGAAATGTTATGAATTGCAGGTCTTCTACTTAATGCATCGGCAACTACATTTTCTTTTCCAGGTTGGTATTGAATGATAGGATGGAAACTTTGAATGAATGAAGCCCATTTGATATGACGGTCAGAAATTTGGGGTTGGCTAAGTAGATGTCTAATGCTTTGCTGGTCGGTCTTTATCATGAATTCTGAACCCATTAAATAATGCTTCCATTGTTTCAATGCTTGTACAACTGCTAAGAGTTCCTTGTCATAGGTGGAATATTTAAGCTCAGAGGGTTTCAGCTTAGAACTAGAATATGCTATTGGATGGTTATCTTGCATTAGCACGGCTCCTATTCCTGATCCGCTAGCATCAGTCACAACTAAAAAGAATGGTCTGTTAAAGTCAGGCAATTGTAGGACAGGGGCATTGGTCAATGCACGTTTAAGTAAATCAAAGGATTTCTGCTGGTTTTCAGTCCATTGATAAACAATGCCTTTCTTAAGAAGTTTGGTCAGTGGTAAAGCAAGTAATGAGAAATTACGTACAAACTTCCTATAGAAACTAGCAAGACCAAGGAATGAACGTAATTCATGTACATTTTTAGGAATAGGCCAATGCAATATTGCGTCAATTTTCTTAGGATCAACTTTTATTCCTTCTTCTGATACAATATGACCTAGATATTCTATTTCTGTCTTAAAGAATTCACTCTTGTCAGGATTTGCAAACAATTGATTTTCTTTCAGTAATTGAAAAACTAATGATAAATGCTCATAATGCTCTTTTTCACTTTGACTGAATACTAAAATATCATCAAAGAAAACAATCACACAATACTGATATTTTAGAAAAATACGGTTCATCATTCTACTGAAAGTGGCAGGTGCATTAGTTAATCCGAATGGCATAACTAAGAATTCGTAATGGCCAAACTGTGTCCTGAATGCAGTCTTAAATATGTCGGATCTATCTAGCCTCACCTGATGATATCCAGATTTAAGGTCAATTTTACTAAATATAGAAGATCCTTGCAGTTTGTCCATAAGGTCATCAACTCTAGGTATAGGATACCTATTCTTTACAGTGATCTTGTTTAATGCTCGGTAGTCAATACACATCCGATAAGTATTATTCTTTTTCTTGACTAAGAGCACAGGTGCACCGAATGGAGAACTGCTAGGTCGAATTAAACCTCTATTTAGTAATTCTTCTACTTGAGTCTGGATTTCTTTTTGCTCTATTTGATTGTGCCTATATGGGGCTTTGCAAGGTGGTTGTGTGCCAGGTATTAGGTCAATCTTATGGTCTTCTGGACGTGATGGAGGTAAACCTGGTGGTAGGTCTTCTGCGAAACAATCCTTAAAATATGCAAAAAATTCCTTATGCCTAGGGTGTATATGAGTTTCTTTTGCGTGCAATTCATTCACCCAAATGAGATATGATTTAGTATTCTTGCGTAGTGCACGTTTTGCTTGAGTATGCGAAAGCAGTGGAAACATATGAGATGCATGCATACCAAATAATGTAATAGATTTTCCTTGAAAATTAAGATTCATTGTGTGTGTGGAATAATCTATATTAGGATTATGTTGGTGTCTCCATGGCATTCCTAGAATAATGTCGCTAGACTGTAATGGGACAACTAAGAAATTTCTTCTTTCAATATATGGACCAATTTGAATTTCTAAATTTTGAACTTCTTGTGTGCCATTGTACCTAGTACCTAAAAATGCAGCTTTTATGCGATAGTGCGTAGGTACAGTATGCAGTTTCAATTCCTTTACCAATTTTGCTGAAATAAAATCATGGGTACTACCGTCATCATGCAATACAGTTCTTTCTTTTCCATGCACCATACATTTCATAGTCAACAATGAATGTAAAGTAGGCATACCTGGTAAAGTGTCGGAAGTAGTAGTAGGATCATCTTCTTCTTCAGTGAAGTCCGGCATATCCTCATGCTCGTCTTCGTCCATAGCTCCAAGGTAGTTGATATGTGCTGATGGCTTCTTTGAATGACAATTTGCTGCGAGATGGCCTGGCTGGTGACACTTGTAACATACGATAGGCTTGGCTTTGGTCACATTATTTGCAATGGCTGGGAGTCTGGGTATATTTGGATTTGCTTGTTGGATAGACTTAGGATTTGGATTGATAGTGGATGGTAATGCGGGTGGTTTAGGCCAATTCTTGCGGAAAGATGGTGATGAGAAACGACCTGGATTAAATCTTCTGAAATTGGAATTGAATTGTTTAGATCCATAATTACCATTTGCTTGGAATGGCTGTGGTCGTCGATCTCTTCCACGTAACTTATCTTCAGTGTCGTGAGCTAAGGAGATAGCATCTTCAAGAGTAGCAGGCTTGAACATGTTCACCTCAGCGTAGTAATGTCCAAGAAGTCCAGACATATACTTCCGCTTATGTGTCGTCTCTGGTACGTCTTCAAGCATGCGTAGCTGTAGGAGTGCATTCCAAAAACGCTCTGTATACTGTGGAATAGGCTCACGGTCGCGTTGTTGCAGTAAATCCCATTGCTTGATTGCCTTCTCATGAAATTGCGGTGGAAGGAAATTTTGCATGAACTTCTTCTTAAAATCTTCCCATGTAGCAGGACATTCTATGCTCTTGCGGACAACAGTCCACCAAAGTGATGCTCTATCTATCAGATGATTAGTAACACACTTGATTTTATCTTTCTCAGGATAAGTTTCCTCATGGAAATAGTCATCAAACTGGCTAATGAATGATAAAACAGTCTTTCCTTCTCTTATGCCATTGAAAGTGCGAAACTTGAAACTTCGTTTACTTATCTTGGATTCCTTGCGAATGGTTTGTGCTTCAAGAGTGGCGTCGATGGTACGGCGTATCAAATCTTCAGCTTGAGGTTCTTCTTTATCAGTGGACGCTCCTTGTAGCTTTGTCAATTGCGCTTGCAAGGCTTGCCTAGCTCTTCGCTCTTCGTCCAATTGTAACATGATAAGATCCAGCTTTTG
The DNA here is from genome assembly GCF_053477565.2 of Lygodium microphyllum. Classification (NCBI taxonomy): domain Eukaryota; kingdom Viridiplantae; phylum Streptophyta; class Polypodiopsida; order Schizaeales; family Lygodiaceae; genus Lygodium; species Lygodium microphyllum. The sequence goes on from NC_141138.1 coordinate 132,357,376, forward strand.
CTCCATGGTAGGCTCGGGTAGGTCGTCTTCAGCCATAGGATCATCCATATGTGGGGTAGTCATCCTGTAAAACTCAACAAACCTTTCTCACTCAAAATCAGTTAGCGGGATGAGCGTAGCTCAAATTTGGGGTTACAAGGCTATGTATTTTTGGGTATTTTCTTCTTCAATTTTCAGAAATTCTGAAATATTTCTGTCTCCGTTTGCTGAAAGTACTTCAATGAACTTGCAGATAGGTAAAACAGCTTGCTGCGAACAACTTTCCAGTTCTGAGTTTTTGCAAACGAACAAGTCTTCTAAGAGTTTCAAGCGTTAGTCAGTTCTGATTTAGTCTGACTTGCAGAGTTGCAGACTTAACAGACTTGCAGGGTTGTTGACTTGCTGAACTTAGCTGACTTGCAGGACTTGCAGTACTTGATTAGTGTCGACTTGCGAAACTTGTCTTCTGGAGTGCGTGACCGAGAGTTTGCAGACTTATCTGCCTTCACTGACTTGCAGAGTATAGAGGTAACTTAAGCTTAATTAGTTAAGCTTAAGCTTAATAAGCTTAAGTAATGGAGAAATAGGCCGCCGTTTTCTGATCGTGGGGGGGGGGGGGGGGGGGGGGGGGTCCGTTTTTTCCGCCGAAAATTTCGGGCGCCTCCTCTTGTAGGTCGATTTGTAAATTGGAAGCTTAATAAGCTTCTTAAGCTTTGTTTTAAGCTTTTAAACTAAGCTTTTTGGAAGAAAGAGATATGGCTTCTTACTGTTTATCACGACTTATTCATGGAGATGAGGGAGTGGTCCTCCGCCGACAGAGAGTGGTCCTTCGCGATCTGAGAGTGGAAACAGGGGTTCTTGATCGCCAGAAGTCTGCCTGTATCGACGGTTCGCGACGAGATTGACTGTAGAGGCCGTTTGTTCCTGGAGCTCCGCCTTCGCCCGAGATTGGTAGCGATTGGAAGCCCTTGATCTCTGCTCCGCTCTGATACCACTGGTGCGCAGATCGGACGCAGGTAGCTCACGTAGCGAATTCCCAAAGGTCCCCAAGAACAAAGCACTCTACTTTTTAGCACAAAAATCAATGTGAAAGCAAGCACGACATGAGACAAGAGACAAATTAGGTTGAATCTCCCCCATGCCTTGTGTGAGCGCTTCACAAAGCATGTATTTAATATATATTTTCAATCTTTTTGCTCAAAAATAGCCCAATTACAAAAATATACAAGCTTTTAGCTTTTGAGTTTGCTTTCTACCAAAAATAGGAAAATAAAGCTAATGGACGGTGCCCAAAGAGTCTGGCACGCCCAATCTCAATGTCCAAATAAAAATAACATATCAAGGCGCATAAGCGCATACAAAATAATAATAAATAGTCGATGTCTCTATAGACATAATCAAAATATAGGCGTGGCGCCTATCAAAATATATCCAAAGGTCGGAAACCCGCTAGACTCCAATGCTTTCCTCCGCCACTGCTGCTATCTCTACACATCAACTGAAGCATTCACAATCGTTAGTAAAATAACACAATTAAACCGACAAAAGTGAATACCTAGCAGTCTTCAGCTACATAAATAAATCAACTGGTTAGAAATAAATCCTAACCTTAATTTATTACGAGTGCGCACTCTAAACTCATAAACGTTTATTAATTTAATATGCATTTTGCGGAATCACCCGCTATGGAATCACCCATGTACACACTAAATTAATGAAACGCCCGAAAAGGACAGGCGTCCCCATCAACTTCTCGCACAAAGAATCCTCTTTGCGTATGAGCCCCGGTCATCTAAGTTTACGGAATCCACCGTAAAACCTCACGGAATCCACCGTGGAATATGCCTCCTGGCATCACATTCAGTCCGGTTGCAAGGATGGCAACCGTAAGAGCAGTCATTGCTATGGCTGCGTCAAAGGGATGGTCTTTACATCAGATGGATGTAAAGAATGCCTTCTTGCATGGTGATTTGTAGGAAGAGGTCTATATGGAGCAGCCACCAGGTTATGTGCATGATGTTCATCCTGAGTTTGTTTGCAGGTTGAAGAAAGCTTTGTATGGCTTGAAGCAAGCACCTAGAGCATGGTCTGACAAGATAGGACAGTATCTTGTCACTATTGGCTTTCAAATTTCCAAGGCAGATTTCTCACTTTATGTGAGAAAAACAGAGAAAGGTATTATGCTACTTGTCATTTATGTTGATGATTTGATTATGACAGGTGACAGTGATGAAGATATCCTTCATGTGAAAATGCTATTGAAGCAGAAGTTTGAGATGAAGGATTTGGGAGAGCTGCGTTATTTCTTGGGCATTGAGGTGATTCGATCACCAAGTGGGATACAGCTCTTGCAGAGGCAGTATGGATTGGACATGCTGTCCAAATATGGAATGACAGGCTGTAAGCCTATTTCAGTTCCTTTGGAGCAGAATGTGAAGCTGAGCGCAGATGCAGGTGAGCTTCTGGAAGACCCTACTATGTACAGACGCATAGTAGGAAGCTTGATTTATATGACTATTACCAGGCCAGATTTGAGCTATGCTATTGGATTGGTAAGTCAGTTTATGCAGGCTCCAAGGAAACCGCATTTGGATGCGGCTAGACGCATACTCAGGTATGTGAAGTCCACATTGCAGTATGGACTATTTTATGAGACTGGGGTTCAGATACAGTTGCATGGATACACTGATGCTGATTGGGCTGGTAGTATTTCTGATAGACGATCTACCAGTGGATATGTGTTCTCTTTTGGGAGTGCTGCAGTCACTTGGAGCAGCAAGAAACAGCCTACAGTTGCCTTGTCGAGCACAGAGGCCGAGTACAGGGGTGCAGCAATGGCTGCATGTGAGGTAGCTTGGTTGCATAAGCTACTTTATGATATGCATCAGCCTACAGATGGGCCGGTTGTCATTTATTGTGACAACATGAGCAGTATACACTTGGCAAATAACCCAGTCTATCATGCTAGAACAAAGCACATTGAGGTGCATTATCACTATGTGCGAGAGAGGGTTTTACTAGGTCTTATTGATCTAGTTTATGTCAGCACAGAGGATCAGGTAGCTGACATATTCACGAAGGCATTGGGCGCAGAGAAGCTGCGCAAGTTTAGAGACCTGCTTGGTGTGCAGGAATTGGGATTGAGCTCGAGGGGGAGTGTTGAGATATCGAGCTCCACTCGTGATACGCTAGGGTGACCGTTATGTATTTATGTCACCGACTTGTCAGTTGCAGACGCGGTTGGTACACCGCCCATGAATAATAGCTACATGATAGCTATCCTTATCTACTCTAGTTCGTGGCTCAGTTAGTATGCCACCTTAGTTAGTTGAGTTTGGTTTTGAGACCCATATAGAGGGTTCTTCTATTTCTTTGTACTAGAGTTCTTTTGGCTTACACAATTAAGAAGAGAAAAACTGTTTTCAGCCTCCACCCTTGTGTGTCTTCCCCCATTGTGCAAGCAAGAAAGCTTCAAGCGAGACTCCTTCCTTCTCTCCCACAATCTTGACAAAGAGGAACACCAAGAAAACGAAAAAACTACTGCAATAAAATCTATCTTATTTCACCAACAAGCTTGTTCTTCATACTTTAATCAACCATAAGAGAAAAAAAAAACACCAACTTTTAATGGAATTCATCACATAGTATTCATATTTTATCATCTTCATAGTTTTTCTCTCAATCACTCTCACATAGATGCAATGTTTTTTAATAGAAAATTGGCTATCTCTCATACACTATCTCTCTCATATATGCTCTCTCTCAATAGTACATGAGAATAACAAAGAATCACACTCAATAATCTTCTCTTGGTCATGGATACACCTCCTAAGAGATATGTCTGAAATAAAGTCGCCAAAGCCACTACAATGACCTTTCAAGGCTCACTATTATCACTATCACTTCAATCTTCACTTCAAGTCTTCATAAGCTACATCTTTTGCTTCTTCAAATTCTTTTGAGCTAATATTATTCTATTTCCAAGATTAGAAAACTCCCACAAGTTAAACATCCATCAAATAGGACAATCACAGAAGACAACAAAAGGTATACAGAAGATCAACAGTATACTATAGAAGGTCTATAAAATGCATAAAAACCATATAGCTCAAACCAAAACCAACTCAATTCATAAAAAACCATCCAATGCCTTCTCAATTATTCCTCAAACCACTCATCTACTATCTCAACCTCTCAAATAGAAAGAAAATAGATCAAAATAGAAGAAAAATAGACCCATGACAACCAAACAAACACATCATAGAACCAATCAACACATCATAACTCCATCAAAAATCATTATGAGCTTCTCAAACCTACTTAATCCATTTCAACACACTCTAAAACACTTCCAAACCATCCAAAAATCAATCAATCAACCACAAGATCAATAAAATATCACCCAAAAGCCAACCAAAAATTGCTAAAAATTTAGGCAATCCATCCCTCAACAATTTAACGGTCTCAATCAGTCGACTTCTAGTTCCCTAGCCTATTTCTCCCACATCAAAATTCAAGACACTTCAACTGTAAAACACCCTCGACGAGCTTGCTCGAAAGACCTATTATCTTGAATTCCTCCACATAAACTACCACAATACTAATTGGGTTGTCAAGTGCGGGATATACCTAGGAGATTTTGGCTTGCCTAGACTCCCAATCATAGTACATATTTACCTACACTACTAGTGCTTATAGATTAAATACTAGCCTTGGGGAGAGAGTAAGAGATTTTTTTTTCTTTTCAAGTACAACTTTAAGACACACCTCGAATAACTGTCAACATTAACCCTTATCCTCAATAGCTCCCATTTGAACCATTATCTCTTCATCTTTCATGTGCTTCGGGTTGAAATCCTTGGTGCTACTACCATCTACCTCAAACCAACGTGCCAAGGGACTCACACTTATCTAGAGAGAGAGAGAAAGAGTATTAAGCCCAAATAGTTACAAAAATGACAATTTTTAGAGATTCAAAGGCTATTTTAAATAGTCGAAGTTTAGTTAAATGAGTCAAAGAAGACCATTCCATGGACTAGGATAAGGAGCCAAGTCTAGATAATAGAGTATCGACTAGGTTGAAGAATTTTTGGAAAACTTTAAAGATGCACCATAGGCATTGAAAAGTCTACATGTGGTGGAAATTTCAAATCCCATTAGTCACCACTTTAAACTATTGTCCATATATTTTAAATAGAAAAAGTGAGAGTCTGACTAACGCTCCGACTAACTCTCATGTAAATGGTAAAATCTCCTAGAGACTACCTTGAAATCCTTGCAGTTGAAAGCGACTAGATTGCTTTATTTAATTGAAGCAGTTGGATGATGTGAAAGACACGCAGATCTAGAGTATGACAGATGCTATGGCGGATGCAAGATGAAGACCAAACTCATGATGACATAGACAAGTAGAGACAAACTGTTACATAAGTGAATTAGGTTCCAAGTTGGCAGCTTGGACTCATGAACACAATCTTGTGTAGGACTGACAAAGACAAGACACTTAACTAAAGGTACAAAGCATCATGACATTGTATTCATTCCATATGAAAAGTGATAGTCAAATACAATATTTTATAGTTGTTGGATGGTAGTAGTTTTCCTTTCTGTGCATATGGGATTCAGACTGCTTGCATATCCTAAGCCCAAAACTACCTCATACAAAGAGGCCACAATGGTGTGATTGCAAATATCTCAACAGATGAGTCTCCAACCTAGTGTGTTTTGTTGAGACACTGGATAGTCATCTCCAACTTGCCAAATAGAAGCTGGAGTGGAGCAGGTGCATGGGATACCTTGCTTTATATGCAGTTTCGAAGGCCTCACTAGACTGCATAGGAGTTTGATCTAAATGATAAGAAGTGTCTTGCAAAGTCCTTTGCCAAGAAAAGAGAAGATTGGCCCACAACCTTTCATTCTAAAGGTAGCAAGATCTTGTAGAATTATACTGCTCCAGTAGGAAAAAAGGCCAATACATTGTATTGATTCTTTCGCTAACAATAATATATAGAGAGAGAAGGCAAATGCTACTGTCAAGGTGATTATTCTAAGGGCTGTTTGGATGTGCAGAAATGTAGCATTATTTGGCAGGAACAATTTTTTGAATGCTCAGCTATATCCTGATATTATAGAAAGAAATAGACCGTTGAGGGGTTTGCTTGTATTAAAAATAGGTTAGTTAAACATCTCCGTTAGTGATTATTAGTTGCATTAACATCACATGACAAGTATGAATGTGTTAATAGGTGAAACATAGTAAATCTAATTAGAACTATCGTGTCTTTTTAAAAATGTATATTGTATTGGTGTTGGCGTTTATTCTTGTGTGAATAAATATGGTCAACTATGAATGCGCACGAATATAAGCACAACTTGAGCGAAGAACATCCTAGTAAATTTTTCCATCGTTTGTCTAGATTTCTGGTATAGTGCAACACAATACAGTGCAGTGTATGCATCATCATCCCAATGATTGAACCGGGGCAGGGCAAGACTGCACCAACTCTTCACCAAGCTATGCAACTGGCATGGCTCTATGTTCCATGTTTCATCAAGTACTTGCATATAGTGTTGTCACAATGTGCGATGAATAATTTATTCTACCATTATATTGTTATGCAAGTACTTGATGAAACACACTTTCCTGCTACTAGCTAGTCTTGCATGGGGTCCGGCTACACATGCCTATCTAGTTTGCACTATTATCATTTTGTTTTCATTACAAAACGGAAAGGACCCAATAGATATTATTCATGGGCCTAGATTATGGAAGACTGCCCTTTCAAAGACAAGTCACTACTCTCAGAAGAGTGGACCTGCACAAAACTCTCCTGTCCAAACCTTGACAGGCACACGTGTTCACTCGAACATGGCATGAACCTCCTACATGGTGCCATGTAATGCCAAGAGACCCTTACCTCATTAAGCTCTTGTGACCAAGCTCTGACCAAGGAGGTAAAGATAGTCTTCCCGGGTGTCTTTCCAGTCCTCTAGGCCAACCCAGTGTTCTCTATTGATTGTTCATTCGTTGACCTTTCTTCTTTGTAAGTTGCTTGGGTGATGTTTAGGGATCTCTTTGCAAATAGTCTTCGTTGTACAGTGAGATCTTCCACAACCCCACAAGAGCATGGGCCATAATAGGGTACTGATTGGTCATGGTGACATACCTTCAACTTCTCAAGTAATCTATATCTTATTCAATATATTTGTATGCATGGGTCAACGTCACAGTTCTCACATAACTGGTCTTGTGAAATTTGCTTATAGATTTTCTCAATGGCATCTTGGATGTTGGTGCAATTTCAATGTTGATATGCATCATCACATGTGTGGAGCTACATTTGTGCCCTTTTAAATCTCATCTCATTTACAGTCATATTGGCGCATCAGGATACTTCATGACCCTTCCATATTATAATTCTGCTTAGTGTTCATCCCCCAGTACCAGTGCCTTCTTTAGACATTTGATCTTCGATGATTTTGGGCTATCTTGATTCTCCTAATGCATGAACTCATTGGCATCAATCCAATAATGGCATTATGGATTCATACATGCTTGTTTTGTATGCTCATAGCCTCAATCATGCTTGCATCCTCATACATGCCAGTATCAACATAGATATTTGACATGCAAACATAAGGCACAGGATTCCTTGCATCCAGCTGCATTATCTGGTTAAAAGCCTGCCTTCCAAGCTCAAAATTTCCCCACTTGCGACAAGCACCCAACAAAGTACACCAGATCACAAGGTCAGCCTGATATGACATTCTCTTGATCATTTCAAATGCCTGATCTAATTGGCCTGCACGACCAAGGAGATCAACCATGCATCTATGGTGTTCAAGGGTAGGAGAGATGCCATAGTCTTTGCACATGGTTTGGAAGTATGCTTGTCCCTTGTCCAGAAGTCCTAAATGACTACATGACGCAAGCACAGCAAGAAAAGTGGTTGCATCTGGCTTTACACTTTCGTTTATCATTTTCTCAACTGTATCAAAGACTTTTGCAGAATCTCTAACTTGGGCATAACCTGTAATGAGGGCATTCCATGAGACTATCTCTCGAACAGGAAGCTTCTCGAACATTTCCAATGCTTTTGCAAGGAAGCCACATTTGGCATACATATCAACTAAGGCAGTGGCCACAACATTGTTGTTTTCTAACAAGCCTTTCTTAGCAATCTCAGCATGTAATTCCTGGCCCTTGCCTATAGCTCCTACACTAGCACAAGCTTTCAAGCTGCATGCATAAGTTACAGCATTTGGGGAGATGCCCTCTAGTTGCATGTTCTGAAAACAGTTCAATGCTTCATTGCCATGCCCATGTTCAGCATACCCTGCAAGTAATGCATTCCATGAGACTAAGTCTCGATCAGGAAGAATGTCAAAAACTTCCTGTGCTTTTCTAAGTGCACCACACTTAGCATACATATCAACCAATGCATTGCCAATAACAACATCTCCTTTAACCAATCCTTGCCTAGCTATCTCAGCATGTATGTCTCGCCCTTCCTCAACAGCTCCTATGCTACCACAGGCTTGTAAGCTGCAAACAAACGTGATTGCATTGGGAGAGATACCCTGTACCTGCATTCTTTTAAAGAGGTCCAGTGCCTTTCTGCCACATCCATGCTCAGTATATCCTGATATCAAAGCATTCCATGACACCACATCTTGATGTGGAAGCCTTTCAAACACCTCTTGTGCTTTAATAGGTAAGCCACATTTGGCATACATGTTCACCACTGAACTTCCCACTACAACATTTTCCAGCAATCCTTTTCCTGCAATCTCAGAATGTATTTTTTGGCCCCTTGTTAAGGCTCCTAAGCTTGCACAAGCTTTCAAGATGCATACATAGGTGATTGCATCAGGTGATAGACCCTCAGCTTTCATTCGTTCAAAGAGAATCAGTGCTTCATCATTACAGCTGTGCTCAATGTATCCTGTAATCAGTGCATTCCACGTGACTACACCTAGGGCTGGAAGCTTCTCAAACACTTCCTGTGCTGTTGCAAGTAGGCCACACCTGGCATACATAGTTATCAATGCATTGCCAACAGTACTATGCCTTCCCAGCAACCCTTTCCTGGCAATCTCAGCATGTAATTCCTGGCCTTTCTGTATGGATCTGATGCTGGCACACGCTTTCAAGCAGCATACAAAGGTGACTGCATTCGGGGTTATGCCCTCAAATTGCATTTGCTCATACAAAATCAGAGCTTTGTCACCACGGCCGTGCTGTTCATATCCTGCAATCAGTGCATTCCATGAAATAACACATCGAACCGGAAGCTTGTCAAACATTTCTTGTGATTTGCAAAGTGAGCCACATTTCGCATACATACTGACCAACGCATTGCCGACAAATGTGTCTGTTTCTAAGAAACCCTTCTTGAGGATCTCAGCATGCAGGGAGCTCCCTTTGGTAAGATTTTTCTGCTTAGCACAGTCCTTGAGTAAGGCCACATAGTACCTGCTGATTTCCTCCTGGCTTTGCTGAGTCATTTTGTGCATTTTCTGTCCATTCCTGTGTGAGCCACACAAAAAAGAATGCTCTTCCTCTTCGCACTGCTCCTCCGATTCTCGGGTTAGTAGTATGAGGCCATTTCGCTGCAGGAGGTCTTGGAGCCCGCTTGGATTGCTGCAGCCATTGATCCACGAGACGTCCTTGAAGAAACTGAGCTGGAGATCCATCTCTCTCTGTCAGGACGGTAAAACATGTGAACACGTGCGAAGAGAGGCGCCAAATCTCAATCTGGTTCTTCCCAATCGAAGGGGAAGGGCAACAGCTGCGGTCCCACATTCTCTGTTTCCAAAACATCAAGGTAAGAGCAACCGTCCTGCGTGGGAGGATGGCACGAATATGGCGATCACGCGATCGTACGGCAAGTTGGCTGACGACATGGCGATTGCTGGTATATCACCATCTCTTTAAGAGAGGTGAGGTTCTTATCGGTGGGACGAAGCTCTCTCTTACAATGGAAAGGCATACGGGCAAGCCATATTGGGAGCCTTGAGGCGTTACCACATTCTAGCTAAGACACGCTAATTAGTAAGCTAGCTAGATAGATATGACATAATTCATTAGATAGACTAATTGATGTGTCCAATTATAAAGTATCATTAGAAGCATATGTTGATATATGTACCAAATGTGCAAGTAATGTGAATGTAGAAAGTGTCTTCTAGGCACACTAGTGTCAACTCATGTTAAGCACATCGTCTCGATACTCTCTCTCAAGCTTAACTCCATGACTTGTACTACAAGTAAGTTTCAAAATCATCGAAGTCTTTCTACTCTTAGGGCCTTTGTGAAAATATATGCAACATACTCCTCTTTGCTTACACCTATAAGTTCAATGTCACTTACCAAGATCCACTCTCTATAATGAAATAATATTGACCCTCAATGTGTTTCATACACATGAAACATTGCATTCCTTACCAGTTGTATGCTACTCATGTTGTCACAGTAAATGATCATTGTCTAAGACCCCAAAATCATCAAATAACTTTTGTAGCCAAGCTACCTTACATGCTACTATAATAACACCCGTATACTCTACCTCTATACTTTGATAATCCAATAGTGAGTTGCTTTTCACTACTCCAAGTCAATGCCCCTATTCCAAAAAGGAAAACACATAATCACTAGTAGACTTCCTATCAAACACACTACATTGCCCAAATTGCACTTGTGTAACCAAATAAATGCACGACTGAATCAACCTCATAAAAGATACCACAATCCAATTTGGCCTTACAGTTATTGCAACATATGTCTCACATTGTCTAAATGATGCTTATAAGGACCTACATAAGCTAACTCTTCAAATCAACTGTTTCGTTACAATTTTTACTTTATGGGATTCTCCAACATCTTACTCACATCAACACTTAGCTTAGCATTTTGATCCAGTGGTACCACTATTAAAGAGAGAATCCATACTACACCAACTTTTATAACTTATATGATACAAAGGATGTCACTTTTGTCATAAAAATTGTATGTTGCATATATGTTACACATGTTGATGCTAGTTCCACTATTAACATCAAAATCTATGCACTCAAGCGATGAAAATATTGAGCCAAACATATCTTGTAATAGCTTAAGTAACACTTACATTACAGTCACTACATAGGTCAAATTCTTTTGGCCACCACTCCTCTCTCTCTCTCTCTCTCTCTCTCTCTCTCTCTCTCTCTCTCTCAAAGTCCAATTTATGATGCCAAGAGGCATATTACACGATGGATTCCGTCCCACGGTGGATTCCATGAGGTTTTATGGTGGATTCCGTAAACTTTGATTATCGGGGCTCATACACAAATTGGATTCTTTGTGCGAGAAGGCGATGGGGACGCCTATCATTTTCAGGCGTTTCGTTAATTTAATGTGTACATGGGTGATTCCATAGCGGGTGATTCCGCAAAATACATATTAAATTAATAAACGTTTATGAGTTTAGAGTGCGCACTCGTGATTAATTAAGGTTAGGATTGATTTCTAACCAGTTGATTTATTTATGTAGCTGAAGACTGCTAGGTATTCACTTTTGTCGGTTTAATTGTATTATTTTACTAACGTTTGTGAATGCTTCAGTTGATGTGTAGAGATAGCAGCAATGATGGAGGAAAGCATTGGAGGATAGCGTGTATTCGAGTTATCACCTATATTTTGATGGGCGCATACCTTAGGCATAGCACCTATATTTTGTCGCGCTTATTTATTAAGGCGTTGGATATTTATTTATTATTTTGTATGCGCATGGGCGCACGATTATGATATTTGTATTTGGACATTGTATTGGGTTTGCCTGACTTCTTGGGTGCCTGCCCATTAGCTTTATTTCTATTTGGCACTAAAGCAAACTCAAAAGCCAAAAGCATGCTATTTTGTAAATTGGGCTATCATTTGAGCTTGAAGATAATTAATACATAAAATACATGCTTTGTGGAGCGCTCACACAAGGCATGGGGGGAGATTGCACCCAATTGATCTCTTGTTCATATTGTGCATGCTTTCTACCTTGAGTTTTGTGCAAAAAGTAGAGTTCTTTTGTTCTTGGGGACCTTCTGATGCTCACTATGCATCCGATCTGTGTACGAGTGGTATCAGAGCGAAGCTGAGATCGAGAGCTTCCAATCGCTACTCATCTTGCGCGAAGGTGGAGCTCCTAGAACGATCAAGCTCTACAGTCAATTTCATCGCGAACGGTCGATACGGGTGGATTCCTGGCAGTCAAGAACCTCTGTCTACAACCTCTGATCGCGAAGGACCAACCTGAGGAAGCGGAGGACCACTCTTACATCTCCTTCATCAAGTCGCTTTTCCACAGTCAATAACAAATAAGCTTCATATCTAAAACTTCATAAGCTTAAGTTAAAGCTTAGAACTAAGCTTTTAAAAAGCTTAGTTACTTCAATCATCAAATCGGCGGTAGCAGCGGCCCTTTAGCGTGATTTTCAGCGGATGAAAATGCCCCCCCCAAAATTCGTCGTCAGTTTCAGTGTTACTAAGCTTAAGTTACTTAAGCTTTATAAAAGCTAAATCAACTAAGTAATCTCCAAGTTCCTCAAGTTCTATCACTTTGCAAGTTCGCCAAGTCCACAGAGATCAAAACTGGCTTACCTCAATTACTCCTATAAGGATTGTTCCTGCGCAGAAGCACAGAACTACAAAATTATTCCCTAGAAGACTCTGTTCGCATACGCAGACTTGTTGAACTAGTTTCAGCACACGCAGAAGGTCATACGCAGTTTCAAAGAAGACTAAAAACCCCGCAACCGCAAAAGTCGAAGACCATGAAAGCCAAACAAAAATCTATAAGCCTTGTATACCCGACTTTGAGCTACGCTCATCCCGCGAATTGGATTTTGAGAGTATGAGGCCTTTTGGATTTTTACAGGATGACGGAACAAAACATGGATGATTTCATGGCTGAAGACGACCTTTCTGAACCTACAATGAAACAAAAATTGGATTTAATTATGATGCAGCTTGATGAAGAACAAAGAGCCCGACAAGCTTTGCAAGTTCAATTGGCCAATTTGCAATGATCTACCACCGACAAAGAAGGACCACAACCCGAAGATCTTATCCGACGAACCATCGATGCGATGCTCGAAGCTCAATCCATCCGCAAAGAAACAAAGATAAGTAAAATAAATTTCAAATTCCGTACTTTCAATGGAACTCGAGATGGAAAGACTGTCCTTGCATTTATCAGTCAGTTTGATGATTACTTTCATGAAGAGACATACGCTGAAAAAGACAAAATTAAATGTGTCACTAATCATTTAGTCGATCGAGCATCTCTTTGGTGGACCGTGGTTCACAAGAGCATTGATTGTCCCACTACCTAGAAGAGTTTCAAAAAGAAGTTTCTGCAGAATTTCCTTCCTCCTCAATTTCATGAAAAAGCCATAAAGCAATGGGATCTTCTACAGCAAAGAGATCGTAAGCCTATTTCCCAATACATTGAACGTTTTTGGAATGCCTTACTGCAACTCAGAATGCTTGAAGACGTACCTGAAGCGACTCATAAGCGCAAGTTTATGTCTGGATTACTTGGACATTACTACGCTGAAGTCAATATGTTCAAGCCTACAACCCTTGAAGATGCAATTTCTTTGGCTCATGACACTGAAGACAAGATTCGAGGAAGAGACAAGCGTCCACAACAATTTTAAGCAAATGGTAACTATGGTTCTAGGCAATTCAATTCAAATTTTAAAAGATTCAATCAAAGTCATTTTCCTTCGTCATCTTTCCGTAAGTCTTGGACAAAACCACCTGCTTTGCCATCAAATACCAATCAAAACCCTAAGCCATCCTCACAGCCAAATCCTAATATTCCTAGACTTCCTGCCATTGCCAACAATGTCTCTAAAGCCAAACCTATAGTTTGTTACAAATGCCATCAACCTGGACATCTAGCAGCCAATTGCCAAACGAAAAAACCACCTGTCCATTCAATTATCTTGGAGCAATGGAAGATGAAGACCATTAAGAAATGCCTGACTTTACGGAAGATGAAGACGACATTGCTACTCCTTCAAATATTTTACCAGGTATGCCAACTCTACATTCTTTGTTGACAATGAAATGTTTAGTGCATGAAAAAGAAAAGATTATTTTGCATGATGATGGAAGTACACATGATTTTATTTCTGCAAAGTTAGTGAAAGAATTGAAATTACAAACTGTTTCTACGCATTATCGCATTAAAGTAGTATTCTTAGGCACAAGGTATAATGGAACACAAGAGGTGCATGACTTAGAAATTAAAATTGGTGAATATACTGAAAGAAGGAATTTCTTAGTTGTACCTTTACAGTCCAGTGATATTATCCTAGGTATGCCTTTGCGTCATCAGTATAACCCTGACATAGATTATTTCACGCATTCAATTAAAATTTATTTTCAAGGAAAACAAATTACATTGCATGGTATGCACGCATCTAATACTTTTCCACTGCTTACTCATACTCAAGCTAAACGTGCATTACGTAAAAGTAGTAAATCTTATTTAATTTGGGTGAATGAGCTTCAAGCTAAAGAAAAACATATGCATCCTAGGCATAAAGAATTCCTTGCACAATTTAAAGATTGTTTTGCTGAAGATTTACCACCTGGACTACCTCCTTCACGTCCTGAAGATCACAAAATAGATTTAATTCATGGTACACAACCACCATGTAAAGCACCATATAGGCATAACCAAATTGAACAGAAATAAATTTAAAATCAAGTAGAAGAATTGCTAAACAGAGGATTTATTAGACCTAGTAGTTCTCCATTTGGCGCACCTATTTTATTGGTAAAGAAGAATAATAATACTTATCGCATGTGCATTGATTATCGTGCCTTGAATAAGATTACTATTAAGAATAGATATCCAATTCCTAGGGTAGATGATCTTATGGATAAAGTACAAGGTTCTACCATATTCAGTAAGGTAGATCTTAAATCTGGCTATTATCAAGTGAGGTTAGATAAATCTGATATATTCAAAACTGCATTTAGAACACAATTTGGACATTATGAATATTTAGTGATGCCTTTTGGATTGACTAATGCACTTGCTACATTTAGTAGAATGATGAATCGCATATTTTTGAAATACCAGCATTGTGTTATAGTATTCTTTGATGATATATTGGTATTCAGTAAAAATGAGCATAAGCATTATGAACATCTGTCTTTAGTTTTCAACAAATTGCTGAAAGATAATCAATTGTATGCTAATCCAGAAAAGAGTGAATTCTTTCCAACAGAAATTGAATATCTAGGTCATATTGTATCATCAGAAGGTATTAAGGTTGACCCTAAGAAGATAGAAGCAATATTAAACTGGCCCATACCTAAAAATGTGCACGAGTTACTTTCTTTTCTAGGTCTTGCTAGTTTCTACAAGAAGTTTATGCGAAATTTTTCATTACTTGCTTTGCCTTTGACTAAACTTTTAAAGAAATGTATTGTTTATCATTGGTCTGATAATCAACAAAAATCTTTTGATTTATTGAAACATGCATTAACCCATGCTCCTGTATTACAACTACCTGATTTCAATAGACCATTCTTTTTAGTAGTTACTGATGCTAGCGGATCTGGAATAGGAGCTATACTTATGCAAGATAATCATCCCATAGCCTATTCTAGCTGTAAACTGAAACCATCCGAACTTAAATATTCCACTTATGATAAAGAATTATTAGCTGTTGTACAAGCCTTATGTCAATGGAAACATTACTTAATGGGTTCAGAGTTTATGATTAAGACTGACCAACAAAGCATTAGACATCTCCTTAGTCAACCTCAAATCTTGGACCGACATATCAAATGGGCAGCTTTTATTCAGAGTTTTCATCCCCTTATCCAATATTAACCATGAAAAGAGAATGTAGTAGCCGATGCTTTAAGTAGAAGACTGACCATTCATAATATTTCTGTGATATCATTTGATTCTCTTACCCCTATGAAAGATCCTTATTATCAGGATATTACTTTTCAAGCTGATTGGAATAAATTAGTTGGAAATAACTGGATACCTATTGATTCATTGTCTTACAATAATGGATTCATGTTTTATGAAAAGAGATTATGTGTTACAGTTCCATTTAGATCATTTGTTTTGAATGAGATTCATTGTCCTCCATATCAAGGTCATAGAGATATTATCTCTACTTTGCGTACATTGACTGAAGATTTTTAT
This sequence comes from Lygodium microphyllum, assembly GCF_053477565.2. Classification (NCBI taxonomy): domain Eukaryota; kingdom Viridiplantae; phylum Streptophyta; class Polypodiopsida; order Schizaeales; family Lygodiaceae; genus Lygodium; species Lygodium microphyllum. The sequence continues at coordinate 132,373,575 of NC_141138.1, forward strand.
TGGCCACATATGGACACTGATGTATCTAACTTTGTTTCTGAATGTTTAGTTTATCAAAGAGTTAAGAGACATCATGGTAAACAGTATGGTTTACTAAACAGGAAATGCAAGAAATTAGCACTGCAAGGAACTTCCTGACACAATTTACAACTATTACACATACCTAATCTTCAGGAATACCATGCAAACATGATTCCATATCGTAATCAATGTTGAACCACTGTCCTGAAAACTATCACACAATTTATCATCATCATATTCACTCCTGATCAAATCACTTGAAACAGATATCACGAATATTCACAGGACACAGATACACAGTGTTAGAACCAGACATAAGCAACCAGAATCTGGCGCTGTCTTGAAGAATATCTCATTTCTCATCACACAGGAATACAAAAGACACGAACTCCTGAATGTCAGGAAGGCGCCTGCATGTCAGGTAAAAACCTGAATGCTTCATATGACATCTTAGGTCACTTTCCATATGCTGGTTCTACATATATGCTAGTACTAAGGTATAAAAGTACTAATATAGTGCAATTCGAGCCTCAACACATGGCACAGCCTGGTGGATGACTGGGACAGTCATGACTCGAACCCACAAGCATGCATTTAAATGATATGCAGACTAACCCAAAGAACATAGTTATACCTTGCCAGAGGCCTTGCACCCATTGACAAGCCACACTGAGCAACAATGAGTAGAGCCCCTCTAGGATACTCAAAGCCCTCTGGTGTAGTTGCATAACTAGCCCTAAGTGTCAGTAAAATTTCAAGGCAACATGCCAGTACTGGAAACCTATCAAGTACAGTAACATCCATACTACATCATAGAGAACAAAGATATAGAACCATGAATGAATCAATAAATCACTACTCCAATGGCAAAGAGTAGAAAATTTGATCAAGAAATATATCGATGACGCTTCAGCATCTGCATCATAAGTTTATATGGCAATATACCACACAGCTTGAATCTCGAACAAGAAACTGCATCTCCAAAGAAATATGCAAAATAATCCAAGAAAACTTGTAAAAGAAAACAATAAAGAATTGCATCTGCATCTGCATCATACTCATCCATAGCTTCAATCTATACCATATCACCCCAAAAATATTGCTTTGCATCAATCCAAATTGATATAACATATATCTCCTGACATTCAAGTACATGAAAATCTTGATCTTCAGGTTGCTGCTCTACTTGCTGTTTTCCATGCTCTAGCTGCACTTTCTGGTCTAATTCTTGCATTTTAAGCTGTTGCCACACTTTTTCTTGCATCACGAACTCAAATTGTTGTTGTAGGAATTCAGGTTGCAGAAATTCGGATTTCAAGAATTCAGGTATCTGCTGTCCATGCTGTGATTCTGACATTACCAGCAGACCTAAACACTTCTGAATTACTGAAATCTGCTAAAAACTTGAAAATTCCAGCAAACCTGAAAAATCATCTTGCGGGTAAAGAACTTGAGCACTTCTTGATAGACAAAACTGCAATATACTTCTGGAAATATCATCTAACTTATCCAATATCCTCATTGTCATGCTCAAAAACTGATTATCCTGAACAATATCAACCATTTTTGCCAAAACATCAACTGCAAAGATATCCACTATGGCAGATACTTGCACAATACTATTGGCTTCAACTTCATTTCCAAACTGATTAGAATACTTAAAAACTTCAGAAATATGAGGATGAACTAAAACATTAATAACTTGATCATTATCCTGATCATTCACATATGCATTGTCCACTACAGGCTCAAATTCTTTAGTATCCTGATTTTGGGAATTTTCCTGCTGCTCAGGATCAGGGTACATAGCTCCAGAATTCTGAAATAATTTATCCAATTCAGTTCCTAAGCTTTCCTGAACTTTAGACTGCTCCTTCCTTGCCAAAAAGTCTTCAGGATGCTCTCTTGAACAGTCATAAACTGCAATAAGACCAACTTGCTGATTTTCAGGAGTTTCTTGCTGAAAAACTTCATGATAAGTAGTGCCTTGGTCTTGAATTAATTTATACTTCTCATTCCATATGCTGTCCTGAAATTCAACCTGCTCCTGCTGTTCAAGAAAACTGCCTGAATGCTGTCCTGACAGATTTCAAACTGCAAATTGAACAATTTGCTGTTCTAAAACTGCATTTCCAGCCATGTTGAGCTGCTCTTGATACCCTTGAATGATACCATCAACATTTATCTCGAACACAGGTACCATTGAATCATTTTCTTGAAAAAATAATTCTTCCACATCACTGTCTACTTCATCTACCATATCAATTGTCTGTGCATACAGATCCTCAAGAATAACATCATGATTTGGAATATAAGAACAAGACAAGTGAGTCTGTAAATCAACAATTACATTATCCTTCTGAGAAACAACTGCTTGAAGAGCATTAATGACCTCTAAATAATGAGAAACTTTCAAATCCATTACATTCCTAACATGAAAAACCTCTTGTTGAAGCAATGCTTTCTCTTCCTGAAGTCGATTAATGACAGATAAAGCTTCAACTTCCGCAATTTCAGTTGCATTCCTCTCCTTTTCCAACTCAGAAGAAAGCCATTCAATCATCTCAGTTGAAGATTGAGTCATAGGACATAACTCATGCAAATCTTCATGAAAACCACATGAATGGACTGATTTTTGCAATTCTTGACCTTCAGCCTGCTGTGGTAGACATGTACCTTGCTGAAAACTATTCATTTGATGTCCTAAAACTGGCTGAAAACTGATCTGCTGCTGTCCCATAGCTTGCTGTCCTGAAAACTGCTCATACAGGCAATGAACTAGAGAGTTGACAGCAGTAAAAAATGGCTGAATTTCTTTAGGCTGAATATTGAAATAAACTGGAATAGTATTCAACATGCTGGAAATATAGGTATCCTAGAAAAATACATCCTGAAATGATGGATTTTGCACTACAGGCAGTGGCATTTCAAGTACTTGTAAAACCTCTTCAGTGAAATCTGACTCCCTTGATGCATAATCTTCCTCAAAACTAGTAAGAGAACAAAGAAAATCATCCATAACAGCATATTCATTAAGAAAAACATCAGTCTCATGCTTGTCATACATGACAACATCATCTTCTTGAATATGCAATTGATCTTCTTGATCACTAGACTGATCATCAAACTGATCAACTTCCTTGATGATAACTTCATCACTTCTTTCTTCTTCAGTAAAACAGATTCGAGGTTGATTATAACAGTTTGAAAGACTCCAAAGTATGGAAAATACCGTCAAGTTGTCAATACAAGGTCACTCTTCCATTGGTAAGCTCCTGTGTTGGGTTTGGGGTACTCGAGGATCTTTGGCTGCTTTGGCTCTTGTCCTCTCTCACTCCCTCAGCCTCAATCTTTGGCAAAACCATAGGTAAAGGGTAACAATCATCATCATCACTTGAATCTGAATCCTGATCTGAATCCAAAACATCATAATACTTCTCCTTGAGCTTCTCAACTGCTCTAAGAAATCTCTGAACCTGCTTCAAACTTGAGCAAGACTTAACCTTCCGGCCTTCATGATCATCATGCCATTCATAAGCATCATTAAGTACAGTCTCAAAAGAAGTAAGCTTTTCCCATGCTTTATCCAGCCTTGAATGTGAACCTTTCTTTGCTACTGAAGAGAACTTCTTGTGGGTACCATTGAATTGCTTACATAGATCAAACATGCAAAAATACTTACATGACTTTCCTCTTTCACAGCACTCATGAACATATGGACAACATTTTGAAGTATGGCCATGCTCAAAATAGATTTTTCATCTCTTGTCCTTCTTCTTGGATTTACCAATAATGAAGCATAACTACTGTTTGAAAATAACTTGCTTTTCCTTCAACCAACCTCAAAACTCTGCAGTGATAGAGTAGAAGTCTTCAACCTATGGTATTCAGGATATTCTTGCAATTCTAACAGTTTAGGATGCTTGAAGCACTCATTTGCAGGTAGATCTTGAAAAATGCCAAAAGAATTCCTTTGTTGACAAGACTTCTCAGTTTTATCAAGCTTCCTTCCATCTTTCATGTGATTCAGGTTATGCCTGTCATTTTCATCCTGCAATTCAGATAACCAATCTAAAATTCCTGCAATTCAGGTAACAGACCTGCAAATTCCTGCAATTCAGGGAATTGCCTGAAAATTCCTACACTTCAGGAAACTGCCTGAAAATTCCTGCATTTCAGGTCAGTCCTTCAGGCCAGTCCTGAAAATTCCTTTCTTTTGCATCTTGCCTTTCTTCCTTATCCAAATGAACATAAATCCTATCCTTCTTAATCATCTCCATTCTTGCACCAACAAATCTGAGTTTTAGGACCACTTGAAACATCCATAAATAGCATACTGGTTCCAGAATTCAAGAACAACCATGGGCAACATATAATCTTCAAGAATGCCATATAGACTTGCTGTAGACATCATAATTGACTGCATAAACACACTGCCCTAAATATTACAGCCCCTTTATTGCCTGAATTGATATCAGCCACAAATAGCACTTGATTTTCAAGAATGACATACAGACATATAGCACATAGCATGATTGTTCACAGCAATATGCTATCCAGAAAATTACAGATTTGATATTTCCTGTCTTTGAACTTCATGACCGCCTTTCTTTATGAACATGCCATCCTGAATAATCTGCCTTGAATCCACAGCATGAGAACTTTTGAAGTGATTAAATTCTTAAGAAATAAGAACTTCAAGATGTCGTGCTTCAAATAACTTGATTGCAGGGTTTTTTTTATGCAGAGATGACCTGACACCTGCAACTTGTAAAAGTGCAAAAAAATGCCTGAAAATACAAAAACGCCTTGAATTTATGAAAGATCTTGAAGTATTTTTCCTCAAAAATGAAACCATATCTCCTGTGTCTTCCTGGAAAAGATCGTCTTTCTCTTATCAGTCATTACATAACTGCCATCACTGTCTTCATTCACAGACTGATCCTAACAAATTCTTGCTTTAGCATTCCTGTCGCCTGAATCTCTTAGGACCTGATTCCAGATCTGCACCTAAATCAAGAAATCATTTTCCTGAACCTGGCAGGGATCGCCAAAGTGTTATGGACCATCAAGACCATAACAGGAAATGCAGGAAATTAGCATTGCAGGGAACTTCCTGACACAATTTACAGCCATTACACATACCTAATCTTCAGGAATACCATGCAAACATGATCTACATATCGTAAACATCAATGTTGAACCACTGTCCTGAAAACTATCACACAGTTTATCATCATCATATTCACTCCTGATCAAATAACTTGAAACAGACATCACGAATATTCAGGACACAGATACACAGTGTTAGAACCAGACATAAGCAACTATAATCTGGCACTGTCCTGAAGAATATCTCATTTCTCATCATGTAGAAATACAAAAGACACGAACTCCTGACTGTCAGGAAGGCGCCTGCATGTCAGGTAAAAACCTGAATGCTTCATATGACATCTTAGGTCACTTTTCATATGCTGGTTCTACATATATGCTAGTACTAAGGTATAAAAGTACTAATATAGTGCAATTCGAGCCTCAACAGTTAGGATTGATTTCTAACCAGTTGATTTATTTATGTAGCTGAAGACTGTTAGGTATTCACTTTTGTCGGTTTAATTGTATTATTTTACTAACGATTGTGAATGCTTCAGTTGATATGTAGAGATAGCAGCAGTGGCGGAGGAAAGCATTGGAGGATAGCGTGTGTTCGAGTTATCACCTATATTTTGATGGGCGCATACATTAGGCATGGCGCCTATATTTTGTCGCGCCTATTTATTAAGGCGTTGGATATTTATTTATTATTTTGTATGCGCATGGGCGCACGATTATGATATTTGTATTCGGACATTGTATTGGGTATGCCTGACTTCTTGGGCACCCACCCATTAGCTTATTTCTATTTGGCACTAAAGCAAACTCAAAAGCCAAAAGCGTGCTATTTTGTAAATTGGGCTATTATTTGAGCTTGAAGATGATTAATACATAAAATACATGGTTTGTGGAGCGCTCACACAAGGCATGGGGGGAGATTGTACCCAATTGGTCTCTTGTTCATGTTGTGCATGCTTTCTACCTTGAGTTTTGTGCAAAAAGTAGAGTTCTTTTGTTCTTGGGGACCTTCTGACGCTCACTACGCACGCTTATGGCATTCGATTTGTGCACCAATTTAGGAGCTTGGGCAAATATTAAAAATTGGCAAGAAAGGTTTCTAATTCAATTTGGCATTGTTGAAACTTTTGATTGGACTCATTACATAGCTCTTGTTAGCACTCAACTTGAGTCTTGATTTCACGACAACTACTAGAAGTCTTGAGGAGTTCTAGAGTGTAGATATAAGAAAAAAAGATTATATCTACACTATGGGAAGTTAGACTATGTTTCTTTTATTGGTCTTCTATGAACTTACTTTACATTCACATGTTGTATACGTTAAAATCTTACGTTAACTGCAAAATAGAAATCAAAGGCCCATCAAGTTTTTGAGAAAAAGATTGTTGTATAAATTAGTTGGATTGAGAGTAGAGCACTTGTACTAAATGAAGTAGTACCATGAGGTTATGATGAGAGGGATAGGGAAATTCTAACCCAAAAGCTCACATACAATAGAGATGAAAAATAATAGAACAAGCTATTCGTGTGTGTGCAAACTTTACTTTCTATCCATCTTACTACTATATTGTCTATGGGTGAGAGTGAATGAGAGAAAGTGTGTGAGCATGTATGAAGTGAGGGACATTGTGATTAGAAGCTCTTAGCATTCTTTCCCCTTCTTCTCTATCCCATTCACTTGGTGAGTTGTGAATGCAAGCAAGAGTGAATGAGAGAAAGTCTATGAGCGTGTATAGAAGCTTGTCATTGTTGGTAATTGCTTTCATGTGGGAAACAATAGAAACAAGGTAAAGAGTACATGGTGTTCATGTAGGTCATGGAGCATGATTTATCAATGCAATGACTATAAGGTCATGAGCATTAGTAAGTGTGTTTTCTATTTATATTGAGTCATTTAGACTTATTAAGTGTGTGAGTAGGTGAGAGATAACCACATACTTCGCGAGTCAAAATCCTTGAAACAATAAGGATATATCTAGTTTTGAGACCAAAGATATATTGACCATGAAGTCTCTTGCATGCATTGCATCTTCATTGCATAGTCTAATAGGAGAGATGCACATGTATCAACTCCAATATTTGCACAACTAGGTAGGTTCACTTTTATTGGGATAAAGAAAACACTTGGAACTTGCATTTACAAAGAAAGGTTTCTATGGATTTTACTTTTGCGAATGATATTGGAGTAGAAAGAAAGTTTTTTTAAAAAATATCATAAGAACTAGTGAGATTGAGCACATATGGTATGAGATTGGATAAGTAGAGCAATATATTAAATTGGTTGAATTTAGAACACAAAATTGTGCTCATGGGTACATTATAGATCCCTTGTGCATGAAAAAATATCTTATCCTATGAAAGAAAAAGAGAGGAAGTGAGATATATTATCGACATGTAAAAATAGACCTTAACCTATAAGAAAACATAGGAGAGAGAGAGAGAGAGAGAGAGAGAGAGAGAGAGAGAGAGAGAGAGAGAGAGAGAGAGAGAGAGAGAGAGAGAGAGAGAGAGAGAGAGAGAGAGAGAGAGAGAGAGAGAGAAGTTCCCACATGAGAAATGGGGCATCTCCTTTTCTATTTTCCACCACAATGATTTGCATGTTGATTTAGGAACTCATTTTGATTTATTCTTTATTTATTTTATTTTATTAAAAAAGGAGCTACTTTTACTTATTGCAAGGGGATTCGAAACCCTATGTCCCCACCTACTGCATGTTGATTTAGGAACTCATTTTGATTTATTCTTTATTTATTTTATTTTATTAAAAAAGGAGCTACTTTTACTTATTGCAAGGGGATTTGAAACCATGTGTCTGCGCCTACTCCTTGATAATGAAAAAGGATTGTTGCTTTGCATTACCCTGCTCTCAATAGCCCTACTCATGTTGATCTTCATCATGCCCACACCACCAACCATTGTGATCATCTCCCTTTGACACTTCACCTTCACACCATAATGTTGTAAGGAATCAATTGCAGCACATCGCCTTTAACAACTTGCTATTACTCATGATTTTTGTCATTTTCATCATGTTATTGACCTACTTGTAGACATTTGTAATCATTGTGGATAGCCAAGTTGTAATCCTTCATCACCATGCTTTTCATCAGCATCAATGGTGTACCGATAACAACTGAATGCTAAGAGACAAAGGAATCAAAGCTATTGGTGATCAACATCACCCCTTCCATATCCATGAGATCATTGAACACCAATAAGAACACAAATAGTGTTGATTTCAACACTAGTCATTAGCACAATGGGTATATGTAATGTGCCCGCCTATCAACTATCCAAGCACATTTTAGCAGTCCATCAAGAAACAATCTAAGAGTCACCGCCCAGCAATCCCATGGAATGTTCCAGGGTTTGTCGCCTAGGGTTTCTTGATTCTGCCTCACAACAGAACATTCGCGGTCGAACCCACTAGGATTAACCTGAAATATGGGTTCCTAGTTGTCAAGATCTCTTGAAAACATTCTAGCGTCAGGTTTTGGGCATCCTACTTTATGCAAAGATACCCAATCCGAAGTGGATCCATATCGCACTTGGTTCAAGGAGAATGGGAAATGAGAGGGATGCGCCACTCAACCTCTCTTGCCTGTAAGGCATAGTCCCATTCCGGTGGCCTAAAACGGCACGAATCATGTTCTAACTTAACAATACCTAAAGTCGAATGGTGATAAATCCTTATGAGAAGCCTCCCAGTTCTCTGGGATCACCCTGCCATAGGATGGACCCATTGGGGATTCCATCCACCCACTTCCCTTGATAGCTTTAGTTTTCTAATTAGGTCCTACCATATTTATGTGCGAAATTTAAAATCACCTTTATTAATTAAGCCTTTTAGGGAACAGGGTTCGTTCGTGTAATTTACAGCACAGACATGAAAACAAAACAAGCAGTCCTTTTGACAAACAAGTTCCTTAACTTATCTTCAAGTTAATCTTTGTCTCCTGCCCATATAGGAGAATTATGTATTCCTTCTGTCCAACAGAAGTACCCAGTCCAAATCACATGGCACCAAAATTTCCATCCTTTATCTAGAATAGGATCTTCCAATGCCCTAAACGTTGGGCTCATAGGGATCTTCAACTCTATCTTGGACATGCAGGGGGTTTCCAGAGCTCCACCTGACCCACAAGCGGTCTAGGAGTGAGATGCCATTTCCGTGGTTGGCCTTTTCACCACTTGACCTTCGGCCTGTGAATCGAGCAATGCCCTCTTGGGGTAATCCGCAGTGCGATCTTGGAGATGATCCACCCATGTAAAATATCTTTCATTAATTAATCCATTTAGAAATCAAGCACGATCAAGGCAATCATCCCTAATAACATCTTCTAGTGAAACATTCCCTTATTTTCCCATGGCTACTTGTCATTACTGACCTTTGCCATGCTTTTGCCATCAAACACAAGCACTTGGAATATTTTATCCAAATCACAATGCAACAATCAATTGATTGAAAGAAAAACATTTAGGGTGGTTCAATCAACCAACAAAACTAATTGTATTTTTTTCCCAAACAATACAATAATAGATGCGATAAAAATTCCATCGCATATTCGCTCTCTCCCTTGGGATCAAAAGAGCGATTCTATGCAAAATTTACTTAATACTTGTATGCACAATTCCTAATGTTATTCTTTTTATGATAATGCTATTCATAACCCATTGACTAATTGCTCTATCAACGAATAAGCCATACGCAACTAAGTGCAATTAACTTCCCTTAATACATGCACTTTGCAAATTTCATTTTTCAAATATGTGAGAAGAGGCCTATCCCTTCCCATAGCCTATTCTTGTACTTCATAGTATGGAGCCTAATGTATCTCATGTGAAAATCAAAGCAAGCATCTATCAATTTAGAAATACATTACTTACAACTGGAACTGCAGTTGGATTGACAGTGATGCCTTCACCCAAAGCTTCATTGCTGGTTGTAGGATCGCCATTCACATGCGTTATTTTTCGCTTAGAGGCCCTCGTCCGCAAGTAGACTCAAAGAGATTAAGAAGGAGGAATAGGTTTGAGATGGGAGAGTGTAAGAGAAGATGGTTAAGTTGAGGATTGAGATAGAGGGAGTTGTGTAGCCTCTCGGGGTAACTCTTCTCTCTCTCTCTCTCTCTCTCTCTCTCTCTCTCTCTCAAGCTCTCTCTCACAATCTCTTGGAGGGGTATCCTTCTCTCTACCTCTCTCTCGCAGCCTTTCAGGGTCTCCTTATGCTCCTTTGTGCCTCCCTATGCCTCATATTTATAATGAATTAGAGAGGAGGGGATGAGACTAAGAACAAGAGTGGAGGGGCTCTTGGAAGAATCAATGATCTAATGCTCAGATCATAAATCTGATGGTTGCATTGGCTCTAAAAGGGGGGTAAAACCCCAAGATGCTTGTTTAGAAATCTTTCTAAATCACTCATTCTTTCTCTCCCTATTCGAAATGATGTCTACTACCTATAGACTGCGATCATGGCACGTGCGATTTCACCAATCACTTTTCTTTATTTTTTTCTTTTTATAAAATCTCAAAACTAACTAAAACATCACTTGTCTTTTCTTTTAAATGATATCTAGTTCTATCTTTTTAGGATAATATCTAAAATATCTAGAATATGCTAGTTTTGCCCAAAATCTAATATTTTTAAACCATCTCGACTATACATATTAATACTAGTGGTTAATATGGCTCATAAGTCTCGTTCGCATTGTAACTTCTGTGAAGGGTGGCTATGGTCCTTGTTAATATGAGGAAAATATCAGATGTACGACTCTTGACTTTTTAAATAAAATATTTTTAATTAAATAAAAATTATTAGCTATTAACGTTAGTTAGTTTTTACCTTAGTTGGTCTTTAGTTAGTAATCTTACTAACTTATTAACTGACTAACTAACTTTCAAACTAACCAACTAACTTGTATTGCGTGGAAATATTATAGTATATCAATCAAGCTAATCATCCTCATAATTTCATAGGCTCCTTGTCTTTGTGAGGTAAGGTTGATCCACTACATAGGCCTTATGGAGATTTATTCATCAACAAAGGCACCCCCTACTCTATATTTCCATGTCTCCTTCTAACACCTCCTATGCACCATATCATTCACCCATATCCCCCAATCATCTCCTCTTTCCTTGCTACCTCCTTCTCCTCGACCACTACCATCTAGCTCTACCCCGCCACACTTTTCTTTCCTTTGATAAATCTCTCCTTTTCCCCCCATCCCCTCCACACCCCCTTCAACATCACCGTAATCTCTAGCCCTTCACCCATTTACCACCATCTCCACCACAACATCCATTTTTACCAACTCCACCATACCCCAAACTCCAACCATTACCATTGTACCACCATGGCAAAGAGGAGTGGCCACCAAAAACAAGCATAAGAGAGCCAAATAACCCCACATAAGAGGAGGAGATACCATGATTAGGAGCCAAAGAGAAGCAGTAACAACTATCATATTATCACAATGTATATATGTATTGCTAGGTATATCTCTCAAGCATTGAGTTCTAAATTTTGTCATCATTGATTGGGGAGTGGTGTATTGAAGAGAGAGTGGTAAAGTGGCCACTTGACACCCTTGCTCTTTTGACTCTCACCCTATTCACAAGGGGAAGAAGAGAGGAGATTTAAATGGGTTAAGGGCGGCTAGTTAATGCACTTAGTTGTCTTGCATAGTTAATGAGTCCAATATTCCTCACTTGATGATCATTATCCATGCATAGTCCACATACACACATGTGTACAATGCATGGAATGTATGCACATACACGTACACAATATATACATGTACACACACATTACCCCACTACACACAATACATGTGTTAGTACACACCATTGCACACTATTCCTCATCGTGTAATGCAATAAAGTGCACACTACACTCTACCTTGCTACACTACAAGGTAGAGTATACCCACTATACTATACCTTGCTACATTGCATCTCTTGAAATTATCACAACCATGGACATTAACCCTTGTGCACAATGCATCATACAAGCACACACATAGCCTAGCATTGCGCCTTGTATCCTAGTACACTCTGCAGTATAGTAGTCTTAGTCTTAAAAGGTTGAGTAGCAATGGAAGAAAGAGTGAAAGCAAGATAGAAGCAAGAACTATGGAGATTTAAGTAAGAGAGAGTAAAAAAACAGTGTATGGGAACTTCAATAATCACAATGTGTGACCTACCTTCCCTGATTCTATTTTCATGTAAAGAATAAATAATAAAGTGATAGTGACTATCGATGGCCACCTATAGTTTATATGTGTGCAGGCACTAAGTATAAGTAAATGTAAGTGACTAGGTACATGTGGCCTCCTCTAACCTCTAACAACCTCTCAATTAATAGTGAATGTGCCTAAGTATGGAGAAAACAAGAAAAAGGTGACAAAGTACAAAGTGCATATATAAGTACGCGAGAATGAGGAATAGATGTCATCTCATCCTATGCCCATCATCTTCCTAAGGCATAACATTCCACTAGGAGACTTTTAGTGAGAAAATTTGTAGGGTTTTGTTTAGTCGAGATTTTGATAAGCTCTATTTGCTTGTTCTCAACCACCGCTCTTGGAAAGTGATAATAGACCACAATGTGCTTGGTCTTCACATGAAAGATAGGATTATGTTTCAATTGAATGGCGGTGATAGAGTATGAATGAAATGTGGGGGCACAATCATAGCAAGGTCTAGATGACATAACCGTAGGCCTCCTTGCAAGCCGTAGTGGTTGCAATGTACTCAAACTCAGTAGTAGATAAGGCTGTGCAATTTTGTACCCTAGACATCCAAGAAATGGCATCTCTAGCAAAAGTAAAGACATAGCCAGAGGTGAACCTACTATCTACATGTCCTACATAATCAAAGTTTGTGTAGCCTATGACTTGTGTGTCCTAGCCATCATAACAAATGCATATCTATAGTGCCCTTAAATTATCTCATGATACCTTCACGATGTCCCAATGTCACATGTGAGGTGTTACCATATAATGAGCCATCTTGGCTCTCTCAGTATATCAAACTAGGGACAATGTGTATGATTGATATTTACATAAGAAGGTAATGAGTAGTCGATGGGCTTACCACCTTACATATGGAACCACTCAAGGACTTTATGAATGTACTATTCTATGACAAGTAGAGGAGTAGATCAATTGTGGATACAATGTGCATAGCAAGTATGTGAGAGACATACCCCATGTCCTTCATCTCAAAGTTCTTCTTAAGCTAAGTCTTAAAAGCATCCATCTCATCATGATCACTCTTAGCAATCAACATATAGCACCAAAATGATAAGGCTAACATCGTGCTCCTTCTTTGTGTAAAGACATGGATCTATATGTCTAGCAAAAAAACCTTGTTAATATATAAAAGCATCAAACTTATGATACCATTCCCTAGGTGACTACTTAAGTCCATAAAAACTCTTTCTCAACTTGTATACTAGGTATTCCGTACTCTTGTCCTCAAAGCCCTAAGGTTGTTGTATATAAATGTCCTCATGCAAGTCCCAAATAAGAAAGCTTCTATAGTAGCACGGATGATGGGGGAAAAGGAGGACGACACCTTTTGTAGCACAGATAATGGAAGTTTCCCTCTCGGATTTTTTGCAAGCCATCCATCAATGATGTGGGCATCCTCATGAAGAAAGAGCTAAATGGAAGGGAAATCATGAACTACTACAATTATCAAGAGAGAGAGGGAATTTAGGATCATCAAGAAGGGGTATTTTTGACAATGTATGATTAGTTTTCATAATTTTCCTATGCAATAGTAGCAACTATAGCCATAAGTTTGGCCTTCCTCCATCTCATTCCTTTGCATGGCAAAAATGGCGCAAACCTTTGGTAGAGATTTAACATAAACAATGCATGGCATGAAAGATGACTACAAAGTTGCAAGAGTGAATTGCTAAATGAAGTGTAATCCTAAGATTGCAATACCTTGAGCTCGTGTAAGTCATCATCCACCTAAGGTAACTACAAATTAGAGAATTGAATTGGAAGCATCACCTTTCCTAGCTGCTTACTGTAGTCATGCTCTCAACACCATCACATGGAGTCCCAAGTTGATGGAAAGCTTGCAATTTTGCTTCAAGGATATAATAGTTGGAGTGAAACCAATCTAGTTTAGAGGGTCTTGAAAACATATTAAGAGTTGGTCTAGGAGAAGTAGAGAAAGATTAGGGTGACAGTGGTGGTGTAAATTTGTATTCTCAATATGTTGAGGAGGTAGATGGAAAAGACACATGATAACTTAGATATCTATGAGAAGGAAAGAAAGCTCTTAGAAACACACTGGAGGAGGAAGATGATGAAAGCATAGCCTCTTATATCAGTGATCAACAAGCCTTCAACTTTGGGGGTTATCAGCAGTTTGTTCCAACTGGAGGATTCAACTTTACTTAATAGTCCACCCAAGGATTGCATAGACGCTTCAAAGTGAGAGCTTGCTATGCATATAGCAGGGTATCTACAATCCATAGGGTTTGACATGTTGATTTATAGTCTTTAGAGACTCCCATTGAATGCTATTGATGGTCTATGGTTGATAGATGGTTGCTAGAACCAAAGTACATGCTTTGGATTGATTTTTGGGCAACGTATGTATGTTCTAATTCTCTTGTAATAAATATTTCTAAAATGGATGAAATGAATTTTGAAGATCCATAATGGGTTCACAAAGATATTGATGCTTTCCAATGGATGATAGAACTTTTAGGTGATGATACCCATCATTTACTACAGGGATTTCATTGTTTGCATGGATTTATGAGGCATATGTCATTGATTTTGGTTTATAATATAGAGAGTAGAGCCTAGAGATCGATGTATGTAAGAGTATATCTAAGTCATATTCTTAGAGTGTGTTTTTTGTTATCATCCCAAGTGTGCCATTATGCCTAGGATTTGGGCATATTATATGGATGTACTGAGATTGCTTTACTAAACTACATGTGATACAGGATCTTTGGATTACACCTTGATCATTGTCTTTGGATTCATCTAATCTTTATATTCTCTTTCTTTGTTAACCTCAATTCGAGATGGCGGAAATATGAAGCAAAGAGCCAAAAAAGGACAGAAAAAGAGCAAAGGCGCAGAGGTGGCCCCTAAAGCTAAGCTGAGGCAAAAATCACAATTTTAAATGGAAGGCACCTCAAAAAACTTTAAAAACTCATGTAAAAGAGTGCCAGGCTCCCTCCTGTGCCATTTATAAAAGAATAGACGGGTGTAGGCTTAAGGCATGAGGCAAGAAGAGGGAAATAGGAAAAAGGATCTTGCCACTATGGCCGGTCATGTAAAAAGGGATGGGTGCCCATGGGATTTTAGGGCTTGTATATAAAGTTCAAAAAGTGAATGGAATCTCATTCTTTGGTGTGTGGCTAACAAGATTCCTCTCTTCTCTTCTTCTCTTCACCTTACTTGTGTGTGTGCTCTTGAGAGAGGGAGTGTGAGAGTGTGAGGGAGTGAGTGTGTGGGAGTGAGAGATCAAGAGGGTGAAGCTCTTCACCATCTCCTCTTCTCTTCTCTTTTCTCGCACGCAGGCAGCTATGATTGACGGAGCTCGATGGAGGAGGCTTGAGGATGCTTGAGCTAGCATCTAGGATCGTGGAGCTATCGATGTGTGTGAGGGAGGAGGCAACTCATTTCAGCATTGAGGGAAGCTCACTACACTCATAGGTTTGAAGCAATGTCGGCTAGGTTAGAGATAGCCATTAGAGCTCGCTTGAAACGCTTGAAACAATAAGTGGTCTGTGGGTCTTGGCAGTTGAGTATGAGCTCCCTCCACATTTTAGTTCCATTGTTGGGATCAACGGATTCAAGCTTGAGCACTTGCGTGCCCATATCGAGCATCGAAGTAAGGGATTCATCCCCAAAATGGAGCTTGAGATAGGTAGGCAGTTTGGATTTTTTAATCTTTGATACAAGTAAGTATTTTGGTTATTTTGGTTGTCTGATGATTGGAAAAGAAGGGAAAATCATTTCAGTTATTTGCTTTTAATTCTTGTTGCATTTAGCATAGGTTAGGATTAAGAAATTGGATTGAAAAAGCGTAGGGTTTACTGCGATAAAATAGGGCAAAACAGGGCACAAATTGTGGTAAATGGGAAAAAAAGAGTGTTTGAAATGATTAATGTCAGCAAGCGAGTGATTGAGGATAGAAAGACCTTGCCCAGGAAGGGGTTTAAGGGCCAGGAGACCATAAAAGAGCTCATTTTTCACCCTAGCATTGAGAGAGAGAGAGAGAGAGAGAGAGAGAGAGAGAGATGGTTCTGGGCCGAGTCCTAAAATCGGCCCTTGGCCCTCTTGCATTTGGCCAATTCAGCCCTGTTGACCAACTTGATTCGGCCCTGTTGGATTCGGCCCGCGACCAACTTGATTTTGCTCAAACCAACTTAGCCATTTCCACTTGGTTCTTTTTGACTTGGCCATGTCCATTTGACTGTCCGAGTTGCAAATTCGGTCATTGTTCCTATTTGGCCCTCGGCCCATCTGAATCCACCACTCGGCCCTTGCGATTCGGACGAGTTGGGACGAGTCAGATTTTTGCAAATTTTTTGGAAAATTGCATTAGACCCAACTAGATTTCAACCGTGCAAACCTTTTTGAGCCATCCCGATGCCCAGAACTCGATTCTAGCACAAGGAATAGGCGAATTTGTAAGATGTAGCTACTTAGCAGCTTGAGTAGGTTGTTGAGAGAGTCAGCGCCTTAACGGCAGCTAGTGGAGTCATAGACCCCAAAATGAACCTAAAACAAGTAAGACGATGCAACAAGAAACCCTAAAACCTATTAAAACGGCCAGAAATTGATCGAACAAGCCTATCAAGCATAGGACAAAATGAGAGTGCGTAAGCTACTTAGACACTTGTTCTTGGCACTTACCTTGATTTTCAAAACTTGAAGTACACCTAAGAACGGTCGAAAGCCTGATTGAGTAGAAGTGCACGGAAAAGAACACACATATATACACACACACACTGAGTGGAGGTAATTTGAGGATTGTATGCAATAATTAAGGAACTCACTCAGATAAAAGTACTTGAAGAAACCCACCAATAGGAGAAGATCCCAAGACATAGACGGAAAATTGAAGCCCAGTGTAGGACCAAGCGAACAACGACAGAGACGTGGATCTACCCGACCTGCTTAACCTTATCGATAGCTTGGTGGAGCACGAGAATGCAATCATGTCACAAGAAAGCTCAGACCGCAGGTAGAATGAGGAACTTGACTTGGGAGTTTTCCCAAAAGCAATCCAGTAGGTGAATAGCTATGATTCTCACACTCAATATGAGCACCATGGTAGAATGGTAGAAGACATCATAGTTGACCTAGAGGAGGAAAGGAAGCCAGCCCACAAAGCACTGCAAGGCATAGTGGAATACAACCGAGACCAGCAGACTAGGAGCCTGAGGTAGAATGCAGAGATGTGAGAGATACAACAAGTGCTGAACCTAGCAACAGGCAGGAATCAAATTGACTATGAGAGAATGCTAGAAGGAGACTTGACACTGAGTGAGCTTCTCATAAAGTGATTGCTAGAAAACACAACAGCAGAGTAGAGCACTGGGAGCATTAGCGACATCACTACTAGCAGGGTTAGGGGTAAACCAAGGCTCCAAGAGCCAATCTAAGATACTAGTTGTTGCTAAGCAGCTTGATAAGTACCAACCCCATGACGATCCATATAGCTTCATAGAGTAGTTCGAGTAGGTATGCGAGGCCAATGGTCTCACCAACTTGACTCAGTGCTCTCAAGCATTTGGGCTTTGCTTAGGTGATAAGGGTCGGATTTGGTACACGAGTCTAGATATTGCAGAGCGAGTGAACTTCAATGGCCTCAAAAACCTCTTCATAAAGAGATTTTCCGAGAGCCTAGATACTCTAACAACCTACTAGTACGACTTATGAATGTCAAGTAGAAAAAAAAAGAGGATATCCGCGACAATGTGACCCACGTGAGGAGTCTCTTCAAGAGAATCTCGATGGGCAAAGGACCGCAATCGAAAGAGCAATGTTGATGGTATTCATCAGTGGAATATGAAATGAGGAGCTTGTTAAAGCCTTGGTAGGCAACTTGAGCTTGCAGCAAGATGTGCTAGCTAGGGTGTTTGAAGAAGCTGTTCGAGTAGAGGACCAGCTGAAGGAGAGGAGCTCCAGGAACTTGAACCAAGAAGAGACCAACTCTAGAAGTTTAGAGAGAGCTTCAGCATCCAGTGAGCAATAATGCATAAGTACCCAAGATAAGGGAAAGGCCATGAACACCAACCAGGAATTGGGTAACATGAAAATGGATGCAAGAGATGCTAAGATGACCAACGCGCCCACGCGTCCAATGCATGTACTGTGGTGGAAACCACTTGCCAATCGAGTGTCAAGACCTCAGGTCACAACCTTGTGCTAATTGCGGTAGGTTTGGTCACGACGTTGCACATTGTAGATTCCCTAGAAGACTTCCGTATTTACAACCATATGGACAACCTTACCTACTAATAGGCCGCAACAATTCTTTGGAAGGGGAGCCCCATTGGCCCTTCCCACACCAAATGACGTTAAGCTTGTTGTTCCTAGAATGGAAATAAGTCCTAATGGAATACCTAGACCACCTAGTCCCTATGTGACCCACTCACCGATCAACGCTCCAATCCACTATGTGGAAGAGCCAAATGAGGAAGAGACTTACATATATCCTTACGTCTTGCACAACGATGAGGGCAATGCAGTCCTTATGGACTATCGACTAGTATCGGTGATGGTGTTAGGTAGGGGATGAGGTAGAGGCTTGGGAGGGCAGACCCAAGAACCAATCATATGTTGGACTTGCGGCCACTCAGGACACGTCTCATCACACTGTCCTATAAGAGAGCAACAAAATAGAGACAAGACTGACCTAAGGTGCCCTGAGTGCAGAATCACTCATCTCTTTGTTGACTGTCCAAAGCGAAAACCATCCTCGAGTTCAGCTAATGTGCCATCCATCCCATTGGGGATGTTCCTTGTCGAGAATCTCAATGGGGAGGCTACACCCATCCCATTGCATATCATGACCCGTGCACAAACGAAGCAGGCTGGTTGCCAGGTCCTAGCGATCTTGATGCGGCCTCAATAGGAAAGAAGAGCCGTATAGGCGGAGGAAGAAGAGACCCGAAGCTAAAGTCACACTCAAAACTGAGAGTGCCACAACACTACCTATTAGAAAGAAAGTCACTGACATTGAGGCAGAGACATCAACTCTAAAGACAACTGAAAAAGGAAAGTGCTAAGGTCGGAGAGTAGCCCAATCCGAAGCACCAACTAGAGGCCATTGAGAAGGTCAAGGAGTGGGTAAAGGAGGCCCAAGAACACCTGAAAGATACTGAGCCCATCTTAGAGGATGAGATCAAGGATCTCTCTTGCATAAGCATGCCATGAGAGCAAGCTGCTGCAGACTTACAAGAACATGATGTAGAGACGTATATACCGAGTTTGACATTGCACTCCGTGCCTAAGTCCTTGCACATTAATGCTTTTTGGGAAGGCACCGAGATGCATGCGGCCTTACCTAGGAGAAACAACAAGGAAAGAGATTGTAGACATAGGGGTGGGAGTTAGTATACCGAGCCACATAGTGCTCTAGACTTGGGGCAACCCATCTATCGAGACTGTTAGGTTCAATGTCACATTAGCTAACAAAATGAAAGCGAAGTCATTTGGGGTGCTAGAAAATTGGCCAGTGAAAATCGCAGGAGTCCAATTCTCAGTTGACTTTATAGTCATGAAAGGAGTGGACTACGATATCCTATTGGGCCGACCCTAGATGCACAATACCAGATTGATTGAAGATTGGGGGAATGGTCTCATCTTCCTAGGCAATAGAATAGAAGCCGTAAGGGTAGAAATAGACTCATGGAGGACTACACCAGTCGATCTCGATGCCATTTCCGTGATGCTTAAGGGTGATGCTCAGATTAAGAAATCCTATAGGCCCCTGACTAAGTATATCCCATGTCCTCAAGACGAGAGAGATTGGATGCATGTCCTTGCTACCATCGACCTGCCATTCTCAGAAAATGAGGACTACGAACAGGCCATTAAAATGATCAGCAAGACCAAGGGTGCACCATCGATACTGATCTGCATGATGGCAGAAAATCTTCGCACGCAGAAGACCCAACCCTATTACTTTCCAAGTGCCAAACAACAAGAGGGAACTCTAGGAAATTTTAGAGTATTTGACCAGCAAGCTAGATGGCAATCCAGCAACAAATTTCAAGCCACTCCAAGATCTCTTAGATGAACCAAGGAGGAAATGGACCAAGGTGCATGACCTAAACCTCATGTACAATTGGGCCCTAGTCCCCGATCAAAGACAAGAGACATACCAAGACCTAGGAGACGACGAGTAGTCAGACGAAGATGCTTCCGATGATGAATACAAAGACTGCCACTCCTTCAGTGACAAGAGTGAGGGTAAGATAGATATCATAGAATATGACACCAAAGGATGAGAGATAGAACAGATATGAGCAAACTCCAAGCCAAAGAGAAAGAACACCTTCAGGATAGAGAGAGGGGTCATGCGGGTGGATTGTGACCGTGCTTGGTTGGAACATATAGGAGCCATAGACTTTGAACAAGCAGGCCTAACCCAACCAAGTGCCACGCCAGTGCTCAGAATAGAGTCACCATTTGAGCTGAGACCATCGAGAGAGACTACCTCTTCTAGAAAATGTTAAAATACGTAGGATCTAGAGCATGGCTATGGCAGCTTGTAAGCATAGACTAAACTCATGATGACATTGACTGAAGACCACAACTGTTACACAAGTGAATTAGGTTCCAAGATGGAAGCTTGGACTCATAAACACAATCTTGTGTAGGACTGACAAGTACAAGACTGACACTAACTGATAAAGAAAAGCATAATCATGTATTCATTCATCTATCAAAAGCGGTAGTCAAGTATAATGCTTTATAGTTGTTGGATGGATACAATTTTCCCTTTTTGTGCATATGGGATTCCAGCAGCGTGCATGTCTTCATCCCAAACTGCCTCATACAAAGAGGCTACATTAGGTGTGATTGCAAATATCTCAACACCCCTCCTCAATCACAACCAGAAAGTACAAAGTGTGTAGAGGCTTTAGTGAAAGCAACACCTGCAAAGTGTGGGCACACCATAAACATTGTAAAACGCCAGAGACTGTCTCGCAGAAAAGGCTAAGTGTGGGTACCACAAACATGATGGACATCCAGAGGCTGTAGCAGGGGCCTTACAGAGGCTGTAGTACAAGGCTACATGAGGAGTTTTACAAGCTTATGATAAAGACATTTGGGCTAGACATTACAAGGCTAAAAAAGTCAGTAAAAAATAGGATCAAGGACTGTGAGGCCCTTGCGGTTTTTAGCATTTCTTTTGACATAGATCTTTGATTCATTGTAGTTCTTCTTGTCTAGATTCTTGTATTTGTACTTCACTTTGTTTGCCACTTCAAAGTCTTCATGATTTTTCTACTTCTTCTTCTTCTTATTTTCTTGTTCTTTTGGTCCTCTTGATATGCTTCTTCATTGACTTTGCTTGCAATAGTTGCATCAGTCTTTATGTCCATGTCCCCCTCAAGCAAAGGTATCATTGTCTTTGAGGCAGTAGAAATGTCTTCAAAATCTTCAAATAAATTGATTGATTGCTCTTCAAAACAAGTAAATCCATCCATCCTTGCAAGTGGAATAAACAAGTCTTCCATGTAATTGAACTGAGCAACAAGAGTAATGTTACTCTTCATGAGAAGCATCTTCATAAAAGACTTTATTTTGGTCATTTTCATGATGGAAATCAGCTTCAAATGACGGAGAATAACCAGCAATGAGTTGATCTTTGTATGAGACAAAAGACACAAGCAATGGCAGTGAAGTATCAAAAGATACTAGTTTGAAATTTGATGTTTGTTGCTTGAGTTTGACTTGATGATTTTCAAATAATCTTCATAGCTTCCCCTCCTTGCTAATTTGATGGTTGAATACTTGCTGAAAAATTTAGATTAGAGTGGCCTTGGCTTGGTTTAAGTGGCATGTGAGAGAAAATGAAGGAAAAATGAGCTTGAAGGTAAGTGGCTATGGCTGTCATGTCAAAACACGGACCAACGACTAGTAAATGAGCTCCCACCAGCACCACAGATCGAATCTGCTCAAACCCTTTAAGATGGAGGACCGTCACTAATGGGTCTAACTTCCCCTAAGAGGGTTTGTACTCATTTTTCTTGAGTTGAGAGATCTAAGCCTTCAAAAAGATCATTGTCAAAATTGCACCCAGATTTGGAAAAATGTAAATACTGGGCATGGAGTGCATTAATCTTCTTGATTTTTGTGCCAAGAAGTTGTATCTTGACTTGAAGAACAACTTTTGAGAAGAAAGATTGAAGAGATATGGCCTGGTTGATGAGATATGGCTGCTCCAACAGAGGTAGGTAGGTGTTGTCCACAACACAGTTATGGCAGTGACTCTGAAAAGAGGCAATGCTGAAGCTATAATTGCCCAATCTCAATGATTGAGGTGCCAACAAGGAGCTTTGGAAGTAGAGAAACACTTCTCCAGAAGGAAGTTTAGAGAGATTTGGCATGTGGAGAGAGATATGAAAGCTTCAAGCTAACAAGGTGCTACTGGCTATGGTTGCCATGGAAGCTTCATTGAAGGTAGGAATGCAAATGAAGTTGGAGATAGGGTCCAATACTCAAACTGAGCTAAGCAAAGATGGAAAGGAGCTGAGAGGAGTGAAAGGAGAGATGAGCCATGCTTAGCTGAGCTTTGATACCATGTTAAAATACACGGGATCTAGAGCATGGCTATGGCAGCTTGTAAGCATGGACTAAACTCATGATGACATTGACTAAAGACCACAACTATTACACAAGTGAATTAGGTTCCAAGATGGAAGCTTGGACTCATAAACACAATCTTGTGTAGGACTGAAAAGTACAAGACTGACACTAACTGATAAAGAAAAGCATAATCATGTATTCATTCATCTATCAAAAGTGGTAGTCAAGTACAATGCTTTATAGTTGTTGGATGGGTACAGTTTTCCCTTTTTGTGCATATGGGATTCCTACAGCCTGCATGTCTTCATCCCAGACTGCCTCATGCAAAGAGGCTACATTAGGTGTGATTGCTAATATCTCAATAGCAAAGATGGGGAGTTCGATTCTGAGTCAAAAGTGAGTTCAGAGAGCAACCTAGAAATACATAGGCCTTCCAAGACTAGACGTACCAAGAGGGACCTACCCGTCCACCTAAGGCGTAGACGGTTAAAGGAAGAAAGGGAAAAACGGCCTAAAAATTCACAAGCAAACAAACAATGAAAACTATAGGACCTCCTAAGAGATTTACAAAGTTTAAGAAGGGTGATAGGGTAGTGATCCTGCTGGGTGCCAAACGTCAAGGGCAAGCAAGTGAAACCATCGAGGGACCTGCCAAAGTCAAGGAGGTGAACCTGGCCCAGGAAGGGGAGACACCCCGATCTATCTTTATTGCCGATGACTTGATGGAGGAAGAGGAGACAAGTCTCGTTGCTCTCTTGAGAGAGTATATAGATGTATTCACTTAGTCCTTAGAAGAGCTTAAGGGGGTAGATCTAAGTGTGGTGACTCATAACATCCCCATGACGCCAGACGCAATGCCGATCAAGTAGTGACTGTACCCTATGAATCCAAAACATGCTCATGTGTTTAAGGAAGAGATTAACAAGCTGATGAGAGTGGGATTCATCTATGAAATTGAGCACACATGCTGGGTGTCACCCATAGTCATTATAATGAAGAAAAATGGAAAGATTAGAGTGTGCATCAATTACAAGAAGGTGAACACTGCCACTAAGAGGGATAACTACCCATTGCCATACACTGAGCACATGGTTGAGAGTGTGGCAAGCAAAGAGACCTACAGTTTTCTAGATAGCTTCTTTGGATACAATCAGGTGTAGGTACATCCTGACGGTCGGCATAAGATCGACACGAATAGCGTGGTGGGGGGACTTGCTCAAGATGCTGCACCGAACACACACAGAATGCACAAGGAGAAGCTCACTCAAGAGATAAGAAGAGAGATGGAGGCCAAAATGTTTTCTTGTTGGTTTCTTCTTCTTTTTCCACACACTTTACAATGTACACAAAGTATAGATAAGATACAACATAAAGGAAAGTGGCCTACTAAGTCAAACAATGCATAACCGACTACACTAGTCGACTGGTGCTATAACTATGCCAGCTGTAAATAGGTATAACAACCTGAATATAATAAGTAATGAGTCAGTGGCCATGTGAGAGTCATAATGACCACTGACATGCTAAGTGTCCAATACATGACCTTTTTGTCTTTTGCATTCCATTCCTTCCGTGTCTTTGTCTCTTCTGCAGTTGGAGGATTACTCACCTCCGGCTCCTTTTCTTCACCTGAAACAAACTCATAGAGGCCTTTTCCAATAAGGAAGTTCGTGACATGGAACTTCCATGAAGGGTAGTTGTTCTTGTCGAGCTTCTCAATGATGGGGTTTCCACTGTTCTCTGCCATTATCACAAAACTAATACCAAACAACAAGCAAATCTTCTGCAACCCTCGACCTGTAGTGCACAACAATATACCAGACAACCTTTTTCACAGTTTGCTCAACAATACATGCAATCTGCAACTTGTTTACATATAAACCTTGTGTTTATTTGCTGGTAAATACCTTTGAACTTACATATCTGAAATCTGTAACCTGTGCACCTGTATATGACAGACATAGCTGAAATTGCAGGATACCTCAAACTGTTGTCCGCAACCTTGCGAGTCTAAAATGGGGCCTGAAATGACCTCGAATGGCCAAAATAGCAGCTCATCTGCAGAATACACAGCGCTCTTCGTGCACACCAAATCTCACTGCAATTTGAGATTTTTGCTCTGCCCTGCTTCTGGTGCCTCCACAGGCACTATCCAAGAGAAGAAGTAGAGAATGGAAGAGGTCCTTACCCATTGCTTTCTTACTCGAATCCTTGGCTCCTCTCCTTCACTTTAGCCTTCAAAACTAGCCTCAATCAGTGGTGCAGCTCTGATACCATGTCATGAATCGCGTGGTGGGGGGACTTGCTTAAGATGCTACACCGAACACACACAGAATGCACAAGGAGAAGCTCACTCAAGAGACAAGAAGAGAGATGGAGGCCAAAACGTTTTCTTGCTGGTTTCTTCTTCTTCTTCTACACACTTTACAATGTACACAAAGTATAGATAAGATACAATATAAATGAAAGTGGCCTACTAAGTCAAACAATGCATAACCGACTACACCACTCGACTGGCACTATAACTATGCCAACTGTAAATAGGTGTAACAACCTGAATATAATAAGTAATGAGTCAATAGCCATGTGAGAGTTATAATGACCACTGACGTGCTAAGTGTAGATGTGTGGACCCATCTAACCAAGCAGTCCATCATTAATGTCCGCATGTATTGAGCTTGTCATCTCAACAAAGACTGCATTCGCCACTGAGTGGGGTGTCTTTGCCTACATAGTCATGCCCTTTGGGTTGACTAATACTCCAACCACCTTTCAACGCCTTATGTGAACTATATTTAAAGACATGCTTAGGAAAGAGTTAGAAGTCTTTGTAGATGACTTGTGTGTTCACTTGACCTGGAGAGAACACTTAGACAAACTTTGATTAGTCTTTGAACTGTGTCGCCTATATCGTCTCTCTCCGAATCCCTTAAAGTGCTAGTTTTGGGTAAAGTACGGATGCATCCTAGGGCATGTGGTGTCGAAGAATGGCATTTCCACGGACTTTTTGAAAGTTAGGATCATTGTTGATCTTCCACCCCCAACCAACTATAAGGGAGTTCAATGCTTCTTAGGTCATACGGGTGTTATCAGTGGTTTGTGCTGAATTAGGCATTGATTGCTAGACCTCTATACAAACTGTTGATTATATTCAAATGGATTGAAGAATGCCAACGTGCATATGAGGAATTGAAAAAGGCTCTGACCATAGCATTGATTCTACGAGCCCCTGATTGGATCGTTACCTTCCATATGCATATTGATGCTTCAAAATTTGTTGTGGGGACAATGTTGTGCCAACTTGGCAAACACAATCTCAACTATCCAGTGAGCTTTGCTAACAGACAACTCACTAAGACCGAGATTAACTACTCAACGACAGAAAGAGAAGGTCTGGCCATGGTATTTTTCGTGAAGAAATTTTGGCATTATTTATTAGCCACACCTTTTCACTCTCTTTGTGAACCATCAAGCCTTGCTATATTTAGTAAACAAATCTTGTGCTATAGGACACATAGCTCGATGGCTCCTTTAGCTTTTAGAATTTGACTTCTCTGCGGTTTTACGAAAGGAAAAGTAGTAATACATGGTCGACCACATGTCAAGCATCCCCACGGGAGAGGCTGCTAGACAAGTCATCGTCGATGAGTTGCCAGATGTGCACTTGTTTAGCCTATCCAGTGAGAGAGATTTATTTCGAGCCAACTTGACACCATATTGGGTAGACAACATAGTCCAAGTGCTTGAGCATGGACTACCTGAACAACTAATGGAGAAAGCCTAACTTAGGCGACTTATCCTCAAGATCTAACCCTATCAATTGATAACAGACTAGCTATATAGGCTAGGGCAAGACGAACTGTTGCGTAGATGCATATGCGAGCATGAGATGCATGGTGCACTCTTAGAGATGCACAACGGAATTGTTGGAGAACACTTTAGCGGAGATACGACATCGCGCAGGGTGTTGCAGTCTGAACTATGGTGACCCATGCTTTTTCGCGATGCGGCATGATTTGTCAAGCAATGTGATGAGTGTCAGAGGACAAAGGTCCCGATTCGCAAGGATTAGATGGAGCTAATCCCAATAATTTCATGACAACCCTTCGAAAAATGGGGAATTAACTTCATAGGACCCATTAGTCCTATGTCACAATAATCACAAGCCAAGTACATCATTGTAGCCACTAACTATCTAATGAAATGGGCAGAAGCAAGAGCTACGAGAAAGAATGACGCTAGAACAACTGCCAAGTTTCTATGGGAGCATGTAATCTCATGATTCGGCTGCCTCATCAAATTTGTTAGTGACAAGGGCACACACTTCATTAATGAAGTGATTGCGCATCTTCCATCCACCTTTCTATTTATCCATTGGAAATCATCGCCATACTACCCTTAGGCAAAGGGCCAGGCAGAATCCACAAATAAAATTCTAGTAAACGTCCTGACCAAGGTAGTCTCTGCTTCATGTAGTGATTGGGATAACAAGTTGATGGCAACCTTGTGGGCTTACCACATAGCCTATAAAACATTTGTAGGCCAGCCTTTTAGGTTTACCTATGGAACTAAAGCAATTCTACCTATAGAGTTCTTCGTTCCTAGCCAGAGGATCGCACTTTACGAATGATGGGAAGGGAAGAAGGTATGGACGGAACATCTAGTTGAACTCAAACACCTCTCAGAAACTTGACTTCTAGCTACCCATGCGCTCATATGCGAAAAAGCATGACACAAAAGCTGGTTTAGCAAGAATGTCAAGCAGCATGACTTTGAACAGGGAGACTTAGTTCTCTTGTACTTCATTAAGGAGCATAAATAGAAAATGAAGTTTAAAGGTTTAGGGCATTTCAAGGTTTGTGCCATCAGCCAAACTGGTAATGTCGAACTCGAGACTCTAGAAGGCGAGGGCATAGGCCTCTTCAATGGCACTTGAATCAAGAAGTACTACCCTCCCACGTTGTCGTGATGTTATGAGGACACAGTGTGAAAAAGTATGGAATGCATCATCATCCGACTTCTTATTAATCAAGAGAGTCAATGTTATCTGAGTCATTAGTATTAGTGTGAGTTGCATGGATTATCCAAAAATACTAGATTTTTGGATAATTTTAGCCTATATTTGATATTATTTATTGTAAAAACCTGAAAAAGTTAGAAAATTTTCTAGATTAGGATGGCATGCAAAAAGCAAGTTGCTTTTTTAGCCAGTTAGGAGATTTTTCATAAAAAAGACAAATTGATGAAATCGCACGCGTCGCGATCGCTAAAAACAGGCTAAAAATTACAGATTAAACTAAAAGAAGAAGAAGGAGTGATTTGGGAGATTCGTGATCAGGTGTCCTCGGGTTTTACTCCCCTTTCGGAGCCAACGAAGCCATCAGATTTGGGTTTCGAGCAACAGAGAAGGAGCTGTAATTTTGATGCACATTTTGTCCTACAAAGAAGCTCCAAGAGATCTAATGCCTGGAGATTTCTTCTAAGTAGTGCGAAGATTCCAGGTTCTTTCAATACATATTGATTCAATTCATTGTGATTTTTTTTTGTAGTGTTTACCACTTGGGTATTCTCTATCTTCTCTTCCATCTTCTATTTCTACTTCCTTCTACTTTTGATCTCCGGTGGATTCGACCTTTTGACAAAAACCCCTCTGACATTGGTGAACCCGGAAAGCCAAGATGGGAGAATCTTCAAATACATTCTCCAGTGATGTTTTGCAACAGTTGGTGCAAAATATGAATATGCTTATGCAGGTACAACAACAACAACATGTGATGCAAGCTTCAGCTCAAACAGAAAGTGTTGTGATGAATTCTTTGCAAGCAGTTGAGCATGAGGTAAAGTTATTCAATGGCAAGAATGTATCTACATATGTACATACCTATGCTCTGTTGAGATGACAAGGTCAACACATGCGGACATTGATGGGACCGCCTGGTTAGATGGGTCCACACGTCTACACTTAGCATGTCGGTGGTCATTATGACTCTCACATGGCCACTGACTCATTACTTATTATATTCAGATTGTTACACCTATTTATAATTGGCATAGTTATAGCGCCAGTCGACTAGTGTAGTCGGTTATGCATTGTTTGGCTTAGTAGGCCACTTTTCTTTATGTTATCTTATCTATACTTTGTGTACATTGTAAAGTGTGTGGAAGAAGAAGAAGAAATTAGCAATAAAACGTTTTGGCCTCCATCTCTCTTCTTGTGTTCTTGAGTGAGCTTCCTTTTGTGTACACAGTGTGTGTTTGGTGCCGCATCTCAAGCAAGTCCCCCCACCCCACGATTCTTAACATGGTATCAGATCCGCGCCACTAAGAGAGGCTGATTTCAAAGGCTGAAGTGAAGGAGAAGAAGCAAGGTTCGAGCAAGCAAGCCATGGGTAAGAAGCTCTCCCATTCTTCCACTCTTTCTCTTGGATAGTGCCTGTGGAGGTGCCGCAAGCAAGGCAGAGCAAAAATCTCAGATTGCAGTGAGATTAGGTGTGCACAAAGAGCGTTGTATATTCTGTAGATAAGCCCTTTAGGGTTTTTCCTGCAGCTATTTTGGGCATCTAGGGCCATTTTGGGCCCCATTTTAGCGTCACAAAGTTGCAGACAACAGTTTCAGGGTACACTATGACTTCGGTTGTATTGACCAAAAGTGGGTGCATAGGTTACAGATTTCAGATCTGTAAGTTCAAAGGTATTTACCAGCGAATAAGCACAAGGTCTATTTGCAAACTGGTTGCAGATTGCATGTATTGTTGAGCAGACAATGAAAAAGGTTGTTTGGTGTATTGTTGTGCACTACAGGTCGAGGGTTGCAGAAGATTTGCTTGCTGTTTGATATTAGTTTTGTGATAATGGTAGAGAATAGTGGAAACCCCATCATTGAGAAGCTTGACAAGAACAACTACCCTTCATGGAAGTTCCATGTCACGAACTTCCTTATTGGAAAAGGCCTCTACGAGTTTGTTTCAGGTAAAGAAAAGGAGCCGGAGGTGAGTGATCCTCCAACTGCAGAAGAGACAAAGGCATGGAAGGAATGGAATGCAAAAGACAAAAAGGTCATGTATTGGCTATCTGCAGTAATTGACAATAATATGCTGGGACATATTAAAAATGCAAAGAATTCATATGCAGCTTGGACCATACTTGAAAGTATGTTTTCCGTAAACTAAATACAAAGGCACGAAAGATTCAACTCAAGCAAGAGTTGAATACATTGAAGAAAGGGAAGATGCCTATCAATGAGTATGCACTGAAGATAAGGAGCATTGCAGATGCCTTGGCAGTGATGATTGATGCAATGCCTGATGATGATGATTTGATATCGTCTACCTTGGGTGGACTTAACAATGAAAAGCCTTCGAAGTCTTTTGTAACTTCCGTATATGTCAGAAAGCCATTTTTAGATTTCGATGAGTTGGTCTCCCTTATGATCACTGAAGTGATCAACATGCAGAGTGAGACATTTGAAAAAAGTGGTGAACAGGTCCAAGCTTTCTACTCCAATTCAGGAAGGGGACGTGGCAGGTTCTCTTCAAGAGGCCGTGGTACAGGACGTGATAGTGACAACCAGTAAAACAGATTGAATCAGCAATTTGGCGATATGCAAGTTTTAGGAGGTCGTGGTAACTTTAGAGGCAGGGGAAGCTTTAGAGGAAGAGATGGATGGCATAATAGAGGTTCTAACAACTTTGGTATTGTGTGTCACTACTGTGGCAAAACAGGTCATATTGCAGCCTAATTTATGCTAAGATGATATTCGCAGTGGTAAGTTGCAGCAGGGAAACTATGCATCATCTTCACGACAGAATGAAGACAAAAATGAACGTCTGTTTGTTATGCAACATATGTTGAATGCTGTTACAGGAAAGGGAACACATGATGATGTTTGGTATGTTGATTCAGGTGCATCCAATCATATGACCAGCCATGCAGAATGGTTTTGAGAGATGCAAGATTTGCAAAATATAGGTTATGTGCAGACGGGTGATGATTCATGCCACCCAATGTCACACATTGGAAAAGTTTCCTTGTCCTTGCATGATGGTAAGACAAAGAGTCTTTCAGATGCATTACATGTGCCATCTATTACAAAGAACTTGGTTTCAGTCGGTCAGATGGTAGATGTCAAGAATTGCGTGGTGGGGGGACTTGCTCAAGATGCTGCGCCGAACACACACAGAATGCACAAGGAGAAGCTCACTCAAGAGACAAGAAGAGAGATGGAGGCCAAAACATTTTCTTGCTGGTTTCTTCTTCTTCTTCCACACACTTTACAATGTACACAAAGTATAGATAAGATACAACATAAAGGAAAGTAGTCTACTAAGTCAAACAATGCATAACGGACTACACTAGTCGACTGGCGCTATAACTATGCTAGCTGTAAATAGGTGTAACAACCTGAATATAATAAGTAATGAGACAATGGCCATGTGAGAGTCATAATGACCACTGACATGCTAAGTGTAGATGTATGGACCCATCTAACCAGGCAGTCATCAATGTCCGCAAGTATTGAGCTTGTCATCTCAACACTCCCCCTCAAGCTCAACTGCATCTCTACAACTCCAAGTAAGCTTCGAAACTTTTGAAGCTTCTCTGTATCCAATGCCTTCGTGAAGATGTCAGCTATCTGATCCTGTGTGCTAACATACACCAAGTCAATCTTACATGCTAGTACCGTCTCTCTCACAAAGTGGTAGTGTACCTCAATATGTTTTGTCCTAGCATGGAACACAGGATTCCTAGCCAACTGTATACTGCTCATGTTGTCACAATAAATGACAACTGGACCTTCCACCTGCACATCCAAATCAGCCATTAACGTTTGTAGCCATACTACCTCACATGCTGCAATAGCAGCACCTCTATACTCAGCCTCTATACTCGACAAAGCAACTATAGATTGCTTTTTGCTGCTCCAAGCAACTGCTGCACTACCAAGAGAGAACATGTATACGCTGGTAGATCTTCTATCAGACATACTACCAGCCCAATTTGCATCTGTATATCCAAACACCTGTACATCTGTACCTGCCTCATAGAAAAGTCCATAATGTAATGTGGACTTCACATATCTCAATATGCATTTGACTGCATCTAAATGTGGCTTTCTAGGTACTTGCATAAACTGACTCACAAGACCAACAGCGTAGCTTAAGTCTGGCCTTGTAATGGTCATGTAGATCAAACTCCCCACTATCCTTCTGAATATAGTAGGGTCTTCTATCTCATCCCCAACATCAGCACTCAACTTTACATTATGCTCCAACAGGACTGAAAGTGGTTTGCATGCTGTCATACCATACTTGGACAACATATCCAAGCCATATTGTCTTTGGGACAGCCATATACCATCATCACATTTGATCACCTCAATGCCAAGGAAGTACCTTAGCTCACCTAAATCCTTCATCTCAAACTTCTTCTTCAAAAAATCCTTGACTTCAACAATCCCACTATCACTACCACCTGTAATAATCAAGTCATCCACATAGATGACTATGATGACCAAACCTACATCTCCCTTTCTCATATAAAGTGAGTGATCAGCATCAGAAACATAAAAGCCAATATTGACAAGATACTCTCTGATCTTGTCTAGGTGCTTGCTTGAGTCCATAGAGTTCCTTCTTTAACCTGCACACATACGTGAGATGCTCTAAATCTTCATAGCCTACTGGTTGATCCATATACACTTCTTCCTGCAAATCACCATGCAAGAAGGCATTCTTCACATCCATTTGCTGCAATCTCCAACCTTTGGCTGTGCTGCCAAAGCAATCACACATCTGACAGTTGCCATCCTAGCAACTGGACTAAAGGTTTCATCATAATCTATGCCATATGTCTGGGCATAGCCTTTTGCAACCAACCTAGCTTTGTACCTACTAATAGAACCATCTGCATTGTGCTTAATCTTATAAACCCACTTACATCCAATAGCTTTCTTGCCCTTCGGCAATGATACTAGATCCCAAGTCTTATTGGCCTCTCATACAGCCATCTCCTCATCCATTGTTGCATCCCGATGAGCATGACCAATAGCCTCCTCAAAACATATGGGCTCAATATCCTCAACTATTTTCACCATATAAGCATAATGGTGAGCTGCATAACCTTCAAAACCAAATCTTTTAACAGGGTACCTGACCCTGCTAGATCTACGTACCACTGGATCACTCAATGGAGCCTTTACATTATTATGAGCTCTCTGTACACCTGGTGTTCTGACAGAAGGAATACCAAGCTCATCATCCAAGCTCTTTGAACCACTGGAGTCTCCATCAAGAACTGCATCAATGCCATCTCACACTATTCTTTCCTTTGCCTTTACTTGTAGTGCTACTAGATGCACTTGAAGATGTAGAGGTACTCCTTAGTCTCCCAGACCAAGGACTACCAGATGATGTCTCTGGTCCACTAAGAGTCCGTGATTCTTGCTTTTCAGCCTGCACATGAGTATCATGATCATCATCATCATTCAATGCATCACCACTAGATGCATACCAACTGCTCATTTCATCAAAGATGACATCTCTGCTCACTCTGAACTTACATGTGATAGGGTTATAACAGTGATACCCTTTCTGCTCTAAAGAGTATCCAATAAAAACACATTTTTTTGCCTTTGGATCAGGCTTCTTCCATAGCTCATGTGGCACATGAACGTATGCAACACAGCCAAATACCTTCAAGTGCGATGCATCAGGCTTCTTGCCAGTAAAGCATTCTTCAGGAGTCATCCCATGAAGTGCAGCTGTGGGAGTTCTGTTTATAATATAAACAACAGTATGAACAGCCTCAGACAAAAAATGCTTAGGCATATTCTTTTTAGCCATCAAGGCATGTGCAACTTCTATAATATGCCTGTTTTTCCTTTTTGCAACCCCATTTTGCTGTGGGGTATATCTGCATGTGAACTGTCTCTTTATCCCATGAGACCTCAGAAAATCACTGAACTCATTCGAGAGGTACTCTCCCCCTCCATCTGACCTCAAGCACTTTACTTTCAAGCCTGTTTCTCTTTCAACTGCAGCCTTGAAAGTTCTAAAGTGCTCAAACACTTCACTCTTTTCCTTCATAAAATATACCCACAGCTTTCTAGAACAATCATCAATGAATGTGACAAAGTATGAACTGCCTCCAAGAGATACATTTTGTGTAGGCCCCCAAATGTCTGTATGCACAACATCAAGGATATTTGTGTTGAGATATCGAGCTCCACTCGTGATATGCCAGGGTGACCGTTGTGAATTTATGTCACCGACTTGTTAGCTGCAGATGCGGTTGGTACACCACCCATGAATAATAGCTAGATGACAGCTATCCTTATCTACTCTATTTTGTGGCTCAGTTAGTATGCCACCTTAGTTAGTTGAGTTTGGTTTGAGACCCATATATAGGGTTCTTCTATTTCTTTGTACTAGAGTTCTTTTGGCTTACACAACTAAGAAGAGGAAAACTGTTTTCAACCTCCACCTTTGTGTGTATTCCCCCATTGTGCAAGTAAGAAAGCTACAAGTGAGACTCCTTCCTTTTCTCCCACAATCTTGACATGGTATCAGAGCCTGGTTCGTGGTAAGGAGCTCAAGAAAGCAAACCAAGTTCGTGGTGTTCTGGTAAGAGGATCAGTGTTGCTTTCATTTTTCGAGTTTGGGAGCAAGTCTCTGCAGGTAGCACAGTCGGAAAGTGCAAGAGTACATTCTCTCAAATTAAGACGCCCTTCGTTGTGTAGCAAGAGGGTAGTATATGCTCGGGAGAGGGCTTTAGCCCCAGGTTGCCCTGTTTTTTTGATTTGAGGCCATTTCGGGGCCTGTTTTGGAGGCGGAAGTTTTTCACACGCACTCAGGAAAAGGCCCTGTTTTTTGCTGTGTGACCACTGTTTTATAGGTTGGTGAAAAGTTACCGTAGAAATTACATTGTACGCTTGTGCGCAGAGACATTGGGAGTTACAGAATCATCCTTGTTTCCTGTTGATGCAAAATCGTCACTAGGAAGTGACTGTGTGGTCAAATGCCACTTTTGTCAGTTTTGTAGATTTGCCCTTGTGAGGCTGAAGCTGTGTTTTTTGCAGTGACAGAATTTATTGCAGTGTTCTGTAATGGCGTCTGATTCTCTTTCACAGATTGTCACTGAAAAGCTTGACAAGAACAACTTCCAAGCATAGAAGTTTAGAATGACGAATTTCCTTATGCGAAAAGGATATTGGGAATTCGTTGCAGGAAATGAAGAAGAACCAGTTCTTCCTCATGTTCCCAATCAACAGCAAATGCAGGGATTTAAAGGATGGCATGAGAGAGCCAGAAAAGTTATGTACTGGCTGTCTATCAGTATTTCAGACTCTATGGTTGTGCATATTCAAGATGCAAGTACGCCAAAGGAGGCATGGGATACTTTGTCAAAAATATATAGCACAAATACGCAAGCTAGGAAAATGCAGCTCAAGCAAGAGTTGCACAATGTGCAAAGAGAAAGTATGAGCATCAATGACTATCACATGAAGGTGAAGAAGATTGCAGATGCACTTGCTTTCATTGGGTCGCCAGTGGAAGATGATGATTTAGTTTTTGTGCCCTTGAATGGTCTAGGAAAGGATTATGCACAGTTCCGAACATCCATTTCCATCCGTGAAAGATTTCCTGATTTTGAGGAGTTGATTGCTCTTCTAATTTCTGAGGAGCAGAGAAATGGTGGTGCATCTTCTTCAGGAGAGAAGTTGTATTCTACTCAAATGCTGGAAGAGATAGAGGCAGAGGTAGAGGAGGCCGATCTGGAGGCCATGGTAGAAATCAGAATATGCAGCAAACTCAAGAAAACCAGTCCTATGCAGGAGGACGTGGTAATTCTAGAGGCAGGGGGAGCCAAAGAGGTCGTGGTGGATGGCAAAGAGACCAAAATGCAAACATCAATGTTGAATGCTACTACTATGGTAAAATGGGTCATATGGCTAAAGACTGCTATAAAAAGCAGAATGACATCATGAATGGAAAATTGCAACAAGGAAATTATGCATCTTCTAGTAGACAGGGTGATGACAGAAATGAGCATTTGTTTATGGTGTAGCACATGACCAATTCTATGACAAGTGCAGAAGAAAGCAACGATGTGTGGTATGTTAACTCAGGTGCATCAAACCACATGACAGGTCATGCAGAATGGATGCAGGATGCAAGGAAAATGGAAAAACTAGGATTTGTGGAGACTGGTGATGATACTGCACATCCTATTGTGCAGATTGGAAAAATTCCTTTGTCTATGCAGGATGGGAAAAAGAAATACCTATCGGATGTATTTCATGTCCTGAATATCACAAAGAACCTGGTTTCTGTTGGTCAAATGGTTGAGCAAGGCTTGCAGGTTAGATTTAATCCTCATGGATGCTTTGTTGAGGATATAAAAAATAAAGGTCGCTTGATAGCAAAAGGAAAGAAGAAGGGAAGAATGTTTACGTTGGATGCAGACATGCATGAATTGAGTACACAAATGTTTGCACATGGGACCGGTGTAGTTGCAGATATTGATATCTGGCATAAATGCATTGGTCATGTTAATGTACAACGGCTTAAATCAATGCAAGCCCAAAATATTGTTGCAGGATTGCCTAAATTCAAGGTTGCAGAAATGCATAAGGTATGTGAAGCCTGTCAATTTGGAAAACAGGCAAGGAAACCATTTCCTAGACATGTTCAAGAGAGTAAGAAGCCATTGGAATTAATCCACTCTGATGTGTGGACTACTAAAGCTGCATCTATTGGAGGCTGTCATTATTTTGTCACTTTTATTGACGACTATAGTAGAAAAGTTTGGGTGTATTTTATGAAAAAGAAAAGTGAAGTTTTTGGGCATTTCAAAACTCTCAAAGCTATGGTTGAAAAAGAAACAGGCCTGCAAATAAAATGCCTAAGGTCAGATGGAGGGGGAGAGTACCTCTCAAATGAGTTTGCAAGGTTCTTGCAGGAGCATGGCATAAAGCAGCAATATTCATGTAGTCATACCCCACAACAAAATGGAATTGCAGAAAGAAAAAACAGGCATATTGGAGAGGTATCTCATGCCATGCTCAATGAAAAAGACCTGCCAGTGGGCTGAAGCAGTTGCCACAGCAGTCTACATAATGAACAGGACTCCCACTGCAGCAATACATGGCATGACTCCAGAGGAGAGGTATACTGGTAGGAAACCAGATATTTCTCATTTGAAAATTTTTGGTTGCATTGCCTATTTTCATGTGCCAGATGAGTTGAGATCCAAGTTGGATCCAAAAGCTGAGAAGTGCATCTTTATTGGTTACTCTCTGCAGCAAAAAGGATATAGATGCTATAACGCTTCTACTCGTAAGTTTACAGTGAGTAGAGATGTTGTTTTTGATGAGATGAGTAGCTGGTATAAACCAATAAATGTGATTAATAATGTAGATGGACAAAATGGTAATGCTACACAGAATTCATAGCAGCAGTCACAAGATATTAGTGGACCTGGAGTGTCCTTTAGCATTGGTTCACATTCTTCGCCATGGACAGGCAGATTGAGATCAGGAGAATCTCTTCAAAGCAATGCAGATAGTGGTATGCAGGTATCACGAAAAGGAAAAGAGAAGGTAGATCAGCCCATGTTTGATGTGAATGCAGGTCACTCTTATGTGGATGGTGAATCCAGTGGTTCAGAACAGAGTATTGATGATGAGTTGGGTATTCCTTCTGTTGTTACACCTGGAGTAAGGAAGACCAGGGATGTTTTGAGAGCACCTGGAAGTGAGCCTACTTTGCGCAAGTCTACCAGAGCTAGGTATCCTATGGATAGGCTGAAATATGATGGATTTACAGCCATTCACTATGCCTATATAGTCAAAGTGATACAGGAACCAGAACCCACTTCTTTTGAGTAAGCCATGGGAAAAGAAAAATGGGAGAAAGCCATGGATGCCTTGGAAGCAAATGCTACATGGGAATTGGTACCTTTGCCTAAAGATAAGAATGCAATTGGTTGTAAGTGGGTTTATAAGGTGAAGCACAATGCAAATGGTTCTGTGAACAGATACAAGGTAAGATTAGTAGTCAAGGGGTATGCACAAATATATGGCATTGATTATGAATAAACATTTAGTCTGGTTGCAAGGATGGCAACTGTAAGATCAGTCATTGCTATGGCTGCATCAAAGGGATGGTCTTTATATCAGATGGATGTAAAGAATGCCTTCTTGCATGGTGATTTGCAAGAAGAGGTCTATATGGAGCAGCCACCAGGTTATGTGCATGCTGTTCATCTTGAGTTTGTTTGCAGGTTGAAGAAAGCCTTGTATGGCTTGAAGCAAGCACCTAGAGCATGGTCTGACAAGATAGGACAGTATCTTGTCACTATTGGCTTTCATATTTCCAAGGCAAATTTTCCACTTTATGTGAGAAAAACAGAGAAAGGTATTATGCTGCTCGTCATTTATGTTGATGATTTGATTATCACAGGTGATAGTGATAAAGATATCCTTCATGTGAAAATGCTATTGAAGCAAAAGTTTGAGATGAAGGATTTGGGAGAGCTGCGTTATTTCTTGGGCATTGAGGTGATTAGATCACCAAGTGGGATATGGCTCTTGCAGAGGCAGTATGGATTGGACATGCTGTCCAAATATGGGATGACAGGCTGTAAACCTATTTCAGTTCCTTTGGAGCAGAATGTGAAGCTGAGCGCAGATGTAGGTGAGCTTCTGGAAGACCCTACTATGTACAGACGCATAGTAGGAAGTTTGATTTATATGATTATTTCTAGGCCAGATTTGAGCTATGCTCTTGGATTGGTAAGTCAATTTATACAGGCTCCAAGGAAACCGTATTTGGATGCGGCTAGACGTATACTCAGGTATGTGAAGTCCACATTGCAGTATGGACTATTTTATGAGACTCGGGTTCAGATACAGTTGCATGAATACACTGATACTGATTGGGCTGGTAGTATTTCTAATAGATGATCTACTAGTGGATATGTGTTCTCTTTTGGGAGTGCTGCAGTCACTTGGAGCAGCAAGAGACAACCTATAATTGCCTTGTCAAGCACAGAGGCTAAGTACAGGGGTGCAGCAATGGCTGCATGTGAGGTAGCTTGGTTGCATTAGCTACTTTATGATATGCATCAGCCTCCTACAGATGGGCGAGTTGTCATTTATTGTGACAACATGAGTAGTATACACTTGGCAAATAACCCAGTCTATCATGCTAGAACAAAGCACATTGAGGTGCATTATCACTATGTGCGGGAGAGGGTTTTACTAGGTCTTATTGATCTAGTTTATGTCAGCATAGAGGATCAGGTAGCTGACATATTTACGAAGGCATTTGGTGCGCAGATCGGTCGCAGTATGCTCACGTAGTGAATCCCGGAAGGTCCCCAAGAACAATGAACTCTACCTTTTTGCACAAAAAACAATGTAAAAAGCATGAACGACAAGAGCAAGAGACCAATTGGGTTCAATCTCCCCCCATGCCTTGTGTGAGCGCTTCACAAAGCATGTATTTTATGTATATTTTCATCTTCATGCTCAATAATAGCCCAATTTACAAAAATATGACAAGCTTTTAGCTTTTGAGTTTGCTTTTACAAAAATAGGAAATAAAGCTAATGGACGATGCCCATAGAGTCTGGCACGCCCAACACAATGTCCCAAATAGAAATAACATATCCATGCGCATAGGCGCATACAAAATAATAATAAATAATCGATGCTCAATAGACATAACAAAATATAGGTGTGGTGCCTATCAAAATATAATCCATAGGTCAAATACTCGCTAGACTCCAATGCTTTCCTCCGCCACTACTGCTATCTCTACACATCAACTGAAGCATTCACAATCGTTAGTAAAATAATATAATTAAACCGACAAAAGTG
Source organism: Lygodium microphyllum (assembly GCF_053477565.2). Classification (NCBI taxonomy): domain Eukaryota; kingdom Viridiplantae; phylum Streptophyta; class Polypodiopsida; order Schizaeales; family Lygodiaceae; genus Lygodium; species Lygodium microphyllum. Next base: position 132,413,403 of record NC_141138.1, read on the forward strand.
AATACCTAGCAGTCTTCAGCTACATAAATAAATCAACTTGTTAGAAATAAATCCTAACCTTAATTTATTACGAGTGTGCACTCTAAACTCATAAACGTTTATTAATTTAATATGTATTTTGCGGAATCACCCGCTATGGAATCACCCATGTACACACTAAATTAATGAAACACCCGAAAAGGACAGGCGTCCCCATCAACTTCTCGCACAAAGAATCCACTTTGTGTATGAGCCCCGGTCATCTAAATTTACGGAATCCACCGTAAAACCTCACGGAATCCACCGTGGCACGGAATCCACCGTGAAATATGCCTCCTGGCATCATACCCCCAGGGTGGGAAAGCAATTGACCTCAATTGCTATTAGCTCAATGTGGAGCTAACAGAGTGGGGAAAGCATTTAAGTCTCTAGCGTGCATCCATTGTGCTTCCTCTACAGGATGGTTCTTAAATTTAACTAAATATCTAGAATACCTTCGGCCAGTTCTAGTGGTCATATAATCAGTGTCTATGATAGCTTCTGGTTCAAGTATTTTAGTCTCTTCCTCTAATAAAGGTGGGTTTTCATAAATAGGGTGGATAGGTAATTGGCCTCTAAATGGTCTCAATAAACTAATGTGAAATGTATTGTGAATTTTCCAATGAGATGGTAATTCTAACTTAAACGCATTATCATTAATTTTATGAATGATTCTAAATGGTCCATAAAATCTAGGAGCTAGTTTGACAACTGGATGTCTATCTACACTTGGCAGTCTACGTTTTTCTATTCTCAGCCAAACATAATCATCAACTTTGAAATTCATGGCTTGTCTTTTCTTGTTGGCTTGTTTGGTATATGATTGCTAGGCTTTAGCAATCATATCCTTGACCTCATCAAAAATACTGTTATGCATACTAGCAATATCATCAGCACTCTGAATTCTATTAGACAAAGATGCAACAGGTGTAGATAATCTGTATCCATAAATGACTTGAAACGGTGCTTTCTTTGTAGATGTGTGCGGTGTATTGTTATATACAAACTGTAATAAATGCAAATGAGTATCCCATGTTTGAGGTTTAGAGATAGTATATGCACGTAAAAGATCTAGAATGGTGCTGTTTGTGGCTTCTGTTTGTCCATTAGTTTCTGGATGAAATGCAGATGAGAAATCAATCTTTGTGCCTAGATTAGCAAATAGGGTAATCCAAAAATTGTTACAAAATCTTCTTGTCTTTTGCATTCCATTCCTTCCATGCCTTTGTCTCTTCTGCAGTTGGAGGATCACTCATCTTCGGCTCCTTTTCTTTACCTGAAACAAACTCATAGAGGCCTTTTCCAATAAGGAAGTTCGTGACACGGAACTTCCATGAAGGGTAGTTGTTCTTGTCGAGCTTCTCAATGATGGGGCTTCCACTATTCTCTGCCATTATCACAAAACTAATACCAAACAGCAAGCAAATCTTCTGCAACCCTCGACCTATAGTGCACAGCAATACACCAGACAATCTTTTTCACTGCCTGCTCAACAATACATGCAATCTGCAACTTGTTTGCAGATAAACCTTATGTTTGCTTCCTGCAAACTGATGGGACCTAAAATGGGCCGGCATTGGCTATAGCACTAGTCGGACCTCATGCTCATGACACACAAACACCCTCACGGCCTCGCGGACCAGGAGCGTCTACCAAATGTTGAAGGACAAACTGCCCTAAAGCTTAATTCATGCGTTTATAGTTTATAGTCCAACATATTTCCCTTAAACTCCTCAAAGGGAGATCCCAAAGTACTTAGGCATAATGCCTTGTCACACACACATAGGAGGCACTCTACCGACTAATAGTCGGAGCTCCACTGCAGCTCTTCTACATCTTAGGGATTGGCCCTTTGATGCACTGCTAAACATATAAGACAAACAAGCACAAACTCCTCTCAAGGTACCAATATTTTACGTTCCAGGATGTACCATTCCTCACGACAATTTCCCTTTAGGACCCAATGACTAACCTACAGCTTGGAACATCCTCTCACACTCATCGTTGGTCACAACCTAAGGAAGACATGTGCCATGCATCCAGGAGGTTTTTCTGATACCTTTTAATTATTATGCTTAATGCAAATCGTGTATGACTATGTGTTCAGACAAAAGAAAAATCAGCATCGTGCATGGTGCATAAAGCATTCTTTTCATGAATTTCACTAACGCGTGCTGTGTTGAAAGGAGGCACCGAGCCATATGCTCATGCTACCATCCTCTTTTTTTAAATCGTTTCCTATATTCCAAGTGTAATGCATAAATCAAATATTTTCTTTATCTTTCCATGTTTCAGCCCCTTTTCATCTAACTCTTAGCATTTTGCATCATTGATCAGTTAGATAGGGTTTCTATGCATTTTTCCCTTTTAAAAGAATGATAAATACGCACAAAACATAGAAATGGGGACAAACCAAGGCCAACCTCATGCTTTGCCATTGTTATACATTGCACAAACATAGATATAATTTTCCCTAATTTTCCTCAGCCCATTTCTTATTTTTCTCTAATTTTAAACCCATTTTTCTCCATTTTTTGGTCATTTTTCTCTATTTTCCTTTAATAAATAATGATTGAAAATGAAAATTGATTGTGGGCTATGGCCCTTTGGTTCATTGACAGCAAAAACTTAGATTTAGTTGGTGTGACATATCATTTTCCTCATTTATATAGCAAAAAATCCAATTTTACCCTTAAAACGCGTGTTTTTATGTATTTTAATACTAATTTCGGCCATGTAGCCTTATATTTTCTGATTTTCAGAGCATAAACTAATCAAAATCATGGCAAACAATGTTATAATGAACTTTCATCCCATATGAACAAGATTTCATAAAGCAAATAGTATAAAAAGATCATTTTTCTTCATAAAAATAGCATTACCGCTTATTTTCAGGTCTCAGTTTCTTGGTCTTGATTACGGGACTGATTTACAGCATGCATTTAATGCTCAGCATCTTCAAGAACAACACTCTTCATGTCTTCATCCATCCGAAAGCAATTCGGTCTCATCCGGACAAGCTTTCCTCCACCATTCTTCATTGTCTTCTTTCACACAAGAACATCCCCTTAAGGGAGAGAGAGGGAGGAGAGAGAAAGACTAAAATCAGAGATCTCCATCCAGGCCACCATTTGAGGAGCGAAGGGCGGCGATAGAGTCAGCAGGCAGAGGGTAGGCAAGGCCCAATGTCCCTTGGATGGGTTGTGTTGAGGTTGCATCCTCCATCTCCATGGATAGAGCGCATTTTTTGGCGCAAATATGGCGTGCTCTTTCCATGTTTTTTCCCTTCATCTCCATCCCACGATTTCATGCTACATTGAAATGTTACATCTTCCCCCTCCCAAAAGGTCATGACCACTTGCCAAACTTTGGTCCACCTTTTCAAATCTTGCCCATTTGTTGGCCATTTTCCCGTCTTCACTCCGAATCGAGCTCTGAAAAATCCTGGGCGTCCGGATTGATATCCCACATTGGCCAGCAACTCATGACAACCCGCACGGTAGTTTGAAAAATTATAAAAAATCAACAAGTGTCGCTCGGGCGCCTTTAAAGCACTTGACGCTTAAAATCGTCCTAGCTGGAGCCGCCGCCTTCGACGTTGAATATTTTTTCCTTGATATTCGTAATTTTTAGCTATTTTTAAGCACTTCTCGGCATCAAAACTCCGCTCGGTATTAAAACTCCGCTCTCATTGGCGACCATGGGATAGGGCGACTCAGCCCGTCGAATCCCATAGTAGATCTGCACAAAACAACCAAAAGAAGCATCAAGTTGATACAAAATAGATACATACTAAACCTAGCATAATGCTCACCCTACCCCCTGACAAAACCAAGGCATGACATCCATAAGTGAAAGCTAGATTTTAGGCCCCCAGAACGTGCTCAAAATTAGCAGAAAAATGTGGAATTGCGGGAAAAAATACTTAACCACGAAAGCGGCGGCTCGACCTAGGACGATTTTAAGCATCAAGTACTTTGAAGGTGCCCGTGCGACACTTCCGGATTTTTAGTAATTTTTTTGTGCGCCTGTGTTAGTCCATGGAGCTGTTAGTCAGTGCGGGATGCCAAGACGAGCTCACAGAAATTTTCAGAACTGAATTCGGAGGCCGGACGCGCAAAGGGCCAAAAGACCGGTCAAAACTTGGGAGGGTGCCCACAAAATAGGCCAGAAATGAAAGGGTGTCCAAGTTAGGGGCCAAGGGGGGTGCCTCTTGGGACCCCCCACCCCCAATTTCACGAAAAAGGAGGGCGGCATGTCGTGCAGGCAGCCACGCAATCAAAAAAACGGCCCCCCTCCCCCATGGATGAGATTTATGGCTCTGCAAGGAAGCCATAGCAATGACAAGACAGGGCTACTCCACTACTGCCTCGCTCCGTATCGCCGTCCTTCACGCACAAAATGGTGGACTGTAGAGAGAGGGAGAAAATCAGTCTTTCTCTCTCCTCCCCCTCTCTCCTCTAAGGGTAGATTCGTGCGGTGAAGAAGAAGAAGAAGAATGGATGACGGATGCTTGTCCAATGAAGACCGGATTGCTCCGTGATGCAAGAGGAGGGTAGATTGCTGATTCCGAACTGTCATGAGCATTAATGGGGGCTGGAAATCAGTCCCGCAATGAGGCATAAAAATGCGCAACCCGAAAATACAATTGGTAATGCGTTTTCATAAGAAAATTTGATTCTTTATGCTATTTGATACATGAGACATCATTCATATGGGCTATAAATTGATAATAATGTTGTTTGCAATGTCTTCCAACTATTTGAAACCAGAAAACCAGAAAAACATGAGCCGTATGGCCGAAAACAATAAAATAAAACATGTAAAACACGCGAAATAGGGGAAAATTGGGTGTTTTTGATATATAAATGGAAAATACAATAAGACATACCAACTAAATTTGTGTTTTTTTTGCAAATAAACCTAAGGGCCACAGCCCACAACTCACTTTGCATTTTTAGTTATTTAATATTGCGAAAAATATAAAAAAATAGGAAAAATGGATAAAAATAAGGGAAAAATAGGTTTTGAGTGTACAAAAAATACTAAAAAATAAGATTCATACTTGTGTATGTATGGGGGGTCTGAAGTATGAGGTTTGGCCTCAGTTCAGCCCTATCTTTATGTTTTAGTGAGTTTTTATTGATTTTCATACAACAAAAAAACCATGGAAAAATATTACCCTAAACCTATGCACCGTGCACAATCTAAACGGCGAGGGGGTAGAGAGAATGAGAGTGGTGTGTAAGTGCTGAGTTGGGTCTAAGGGGAAAGTAAAGTGAGGTATGGTACATCCTGGAACGAAATAATTGGTACCTTGAGAGGACTATATGCGAAGTGTTATATATGTTTAGCGACGCATCGAGGGGCCAATCCCCAAGATGTAGGAGAGTCGCAGTGAGGTAGCGGCAGTCAGCCGTGGGAGGACCTCCTATGTTTGTACTTTGTGCCATTTGGCAATGTGCTGGGACTCCCTCTGAGGAGTGTTCATTGGGTTAGAGTTGGATTACGAGATGTGATACAAACGCAAGATGTTTAGGAAGGCAATGTATGTGTCAGTGTCATCAACGCTCCTGGCCGCGAGGCCGTGGGGTTGTTGAGCGCATGATAGAGGTCCGGCTAGTGCATGAGCCAGTGCCGGCCCGTTTTTAGTCCCATCAGTGGTGCGTCTGCCGGGAGCCACTTATAAGTGGTGGTTTTCGGATCTAGGATTTCTAGGGACCAAAAGGAAGTTGGTTTATGTCCTTTGACAAGGACCGTCAAGCTGAAATCCAAAAAGCCGAACGTGCTGAGAGGGATAGACGGCGGTTAGAGATTGTAAGCCGTTATTCTCCTCAAAGGAGTAGCCCAGTACGTATACGAAGCAGTGGTCTTAGTCATTTAATTACTCCACCTATTCCATTAGGTGCAGGAGGAAGCATACGTTCTTCCTCTTCAAGTGGGGGTGTGAATCCGTTACTTCAAGCTCCTACTGCTAATCCGATTGTCACCATGGCACAGCCTATTGCGATTTCTGCAGGAACGCCGGATTTACCAACCTTAGGAGTTCCCTTGCCCATTTTTAATGGGTTAGCGGAAGAGGATACATAATTTCATATTTGTGAATTTCAGAGATTGATGTTCAATTATTGCATCCAAGACGAGGGACATCTCATGACGTTCTTCAATATGACGTTAAAAGGAAGGGCTGCGGTATGGTATCATAGCATAGAGTCTGGAACCATAACCACCATTGATCAATTCTATGCAGCTTTTCGAGCAGAATATGCCCCTGAAAGAGGTGGCCAATATTGGTTGCGGGTCTTGAATGTAACACGTCAAGATCCTCACGAGAATGTGAAAGCATATGCCAAGAAGTTGAAGGAAGTATTTCGTAAGTTGCAAACTTACATTCCCATTCCACCAGCTGCCCAATTGCAATACTTTTTGGATGGGTTGGATTTTAATATCCAAGTACAATTGAGCAGTGTGGCCTTGGCAGATATAGACACTGCTATTACGCGGGCAGAGGGAGTAGAAGCACGATTACAAACGGCCTACTCCTCTCGAATGAATGTTAATGGGGGTTTAGTACCTAGTGGCAATCCATCATTGATGAATGGAAGTAGGGATGCCTATGACTAACCCTATTGGGAGAGGGAGTATGGTTTTGAAAGTACCTTTATTACCGGCTCCTCCCAGTGTGACTATGCCCATGGCAAGTTAGTTGGCTCCATCAAATGTTGGAGGCCAAGTTTCAAATTCGAATGTTGTTCCTGTGGGTCAACAGCCAATGCCAAATCAGATTGTTAGGCCAATGGAACGATGGGTCGACGATCGAGCCTATGAGTCGAGTGCATCTAATGTCCTTGGTGAAGTCAAGGACACGATAAAGCATTATACCGATATGATTTTTGAACAATATCGACAAATAGCCGTCGACGTTAATTTCTTGAAGAAGCAACAAAATTTGATAGGGAGTCGACGCCCTGAAGAGGGTGGACCCTCTAGATTTAGTTGTAAATGGTGTGGTGGATAGCACTTCCCCAGGAATTGTCCAAATGTGAAATGTGACATTTGTGGGAAGTCGGGTCATCTAGCTGCTACCTGTTGGAGTAAGATTAGCTCTCTCCAACAAGGGAGTAAACAACCGGGCCCAGTGAATCATAGAGCGCAAGGAAATAACTTGTAGCAAAATGATGCACCTAGGCAAATATTGTAGAGGGGAAAAACAAATATAGAAGAGTTGCCACAAGGCAATGGAGTCAGCCTTATTGAGGCTCTACGAGTTAATGATGCTGAAACCTCTAACTTAAGAGTCGTGACAAGAGGCCAAAAGGCTAAAGAGGTTGACAAACATAAGGGAAAACCGATTGAGGCAAACCCTAAACAAGGGGATAAGGGGACGCAAGTCCAGAGTCCTAGCATAGAAGGGGGACTGCTAAAGCCGGTTGATAGAAAAGGCGACCCTAAGAAGGATGAGGCAGTGCCAAGAAAGAAGGCAAGAGCCATTAAAGAAGCACCAAAACCGGTCCAAAGACCAAAAGAGAGGATGGTTTGGCGAGAAAAGAGAGCTTTGGCTACTTATCATGACTTTGATTTAGCAAGTTCTCTTTGCGAATTTAAACCAGATGTGAACCTCTTGCAATTGATCAAATTATCTCTAGGAGTACGCAAGGAATTTAAGAAGATCCTGCATATCGGGTATATTGTGGAACCTCTGGGCATAGCACGAGTAGGGGAAGATTGGTTTGACCATGCTGAAAAGAACTGCCCTAGGATTCCAACTTATGTGGATGGAATATTAGTGGAACATGCCATTGTAGACACTGGATCCTCCGTCAATATCATGAGTTCAGAGTTGATGGAGAGGTTGGGTCTAGGCATCCAGAAAGACAACTCCACCCTTCTGAGAATGGCTGATGATAGTCTAAGACAACCAGAAGGTTGCGTTACTAAGGTCCATGTTACAGTTGCAAGTGTAGAATGCTTCTTGGACTTTAGGGTGATAAGATTTGCAGGACGTCCTAGCTATCGAGTTTTGCTAGGTAGGCCTTGGATCTTACGAACAGACTGTCAAGTCGATATACCCGCCGGTCGAGTGGTTCTAGGTAGAGGTGCTAATCGAGTAATAGTTGATGCTTATCCTGAGTCTCCTCAAAGTGAGAGAGCTCCTTTATCTTCTACCGAATTAGAGACATCAAATGATCCATTTGGTAGTGAGACATCATCCAGTGATGAATCTAAAGAGGGGTCCACTATAGAGGATATCTATCAGATAACTCTAAATGAGCCGATAGAACCGCAAGATAGGATAAGAGATGCGGATGTGATTGAGTTAGACCTTGGCATGCAGAATGGTTCGCGGCCAATTAAATTAGGTTCCATGCTCAGTTCAGTAGAAAGGGAGGACTATGTGTCCCTAATTCAAGAATTCCGCGATGTCTTTGCTTGGAGTTATGACAAGATGAGAGGTATTCCTCCTAGCCTAGCTGTTCATACCATTCCCATAAAAGAAGGTAGTCATCCTGTGCATCAGAAGATAAGGCGTATGCCTTTTGAATTGAGGGACGGGTTGTTTGAGGAGTTGCAGAAGTTAAGGAAAGCTGGGTTAATCTTCCTTGTACAACACAAAGAATGGTGTTCACCCGTTGTTATCAAGAAGAAGAAAAATAACGAGATCCGATTATGTGTGGATTTTAGAGAGCTGAATAAGCGGACGGGGTTAAAGATTACTACCCGTTGCCATTTATTGACCAAATTTTGGATCAATTAGCGGGTAGGGAGATATATTCGTTTATGGATTGCTTTGCAGGATATAACCAGATGGCAATTGCAGAGGAGGACAAGTTGAAAACCACTTTTATTACTGTCTTTGGTACTTTTGCATACCATGTGATAGCCTTTGGTTTATGCAATGCACCTAGATCGTGGCAACGAATAGTAGACAAGACCTTTGGGACATCTCCCTAGATGAGTTGAAAGTATTTATTGATGACCTGGGGGCAGCCACTGTAAGGGAAAGGATGTTGACTATTTTGAGAAAATGCTTTGAGCACTGCAGACAATTTTGTATTGCTCTTAACCCACAGAAGTGTGTCTTTGGAGTACCTTATGGGCTATTGCTGGGCCATGTGGTCAGTTCAGTAGGAATAGCAACTGACCCTGAGAATATCAAGGTCATAGTTGCTATGAGCCCACCACGCACTCCGAAAGAGGTTCATAGCTTTCTGTCGTCGATAGGGTACTATCGGAGGTTTATAAATGCCTTGGCAGAAAGAACGTTGCCACTAACGAATTTATTATCCTATAACTGTCTATTTGCATGGAGTGATGCTTGCAAAATATCATTTGAGGATGTGAAGCAGGAGCTCACTAAAGCACCCGTTTTAAAAGCACCTAAAAGAGGTGAGGTGTTCTATATATTTTCAGCAGCCACTATGCATAGTATTAGCTGCTTTTTAGCCCAAATCTGGGAGGAAAAGTAGTATCACCCGATAGCTTTTGCTAATCGGAAATTGGGCATTTCAGAGATTAATTATACCTACATGGAGAAGTTGTGTCTTGCGATGGTCTTTGGGACTAAGAAATTCAGGCACTACATCCTCTATGAAAAGGTAGTGTTCTATACGAAGGCGGAAGGGCTTAGATTGTTTATGAACAAGCTACAGCCGCCTGATCGTTTGGCAAAGTGGTTAATCACTTTGCAGGAGTTCGATTATGATATCAAGAGTAAGCCACCGAGGTTGCAGGGAATTGTGGAATGCCTTGTGGATTTCGGGGAGCCAAAAGAGACTTTGGCTGAAGGAAGTGATATTAAGGAAATGTTTAAAATTGATACAGCTTCTATTCCATCTTGGTATGCTGCTGTTACGCATTATCTATCAACAAGAGAGACATGAGCTAGTTTGTCAAAGTCTGAAAAGAGGAAAATCAAACAGCAAGCTTTGAAGTTTTCTTTGATCGCAGGGACACTATATCGGCAAGGTGTTGATGATATCTACCATCGATGTGTGATGCCTGATGAGGTTCCTTTTATCTTGGAGGAGTGCCATGACTCTGCATGTGGAGGGCACTTCGCGGGACAGTTGACGGCGCAGAAAGCGTTAAGAGCTGGATATTGGTGGCCATCTATCTTCCAAGATTCTTTTGAGTATGCAAAGAAATGTGATACGTGTCAAAGACATGACAGTAGAGAAAATAGGAAGCGTCCACTTACGCCTATCATGGCTATCCTTCCATTTGAGAAGTGGGGCATTGATTTTGTGGGTCCCATTACCCCATCGTCTACTACCCAAAAGAGGTACATTATAGTAGCCACTGATTATTTTACAAAATGGTCAGAAGCGCAGGCGACGAGGTAGGACAATGCAAAAGAGACTGCAAGTTTTCTGTTAGAACAGATTATCTGCCACTTTGGTCCACCGAGAGAATTAATGTCGGACCGTGGAACCCATTTTCTAAATAAGGTGATCAAAAGCTTGACTGAGGCTTGGCAAATCAAGCACAATAAAACGACTCCTTATAAGCAAATGGGCAAGTTGAAAGTACTAATAAATAGCTTGTGGGTATCTTGTCTAAGATAGTCTCTGAGAAGAAACGAGACTGGGACAAGAAGTTGTATGTGGCAGTATGGGCGTATAATACCACGTTCAAGCGAGCTACCGGCCATACTCCATTCAAATTGGTTTATGGGGAAGAGTGTATGTTACCCCTTGAAATTGAATTTCCAACCATATGGTTTGCAATTAATCACTCCTTGGGAGATGAGGATTCCCTTTTTGAACATTTCATGACTGTAGCCCACTTGGATGAGCTAAAGTTATAGAGCTTACTACACCAGGAGGTAGCTAAACAACGAATGAAGCAATTGCATGACCTTAGAGCGAAGAGATATACCTTTAAAAAAGGGCAATTAGTCCTCTATTACGATGCGCGTAGGGAGCTATTTCCAGGGAAGCTGGAAACTAAATGGGATGGGCCCTACAAGATTGTCAGGTTAGGGAAAAATAGGTCTACAGCCCTATTAGTTGATCTACAAGGAGTAGAGTTTAAAAATAAGGTTAATCTTAATAAGATTAAACCTTATTATTTCTAAGTATGCTAATATAGAGAAATGCATTGCAGGTCCATGCTGGGGATGATTTGAGACATGCGCTTAAAGTCGGTTGATGGGTTGGTTAATTCCTTATTTGGAGCACCCATATCTGGAGCAAAGATACCATTAGGGGAAACTCATTTGGTGGAGCAAAGGATACGAAGTGATTGAGCAAGAAGACGGAATCTTTGTGTGGGAGATTAAAGTCTTCTGCCATCACTGTTTACGACTGTTGACGAGTATCCCTGTTGAGCTCAATGAAGAAGGTGGGATGGAGCCATCAGTTCATCCTCTCAACATGCTAAACTTTGATTATCATAACTACGAATAGAGGAGTTCGTGATGGCAGGCTGTGTAAACCCATTGTGGACGTATACATTATATTTTGACAGAGCGTCCAGGGGCCCTAATAAAAAAGGGAGTGTTGGATTAGTAATCCGAGATCCCTGACGTAGAGTTATAATGAAGTTAGCTGCTTATCTCGGGGTATGATTCACTAACAATATGGCGGAGTATAAAGCCTTGATTATGGGATTGCATATTGCCAAACAAGGTGGTATTCATCGGTTGTTAGTAAAAGGGGATTCCCAGTTGATCCTGAATCAGCTAGATGGGACATACACAGTGCGGAATCCCATTCTTTGTATGTATCATCGAACTGCTATGACCCTACTTGAAGAGTTTGAGAGAGTGTCTCTTCAGCTGATTCCACGTTACTGGAATCAATTTGTGGATTCACTGGAAAACCTTGCTTATGAAGAAGACCTCTTCTTTAATTGTGGTCCTAGTATGGATATTGTGATCAATGATGAAACAGGACCCGGTCGCTTGTGGGGAATGTTATTAGAGCATGCAATATATGGCAGACGATGGTTGATATGGGTGATGCAAAGAGTAGCCGAGACCAATCTACTGTTATTATCCTGGACCCATAGGTTAATTAGACAACATATTATGTGTACGCCTCTTGCTATATATGCAGGAGGGATGGGTCATAACCTTATGCATTTAGTTTAGGGCTACGAGCCTGTTTTTCCTCCTTGGGGGGGAGCCTATTATTGTATATCTGTGCTATTCCAGGAAAGGATGTGTAGGTGCTGCTATGTTTTATTTCATTAGGCCAAGAAGGCTGATCAAGTTTTGTAGTGAAGTGCTTTATTTCATTAGGCCAAGAGGGCCAGTTGTCTGTTTAGTGCAGGTACGGTTAATGGTTTCTTGTTTTAGTTTTGTGCTAGACAGGTTCGGAAGAAGAGCTTGGACGGAGCCTTTTGTTGCATGAAAGCTTCTCATGGCCCTATCCAGGTGATATCTTTCCTTTATGAGTACTGTGGTTTTTATGATATATGTGTTTGTGTACTTGTTTGGGGGATTTTTCGTTTCTTGTTGGGGATCGGAAACTAAGGCAAGAAGTCCCAGGTTTAGGTTGGGTATATTTGAGGGAGGTTTGAGTAGTCGTTGCCTCCTGTAAAGACATTGTCAGGCATTTAAAGACCTGTTTTAGAAGGGAGTCCTAGTGACCCTTTTCTGCTAGCCTGCTATGCAGCCGTTCTAGGAGTTCTTGTTAGTTGTGAGGCAGTTAGAGAAGCCTGCCGAAGAGAAAAATAAAGATGATACGAGGAAAGAAACCCTGAATATCTTAAAGACAATAAGTATATATGAAGGTGTGTAAAAAGGGATTTTAACCCCTTTAAAAAAATAGAAACAAAAAGAAAGGAAAATTTATAAGCAGTTGATCATTGCCTTGTGAGGGCTTGGTAGGTTCCTGGGGACGAGTTAGACCCGGGGCCAATGCCTTGTCTTCCTAGGGGTGGCATCTTGCTGGAAAAGAAGAAAGTAAGGAAGGCTGGAGCAAAAATAAAAGTGAGCGTAAAAAAAGGATTAAGTGTCGCCTTGCGGGGCTTGGTAGGTTCTTGGGTACCGAGACAGGACCTGAGGCCGATGCCCTATTCTCCTTGGGTCACTACGCTCAGCTCCCTCCTTTTTACATGCCTAAGTATGTCAATAAAATAAAAACCCTAAAAGAAGAAGTGTGCTGAAAGAAAATACTTCTTGATCAAGCTATAGGAGTCCTCGCCTAGTAGGAGCTCCTGGTTGTGTTGTCCTTAGTTAGGTAGGTAGTTCAGACCACCACTTAGGGCAACCTCTATGATAGTTCTTTTTAGTTTGGCCGTGTTGGAGCAGTCGGTTGGTGACTAGCTGCGGACCTTCTATCAGATTATGCTAGACCTACTCCTTGTGGATGTAATGCCTTGGTTCTGTCAAGGGGGTAGGGTGAGCATTGTACTGTGTTTTATTATGTATCTTTTTGTATCAGCTTGATGCTTTCCTTGGTTGCTTTGTGCAGATTTGTTTGTAGATTCGACGGGCTGAGTCACCCTATCTTGTGGTCGCCAATGAAAGCTAGATTTTAGGCCCCCGGAATGTGCTCAAAATTAGCAAAAAAATGTGGAATCGCGGGGAAAAATACTTAACTACGAAAGCGGCAACTCGACCTAGGACGTTTAAGCGTCAAGTACTTTGAAGGTGCCCGTGCGACACTTTCGGATTTTTAGTAATTTTTCCATGTGCCTGTGTCAGTCCATGGAGCTGCTAGTCAGTGAAGGATGCCAAGACGAGCTCACAGAAATTTTCAGAATTGAATTCGGAGGCCGGACGCGCAAAGGGCCAAAAGACCAGTCAAAACTTGGGAGGGTGCCCACAAAATAGGCCAGAAATGAAAGGGTGTCCAAGTTAGGGGCCAAGGGGGTGCCTCTTGGGACCCCCCACCCCCAATTTCACGAAAAAGAAGGGCGGCATGTCATGCAGGCAGCTGCACGATAAAAAAAATGCCCCCCCTCCCCCATGGATGAGATTTATGGCTGCAAGGAAGCCATAGCAATGACAAGGCAGGGCTGCTCCACTACTTCTTCGCTCCTTATCGCCGTCCTTCACATGCAAAATGGTGGACTATAGAGAGAGAGAGAAAACCAGTCTTTCTCTCTCCTCCCCCTCTCTCCTCTAAGGGCAGATACGTGCGGTGAAGAAGAAGAAGAAGAAGAAGAATGGATGACGGATGCTTGTCCAATGAAGACCGGATTGCTCCGTGATGCAAGAGGAGGGTAGATTGCTGATTCCGGACTGTCGTGAGCATTAATGGGGGCTAGAAATCAGTCCCACAATGAGGCATAAAAACGCGCAACCCGAAAATACAATTGGTAATGCGTTTTTATAAGAAATTTTGATTCTTTATGCTATTTGATACATGAGACATCGTTCATATGGGCTATAAATTGATAATAATGTTGTTTGCAATGTCTTCCAACTGTTTGAAATCAGAAAACCAGAAAATCATGAGTCGTATGGCCGAAAACAATAAAATAAAACATGTAAAACACGCGAAATAGGGGAAAATTGGGTGTTTTTGATATATAAATGGAAAATACAATAAGACATACCAACTAAATTTGTGTTTTTTTTGCAAATAAACCTAAGGGCCACAGCCCACAACTCATTTTGCATTTTCAGTTATTTAATATTGCAGAAAATACAAGAAAAATAGGAAAAATGGGTAAAAATAAGGGAAAAATAGGTTTTGAGTGTGCGAAAAATACTAAAAAATAAGATTCATGTTTGTGTATGTATGGAGGGTCTGAAGTATGAGGTTTGGCCTCAGTTAAGCCCTACCTTTATGTTTTAGTGAGTTTTTATTGCTTTTCATACAATAAAAAAACCATGGAAAAATATTACCCTAAACCTATGCACCGTGCACAATCTAAACGGCGAGGGGCTAGAGAGAATGAGAGTGGTGTTTAAGTGTTGTGAGAAAGAAAAGATTGATTGTTTTTATCTATGCATATCATATAGATCGATCGTCAATTTAAAATAAGGATCTAGTAGCACGAGGTCTCCTCGGTGCTAGGTTCGTGCAACGTAGCAATTACACGTCAGAGAAATTCATTGAAAGAATGCTTTTGCACTAAGCACAATGCTAATTTTTCTTTGTTTGAGCACATGGACATTCACAATTTGCATGAAGCATAAAATGATAAAAGGTATCAAACAATACCTCCTGGATGCATAACACATGTATTCTCTAGATCGCGACTAACGTTGAGTGAGTAAGGTTGTCCCAAGCTGTAGGCTAGGTGTTGGGCCTAAGGGGAAAGTAAAGTGACGTATGGTACATCTTGGAACGAAATAATTGGTACCTTGAGAGGACTATGTGCGAAGTGTTATATATGTTTAGCGACGCATCGAGGGTCAATCCCCAAGATGTAGGAGAGTCGCAGTGAGGTAGCGGCAGTCAGCCCACCGTGGGAGGACCTTCTATGTTTGTACTTCGTGCCATTTGGCAATGTGCTGGGACTCCCTCTGAGGAGTGTTAATTGGGTTAGAGTTGGATTACGAGATGTGATACAAATGCAAGATGTTTAGGAAGGCAATGTATGTGTCAGTGTCATCAACGCTCCTGGCCGCGAGGCCGTGGGGTTGTTGAGCGCATGATAGAGGTCCGGCTAGTGCATGAGCCAGTGCCGGCCCGTTTTAGGTCCCATCAACAAGGATTAGGCCTAGCATAATCTGATAAAAGGTCCGAAGCTAGTCACTAACCAACTACTCCAACACGGCCAAACTAAAAAGAACTGTCAAAGAGGTTGCCCTAAGTGGTGGTCTGAACTACCTACCTAACTAAGGACAACGCAACCAGGAGCTCCTACTAGGCGAGGACTCCTACAGCCTGATCAAGAAGTATTTTCTTTTAGCACATTTCTTCTTCCAGGGTTTTTATTTTCCCATACTCGGGTATGTAAAAAGGAGGAAGCTGAGTGTAGTGACCCAAGGAGAACAGGGCTTTGGCCTCAGGTCCTGTCTCGGTACCCAAGAACCTACCAAGCCCTAGCAAGGCAACACTTAATCCTTTTCTGATGCTCACTTTTATTTTCGCTCCAACCTTCCTTAATTTCTTCTTTTCTAGCACGAAGCCACCCCTAGGAAGACAAGGCATCGGGCTCGGGTCTGACTCATCCACAGGAACCTACCAGGCCTTCGCAAGGCGATGATCAATTGCTCATAAATTTTTCTTTCTTTTCTTTTCTATTTTTATAGGGGGTTAGAACCCCTTTTTACACACCTTTGTATATATTGATTTTCTTTTAAGATATTCAGGGTTTTATTTGCATCATCATTATTTTCCTTCTGGCAGGCTTCTCTAACTGCCTCACAACTAACAAGAACTCCTAGAACAGCTGCCTAGTAGGCTAGCAGAATAGGGTCACTAGGACTCCCTTCTAAAACAAGTCTTTTGATGTCTGACAATGGCTTTATAGGAGGCAATGACTACTCAGACCTCCCTTAGACATACTTAACCTAAACCTCGGGACTTCATGCCTTGGACGCCGGTCCCCAATAAGAAAAGAAAATCCCCTACAAGTACACAGACACATATAGCATAAAACACGATACTCATAAAGGAGGAATATCACCTGGATAGGGCCACGAGAAGCTTCCGTGCAATAAAAGGCTCCTTCCAAGCTCTTCTTTTGAACCTGTCTAGCACAAAACTAAAACAAGAAACCATTAACCGTACCTACACTAAACAGACAACTGGCCCTCTTGGCCTAATGAGATAAAACAGAATAGAACCTACACATCCTTCCCTGGAATAGCACCGATATAATAATAAGCTCCTTTCCAAGGAGGAAAACCACAGGGCTCCCAGCCCTAAACTAAATGCATAAGGTTATGACCCATCCCTCCTGCATATATAGCAAGAGGCGTACGCATAATATGTTGTCTAATCAGCCTATGGGTCCAAGATAATAATGGTAGATTGGTCTTGGATACTCTTTGCATCACCCATATTAACCATCGTCTGCCATATATCGCATGCTCTGATAACATTCCCCACAAGCGACTGGGTCCTGTTTCATCATTGATAACAATATCCAAACTAGGACCACAATTGAAGAAGAGGTCTTCCTCATAAGAAAGATTTGCCAAAGAATCCGCAAACTGATTCCAGTAACATGGAATCAGCTCAAAAGACACTCTCTCAAAATCTTCAAGTAGGGTCATCGTAGTCCGATGATACATACAGAGAATGGGATTCCGAACTGTGTATCTCCCATCTAGCTGATTCAGGATCAACTGGGAATCCCCTTTTACTAACAACCGAAAAATACCACCTTGTTTGGCAATATGCAGTCCCATAATCAAGGCTTTATACTCCACCATATTGTTAGTGAATCCTACCCCGAGATAAGCAGCTAACTTCATCGTAACTCTACGTCGGGGATCTCGGATTACTACTCCAACACTCCCTTTTTTATTAGGGTCCCTGGACGCCCCGTCAAAATATAATGTGTACATCCACAATGGGTTTACATAGCCTGCCATCACGAACTCCTCTATTCGTAATTATGATAGTCAAAGTTTAGCATGTTGATAGGATGAACTGACGGCTCCATCCCACCTTCTTCATTGAACTCAACAGGGATACTTGTCAACAATCGTAAGCAGTGATGGCAGAAGACTTTAATCTCCCACACAAAGGTTCTATCTTCTTGCTCAATCACTTTGTATCCTTTGCTCCACCAGATAAGTTTCCCTTGATGGTATCTCTGCTCCAGATATGGGTGCTCCAAATAAGGAATTAACCGCCCCATCAACCGGCTTTAAGCTCTTTTGCAGGTCTCAAATCATCCCTAACATGGACATGCAATGCATTTTCTTTGTATTAGCATACTTAGAAATAATAAGGTTTAATCTTATTAAGATTAACCTTATTTTTAAACTCTACTCCCTGTAGATCAGCTAATAGATCCATAGACCTATTTTTCCCTAACCTAACAATCTTGTAGGGCCCATCCCATTTAGGTTCCAGCTTCCTTGGAAACAGCTCCCTACGCGCATCATAGTAGAGGACTAATTGCCCTTTTTTAAAGGTATATTTCTTCGCCCTAAGGTCATGCAACTGCTTCATCCGACGTTTAGCTACCTCTTGGTGTAATAAGCTCTGCAACTTCAGCTCATCCAAGTGGGCTATGGTCGCGAAACGTTCAAAAAGGAAATCTTCATCTCCCAAAGAATGGTTAATTGCAAACCGTATGGTTGGCAACTCGATTTTGATGGGTAACACACACTCTTCCCCATAAACCAATTTAAATGGAGTATGGCTAGTAGCTCTCTTGAACGTGGTATTGTATGCCCATACTGCCACATACAACTTCCTGTCCGAGTCTCGTTTCTTCTCAGAGACTATCTTAGACAAGATCCCCACAAGCTGTTTATTAGTACTTTCAACTTGCCCATTTGCTTGCGGATTATAAGGAGTCGTTTTGTTATGCTTGATCTGCCAAGCCTCAATCAATCTTTTGATCACTTTGTTCAAAAAATGGATTCCACGGTCCGACACTAATTCTTTCGATGGACCAAAACGACAGATAATCTGCTCTAAAAGGAAACTTGTAGTCTCTTTTGCATTGTCCTGCCTCGTCACCCGGGCTTCTGACCATTTTGTAAAATAATCAGTGGCCACTATAATATACCTCTTCTGGGTAGTAGACGACGGGGTAATAGGATCCACAAAGTCAATGCCCCACTTCTCAAATGGAAGGATAGCCATGATAGGCGTAAGTGGACGTTTCCTATTCTCTCTACTGTCATGTCTTTGACAGGTATCACATCTCTTAACATACTCAAAAGAATCTTGGAAGATGGACGACCACTAATTATCCAGCTCTTAAAGCTTTCTGCACCGTCAACCGTCCCGCAAAGTGCCCTCCACATGCAGAGTCATGGCACTCTTCTAAGATAAAAGGAACCTTGTCAGGCATCACACATCGGTGGTAGATATAATCAACACCCTATCGATATAGTGTCCCTGCGATCAAGGAAAACTTCAATGCCTGTTGTTTTATTTTTCTCTTTTCAGACTTTTGATAAACCAGCTCCAGTCTCTCCTGTTGATAGATAATGCGTAATAGCAGCATACCAAGATGGGATAGAAGCTGTATCAATTTTAAACATTTTCTCAATATCACTTCCTTCAGCCAAAAATCCACAAGGCATTCCACAATACCCTACAACCTCGATGGCTTACTCTTAATCTCATAATCGAACTCCTGCAAAGTAATTAACCACTTTGCCAGACGATCAGGTGGTTGCAGCTTATTCATAAGCAATCTAAGTCCTTCCGTCTTCGTATAGAATAC
The DNA here is from genome assembly GCF_053477565.2 of Lygodium microphyllum. Lineage (NCBI taxonomy): Eukaryota > Viridiplantae > Streptophyta > Polypodiopsida > Schizaeales > Lygodiaceae > Lygodium > Lygodium microphyllum. The sequence goes on from NC_141138.1 coordinate 132,432,687, forward strand.
TACCTTTTCATAGAGGATGTAGTGCCTGGATTTCTTAGTCCCAAAGACCATTGCAAGACACAACTTCTCCATATAGGTATAATTGATCTCTGAAATGCCCAATTTCTGACTAGCAAAAGCTATCGGATGATACCACTTTTCCTCCCAGATTTGGGCTAAACAGCAGAGCTGATACTATGCATGGTGGCTGCTGAAAATATATAGAACACCTCACCTCTTTTAGGTGCTTTTAAAATGGGTGCTTTTACTAGCTTCTGCTTCACATCCTTGAAAGCTACCTTACAAGGGTTGCTCCATTCAAATGAACAGCTAAAGGATAATAAATTCGTTAATGGCAACGTTCTTTCTGCCAAGGTATTTATAAACCTCCGATAATACCCTATCGATGACAGAAAGCTATGCACCTCTTTTGGAGTGTGTGGTGGACTCATAGCGACTATAACCTTGATCTTTTCAGGGTCAGTTGCTATTCCTACTGAACTGACCACATGGCCTAGCAATAGCCCATATGGCACTCCAAAGACACACTTCTGTGGGTTAAGAGCGATACAAAATTGTCTGCAACGCTCAAAGCACTTTCTTAAAATAACCAACATCCTTTTCCTTACAGTGGCTACCCCCAAGTCATCAATAAATACTTTCAACTCATCTGGGGAGATGTCACCAAAGGTCTTGTTTGCTGTTCGTTGCCATGATCCAGGTGCATTGCATAAACCAAAGGCCATCACATGGTACGCAAAAGTACCAAAGACCGTAATAAAAGTTGTTTTTAACTTGTCCTCTTCTGCAATTGCCATGTGGTTGTATCTTGCAAAGCAATCCATGAACGAATATATCTCCCTACCCGCTAATTGATCCAAAATTTGGTCAATAAATGGTAACGGGTAGTAATCCTTAACCGTCTACTTATTCAGCTCTCTAAAATCTACACATAATTAGATATGGCTGTTTTTCTTCTTCCTGATAACAAGTGGTGAACACCATTCTGTGTGCTGAACAGGGAAGATCAAACCAGCTTTCCTTAGCTTCTGTAACTTCTCAAACAGCCCATCCCTCAGTTCAAAATGCATACGCCTTACCTTCTAACGCACAGGACGACTGCCATCTTTTACAGGAATAGTATGAACAACTAGGCTGGGAGGAATGCCTCTCAGCTCATCATAACTCCAAGCAAAGATATCGTGAAACTCTTGAATCAAGGACACGTAGTCCTCCCTTTCTGCTGAACTGAGCATGGAACCTAATTTAATTGGCCACGAATCATTCGGCATGCCAAGGTCCAACTCAATCACATTCGCGTCTCTTATCCTATTTTGCAGCTCTATCGGCTCATTTAGAGTTATCTGATAGACATCCTCTGTAGTGGACCCCTCTTTAGATTCATCGCTGGATGATGTCTCACTACCAGATGGATCATCTGCTGTCTCTAATTCAGTAGAAGAAAAAGGAGCTCTCTCACTTTGAGGGGACTCCGGATAAGCATCGACTATTACTCGATTAGGATCTCTACCTAGAACCACTCGACCGGCGGGTATATCAACTTGACAGTCTGTTCGTAAGATCCAAGGCCTACCTAGCAAAACTCGATAGCTAGGACGTCCTGCAAATCTTATCACCCTAAAGTCCAAGAAGCATTCTATACTTGCAACTGTAACATGGACCTTAGTAACGCAACCTTCTGGTTGTCTTAGACTATCATCAGCCATTCTCAGAAGGGTGGAGTTGTCTTTCTGGATGCCTAGACCCAACCTCTCCATCAATTCTGAACTCATGATATTGACGGAGGATCCAGTGTCTACAGTGGCATGTTCCACTAATATTCCATCCACATAAGCTAGAATCCTAGGGCAGTTCTTTTCAGCATGGTCAAACCAATCTTCCCCTACTCGTGCTATGCCCAAGGGTTCTACAATATACCCAATACGCAGGATCTTCTTAAATTCCTTGCGTACTCCTGGAGATAATTTAATCAATTGCAAGAGGTTCACATCTGGTTTAACTTCGCAAAGAGAACTTGCTAAATCAAAGTCATGACAAGTAGCCAAAGCTCTCTTTTCTCGCCAAACCATCCTCTCTTTTGGTCTTTGGACCGGTTTTGGTACTTCTTTCTTAGCACCTCCTCATCCTTCTTAGGGTCGCCTTTTATGTCAACCTGCCTTAGCGGTCCCCCTTCTATGCTAGGATTCTGGACTTGCGTCACCTTATCCCCTTGTTTAGGGTTTGCCTCAACCGGTTTTGCATTATATTTATCAACCTCTTTAGCCTTTTGGCCTCTTGTCACAGCTCTTAAGTTAGAGGTTTCAGCATCATTAACTCATACAGCCTCAATAAGGCTAACTCCGTTGCCTTGTGGCAACTCTTCTATATTTGTTTTTCCGCTCTGTAATATTTGTCTTGGTGCATCATTCTGCTGCAAGTTATTTCCTTGCGCTCTATGATTCACTGGGCTTGGTTGTTTACTCCCTTGTTGGAGAGAACTAACCTTACTCCAATAGGAAGCAGCTAAATGGCCCGACTTCCCACAAATGTCACATTTCACATTTGGACAGTTTCTGGGGAAGTGCTGTCCACCACACCATTTATAACTGAATCTAGAGGGTCCACCCTCTTCAGGGCGTCGACTCCCTATCAAATTTTGTTGCTTCCTGTCGACATCTATTTGTCGATATTGCTCGGAGATCATATCGGTATAATGCTTCATCATATCCTTGACTTCGCCAAGGACATTAGATGCACTCGACTCGTAGCCTCGGTCGTCGATCCGTCATTCCATTGACCTAACAATCTGATTTGGCATTGGCTGTTGACCCACAAGAACAACATTAGAACTCAAAACTTGGCCTCCAACATTTGATGGAGCCAATTGACTTGCCATAGGCAGTCACACTGGGAGGAGCCAGTAGTAAAGGTACATTCGAAACCACACTCCCTCTCCCATTAGGGTTAGTCATAGGCATCCCTTGACTTTCATTCCTCAATGATGGATTGCCGCCAGGTACTAAACCCCCATTAACATTCATTCGAGAGGAGTAGGCCGTTTGCAATCTTGCTTCTACTCCCTCTACCCGCGTAATAATGGTGTCTATATCTGCCAAGGCCACACTGCTCAATTGTACTTGGATATTAAAGTCCAACCCATGCAAAAAATATTACAATTGGGCAGGTGGCGGAATGGGAATGTAAGTTTGCAACTTACGAAATACTTCCTTCAACTTCTTGGCATATGCTTTCACATTCTCATGAGGATCTTGACATGTTACATTCAAGACCTGCAACCAATATTGGCCACCTCTTTCAGGGGCATATTCCGCTCGGAAAGCTACATAGAATTGATCAATGGTGGTTATGGTTCCAGACTCTATGTTGTGATACCATACCGCAGCCCTTCCTTTTAATGTCATATTGAAGAACATCATAAGATGTCCCTCATCTTGGATGTGATAATTGAACATCAATCTTTGAAATTCACAAATGTGAAATTTTGCATCCTCTTCCGCTAACCCATTAAAAATGGGTAAGGGAACTCCTAAGGCTGGTAAATTCGGCGTTCCTGCAAGAATCGCAATAGGTTGTGCCATGGTGACAATCGGATTAGCAGTAGGAGCTTGAAGTGACGGATTCACACCCCCACTTGAAGTGGGTAGACTTGGTGGAGGAGAGGAAGAACTTACGCTTCCTCCCGCACCTAATGAAATATGTGGAGCAGCTGGGTGACTAGGACCACTGCTTCATATACGTACTGGGCTACTCCTTTGAGGTGAATAACGGCTTACGATCTCTAACCGCCGCCTAGCCCTCTCAGCACGTTCTGCTTTTTGGATTTCGGCTTGACGGTCCTTGTTAGAGGACATAAACCAACTTTCTTTTGGTCCCTAGAAACCCTAGATCCAAAAACCACCACTTATAAGCGGCTCCTGGTAGACGCACCACTGATGGGACCTAAAATGGGCCGGCACTGACTATAGTACTAGCCAGACCTCATGCTCATGACACACAAACACCCTCAGGGCCTCGCGGACTAGGAGCATCTATCAAATGCTGAAGGACAAACTGCCCTAAAGCTTAATTCTTGTGTTTATAGTTTATAGTCCAACATATTTCCCTTAAACTCCTCAAAGGAAGATCCCAAAGTACTTAGGCATAACGCCTCGTCACAAACACATAGGAGGCACTCCACCGACTAATAGTCGGAGCCCCACTACAGCTCTCCTACATCTCAGGGATTGGCCCTTTGATGCGCTGCTAAACATATAACACAAACGAGCATAAAATCCTCTCAAGGTACCAATATTTTACGTTCCAAGATGTACCATTCCTCACGACAATTTCCCTTTAGGACCCAACAACTAACCTATAGCTTGGAACATCCTCTCACACTCATCATTGGTCACAACCTAAGGAAGACAGGTGCCATGTATCCAGGAGGTTTTTCTGATACCTTTTAATTATTATGCTTAATGCAAATCGTGTATGGCTATGTGCTCAGAAAAAAGAAAAATCAGCATCGTGCATGGTGCATAAAGCATTCTTTCCATGAATTTCACTAACGCGTGCTGCGTTGAAAGGAGGCACCGTGCCATATGCTCATGCTACCATCCTCTTTATTTAAATCGTTTCCTATATGTCAAGTGTAATGCATAAATCAAATCTTTTCTTTATCTTTCCATTTTTCAGTCCCTTTTCATCTAACTCTTAGCATTTTGCATCATTGATCAGTTAGATAGGGTTTCTATGCATTTTCCTCTTTTAAAAGAATGATAAATACGCACAAAACATAGAAACGGGGACAAACCAAGGCCAACCTCGTTCTTTGCCATTTTTATACATTGCACAAACATAGATATAAATTTTTCTAATTTTTCTCAGTCCATTTCCTATTTTTCTCTAATTTTAAACCCATTTTTCTCATTTTTTGGTCATTTTTCTCTATTTTTCTTTAATAAATAATGATTGAAAATGAAAATTAATTGTGGGCTATGGCCCTTAGGTTCATTGACAACAAAAACTCAGATTTAGTTGGTGTAACATATCATTTTTCTCATTTATATAGCAAAAAATCCAATTTTACCCTTAAAACACGTGTTTTTATGTATTTAACACTAATTCCGGCCATGTAGCCTTATATTTTCTAATTTTTAGAGCATAAACTGATCAAAATCATGGCAAACAATGTTATAATGAACTTTCATCCCATATGAACAAGATTTCATAAGCGGTTTCTTGGTCTTGATTACGGGTCTAATTTACAGCATGTATTTAATGCTCAGCATCTTCAAGAACAACACTCTTCATGTCTTCATCCATCCGAAAGCAATTCGGTCTCATCCGGACAAGCTTTCATCCACCATTCTTCATTGTCTTCTTCCACACAAGAATAGCCCCTTAAGGGAGAGAGAGGGAGGAGAGAGAAATACTAAAATCAAAGATCTCCATCAAGACCACCATTTGAGGAGCGAAGGGCGGCGATAGAGTCAGTAGGCAGAGGGTAGGCAAGGCCCAATGTCCCTTGGATGGGTTGTGTTGAGGTTGCATCCTCCATCTCCATGGATACAACGCATTTTTCGGTGCAAATATGGCGTGCTCTTCCCACGTTTTTTCCCTTCATCTCCATCCCACGATTTCATGCTACATTGAAATGTTACATCTCCCCTCCCCCCAAAGGTCATGACCACTTGCCAAACTTTGGTCCACCTTTTCAAATCTTGCCCATTTGTTGGCCATTTCCCCGGAATCGAGCTCTGAAAAATCCTGGGCGTCCGGATTGACATCCCCCATTGGCCGGCAACTCCTGACAATCCGCACGGCAGTCTGAAAAATTATCAAAAATCAAAAAGTGTCGCTCGGGCGCCTTTAAAGCACTTGACGCTTAAAATCATCCTAGCTAGAGCCGCCGCCTTCGACGTTGAATATTTTTCCCTTGATATTCGTAAATTTTAGCTATTTTTAAGCACTTCTCGGCATCAAAACTCCGCTTGGCATCAAAACTCCGCTCTCACAAACACCTTAAGAATTACAGATTTGCAATCTGTAACTTGCCCACCCACTTTCGGTCAAAACAACCGAAATCACAGTGTACCCTGAAACTGCTGTCCGCAACCTTGTGGCTCTAAAACGGGGCTTGAAAAGGCCTCAGATGCCCAAAATAATTGCGGGAAAGCCCTAAAGGGTCTATCTGCAGAATACGTAGTGCTCTTCACGCACACCAAATCTCACTGCAATCTGAGATTTTTGCTCTGCCTTGCTTCCGGTGCCTGCACAGGCACTATCCAAGAGAAAGAGTGGAAGGATAGGAGAGCCTCTTACTTGTGGCTTGCTTGCTCGAACCTTGCTTCTTCTCCTTCACTTCAGCCTTTGAAATCAGCCTCTCTCAGTGGCTGGCTCTGATACCATGTCAAGAATCGCGTGGTGGGGAGACTTGCTCAAGATGTGCACTGAACACACACAGAATGCACAAGGAGAAGCTCACTCAAGAGACAAGAAGAGAGATGGAGGCCAAAACGTTTTCTTGCTGGTTTCTTCTTCTTCTTCCACACACTTTACAATGTACACAAAGTATAGATAAGACACAACATAAAGGAAAGTGGCCTTTTAAGTCAAACAATGCATAACAGACTACACTAGTTGACTGACGTTATAACTGTGCCACCTGTAAATAGGTGCAACAACCTGAATATAATAAGTAATGAGTCAGTGGTCATGTGAGAGTCATAATGACCACCGATGTGCTAAGTGTAGACGTGTGGACCCATCTAACTAGGCGGTCCATCATCAATGTCCGCATGTGTTGAGCTTGTCATCTCAACAGTAGAGCAAGGGCTGCAAGCAAGATTTAATGCAAAGGGCTGCTTTGTAGAAGACTTCAATGACAAGTGCAGATTGGTTGCAAAGGGAAGTAGAGTTGGACGTATGTTTACTTTGGATACTGGAATTCCTACTATGAATGCTGCTATGTATGCTTAAGGAAAAGGTGTTGTTGCAGATATTGAAATTTGGCACAAACGCATTAGACATGCAAATGTACAAAGGCTGAAATTAATGCAGTCCAAAGGGTTGGTTACAGGTTCGCCTACATTTAGAGTTGCAGAATTTCATAGGGTATGCGAAGCATGTCAGTTTGGTAAGCAGGCAAGACAACCCTTTTCACATGACAGAGATGTAAGTAGAAATATCCTTGATGTTGTGCATACAGATATTTGGGAGCCTACACAAAATGTATCTCTTAGAGGCAGTTCATACTTTGTCACATTCATTGATGATTATTCTAGAAAGCTGTAGGTATATTTCATGAAGGAAAAGAGTGAAGCGTTTGAGAACTTTAGAACTTTCAAGACTACAATTGAAAGAGAAACATGCTTGAAAGTAAAGTGCTTGAGGTCAGATGGAGGGGGAGAGTACCTCTCGAATGAGTTCAGTGATTTTCTGAGGTCTCATGGGATAAAGAGACAGTTCACATGCAGGTATACCCCACAACAAAATGGGGTTGCAGAAAGGAAAAATAGGCATATTGCAGAAGTTGCACGTGCCTTGATGGGGCTGAAAAGAATATGCCTAAGCATTTTCGGTCTGAGGTTGTTCATACTGCTGTCTACATTATGAATAGAACTCCCACAGCTACAGTTCATGGGATGACTCCTAAAGAATGCTTTATTGGCAAGAAGCTTGATATATCACACTTGAAGGTATTTGGGTGTGTTGCATATGTTCATGTGCCAGATGAGCTACGAAAGAAGCTTGCTCCAAAGGTAGAAAAATGTGTCTTTATTGGATACTCTTTAGAGCAGAAAGAGTATCATTGTTATAACCTTGTCACATGTAAGTTCAGAGTGAGCAGGGATGTTATCTTTGATGAAATGAGCAGTTGGGATGCATCTAGTGGTGATGCATTGGATGATGATGATGATCATGACACTCATGTGGAGGCTCAAAAGCAAGAGTAACGGACTCTTAGTGGACCAGAGACATCATTTGGTAGTCCTTGGTATGGGAGACTAAGGAGTAGCTCTACATTTTCAGGTGCATCTAGTAGCACTACAGGTAAAGACAAATGAAAGAATAAAGTGTGAGATGGCATTGATGCAGTTCTTGATGGAGACTCCAGTGGCTCAAAGAGCTTGGATGATGAGTTTGGTATTCCTTCTATCAAGACACCAGGTGTACAGAGAGCTCATAATAATGTAAAGGCTCCATTGAGTGATCCGGTGGTACATAGATCTAGCAGGGTCAGATACCCTATTAAAAGATTTGGTTTTGAAGGTTATGAAACTCACCATTATGCTTATATGGTGAAACTAGTTGAGGATGTTGAGCCCACTTGTTTTGAGGATGCTGTTGGTCATACTCATTGGGATACGACAATGGATGACGAGATGGATGCATTAGAGGCCAATAAGACTTGGGATCTAGTATCATTGCCAAAGGGCGAGAAAGCTATTGGATGTAAGTGGGTTTATAAGATTAAGTACAATGGAGATGGTTCTATTAGCAGGTACAAAGCTAGGCTGGTTGCAAAAGGCTATGCCCAGACATATGGCATAGATTATGAAGAAACCTTCAGTGCAGTTGCTAGGATGGCAACTGTCAGATGTGTGATTGCTTTGGCAATAGCCAAAGGTTGGAGGTTGCAACAAATGGATGTGAAGAATGCCTTCTTGCATGGTGACTTGCAAGAAGAAGTGTATATGGATCAGCCAGTAGGTTATGAATATTTAGAGCATCCCACGTATGTGTGCAGATCGAAGAAGGCGCTCTATGAGCTCAAGCAAGCACCTAGAGCATGGTGTCACAAGATCAGAGAGTATCTTGTCAATATTGGCTTTTATGTTTCTGATGCTGATCACTCACTTTATGTGAGAAAGGGAGATGCAGGTTTGGTCATCATAGTCATCTATGTGGATAACTTGATTATTACAGGTGATAGAGATAGTGGGATTGCTGAAGTCACGGACTTTTTGAAGAAGAAGTTTGAGATGAAGGATTTAGGTGAGCTAAGGTACTTCCTTGGCATTGAGGTGATCAGATGTGATGAAGGTATATGGCTGTCCCAAAGATAGTATGGCTTGGATATGTTGTCCAAGTATGGTATGACAGCATGCAAACCACTTTCAGTCCCGTTGGAGCAGAATGTAAAGTTGAGTGCTGATGTTGGGGATGAGATATAAGATCCTACTATGTTCAGGAGGATAGTGGGGAGTTTGATCTACATGACCATTACAAGGCCATACTTGAGCTACGCTATTGGTCTTTTGAGTCAGTTTATGCAAGTACCTAGAAAGCCACATTTGGATGTAGTTAGACGCATATTGAGATATGTGAAGTCCACATTACATTATGGACTTTTCTATGAGGCAGGTAGAGATGTACATGTGTTTGGATACACAGATGCAGATTGGGCTAGTAGTATGTCTGATAGAAGATCTACCAGCGGATACAGGTTCTCTCTTGGTAGTGCAGCAGTTACTTAGAGCAGCAAAAAGCAATCTACAGTTGCTTTGTCGAGTACAGAGGTTGAGTATAGAGGTGCTGTTGTTGCATCATGTGAGGTAGTATGGGTGCAAAAGTTATTGGCTGATTTAGATGTGCAGGTGGAAGGTCTAGTTGTCATTTATTGTGACAATATGAGCAGTATACAGTTGGCTAGGAACCCTGTGTTCCATGCCAAGACAAAACATATTGAGGTACACTACCACTTTGTGAGAGAGAAGGTACTAGCAGGTGAGATTGACTTGGTGTATGTCACCATACAGGATCAGATAGCTGACATCTTCATGAAGGCATTGGGTACAGAGAAGCTTCAAAAGTTTCGAAGCTTACTTGGAGTTGCAGAGATGCAGTTGAGCTTGAGGGGGAGTGTTGAGATGACAAGCTCAACACATGCGGACATTGATGATGGACTGCCTGGTTAGATGGGTCCATATGTCTACACAGCATGTCGGTTGTCATTATGACTCTCACATGGCCATTGACTCATTACTTATTATATTCAGGTTGTTACACCTATTTACAATTGGCATAGTTATAGCGCCAGCAATCAACTAGTGTAGTCGGTTATGCATTGTTTAACTTAGTAGGCTACTTTCCTTTATGTTGTATCTTATCTATACTTTGTGTACATTGTAAAGTGTATGGAAGAAGAAGAAGAAATCAGCAAGAAAACTTTTTGGCCTCCATCTCTCTTCTTATATTCTTGAGTGAGCTTTCTTTTGTGTACACAGTGTGTGTTTGGTGCCGCAGCTCAAGCAACTCCCCCCACCACGCGATTCTTGACATGCTCAGAAGATGGAATTCTTTGGAGTAGCTCAATCTACATAGAGCTGGTATTTTGTACATGTTACTGTTCATGAACTGAAAGCACAGATTATTGAATTATACTTGCAGGATGCAGACTGGGTACCCTTCAAGAAGATACTCAGGGAAGAATTTTACATTGAGGATACCAGTTTGATTATGTGCAAGACTTTTCAAGAGTGGGTTTTACAACCCAATAAGGGTCTTGTGGCTACGGAATTGTAAAGAGAATTTGAAAGTTGATTTGAGCAGTTGGATCTTGCAAAACATCAAGCTCTTGCAAGTCAAAAAATTGAATAGTTTCTATAGGTAGCTGATCTTGAGCTTCAAGAGAAGCTTGATGATTTGCTTGAGGATCAGACTACACAGACAAGTTTGAAAACAAAGTGGAGACATGTCAAGAAAGCTGTTACTCCACTTGAGAAGAAGCATAGAAGAAGAGAAAGATTGCATGTCTCTAGCTTGCCCACTATTATGGGCAAGACAGTTGATGTATCTAGTAAGCCACCTACTTCTGTGGCTAACCCTATGGCTATACCTACTATTGTTCCCTCTGTTAGGGAAGAGGTCTTAGACGAATTGGTCAAAGGCATGCAAGATCTTCAATTGAAGGTTGCAAAATTGGACAAAAAAGGACAAGAGGAAAGGAGACGGGTAGCAGCCCCTAAGCCTGGAAAAGGATGTATGTGGTGTGATAGTTTGCAAGACGAGAGAAAGGATTGTGCTGCCTATCAGGAGGCCTTGGCATGACAGCTTATCTTTTGGAAAGATGGCAAGATCCATGCACAAGAAATGGGATTGCCTCTTGCTTTGAATTTTGGAAAGGGAGTTATGCAGAAGTTGTTGGAAGACTTGGCTGTCCGAAATGCTTATGTGGCAGTACATGCTTCTACTTTTGGTTTATAGTTGGATAGAATGCATGGCCAAGTGATGGTTGGTCCAAAGGCTGAAATATGGACACATGCTTTACATGCAGCTGAAAAGAGAAAGGTCACTGATAGTGAAATGTCTCATGAAGGGCAAGACATTTGTGGCATAACTAGTTGGGAATCACTAGTAGATGTATATTCAATGTATGCATATTTAGCAAAGGTACAAAAAATGGATGTACTTGTGGAAGAAAAATGAAAAAGAGATGAAGATATTGCAGGGACATCTAAAAGAATGACAAGAAGAAGTGTGGATCAGCCTAAAGTTGCAAATCAGCCACCTCCCGAGCATGTTATGGAAGAGATCAGTCACAGGCAAAAATAGGATAACAAACAAGAGGGCAAAAAGAAGGGCAAGCAGTCAGGATATAAGTTGCAATCTGACATTGAGACAGCCACAGATCTTAAGAAGGTTCTTGAAGAATGGATCTTAAACAGTCGGGTGGAATTTACCTTGGGAGAGGTGCTTAGCATTGCCAAGCAAGAATTTCATGACAAGATCATTGACATAATAAAAAGGAAGCTTCAGTTTCTTGGTGATACCACTAGTGCATTGCTGCAATTTGAAGAGGAAACTGGTTTGTTGGGTATTCAGGCTGAATATGAGCATGAAGTAAGTACTAGATTATCTATGCAGGATGCTACTAATCAGTGGACAGCATGTGGAAAAGAGAAAAAAGTAGCTGAAAATGCATTGTCTTGTAGCAATATGGATGGTGGAGTAAGGCAAATGCAACAATATGGAGAAGATACTCTAGGATTTATTCCTTGAAGTCACTACACAAGAAATCATTGGGCTAGAGCTACCACTGAAATGGTAGTGAAAATAGGGGAACGTGAAACTCCTTGTGTTGCTTTACTTGACCATGGGTCTAAGATAAATGTCATTGAGTGGGGATTGTATGAAAATGGTACATGGATTGTGGACACTGATCATGGTTGGCGTATGAGGGCTGCAAATAATTCTTCAGGGGAGCTCTATGCTGCATGTCCTAATGTAAAAGTGATGATTGGTGATGTACAGGAAGAGCAACACTTCTTTGTGCAAGATAAGTCCTCATATGGAGTGATTTTGGGACAGCCCTATATTACAGGTGTGCTTATGGAAACAAAGGTGCTTGATGATGGTTCTGCTTATGCAAGAGTCAGAAGCAAGGATGGGAGAAAAGCAATCCAATTTCTTACTATTTGTGTTAATCATCCTAGAAATCGTGATATGCTTTGAGAGTCTCCTTTGGTTCCAAATGCAAGGGAATTCAAAGACCTAGATTTTCATTAAGCAGTGTTGTAATGCGGGGCTACAATAGTGCTGTTCAGAGGGTGTACTCACCTCTTGATGAAATGAAGCATGTATTTACTATTGGTAATTCTCAGTTTACAGCAAACAGTTCATGTTGGTTTAAGCCTATGGAAGCTATGTGTAGGGCTGAACGCATATTTATGAAATGGGCTACTAAGAAACTGAGAGCATTGGATTGTTAGCTAAAAATGATGGCATTTTAGGAATCTTTTATGGGCTGAATATTACTAACACTATGGCTAAAATTTCACCAACTATACATGCAGAAAATGAGGCTGAAAACAGAGTGTTGTCAGTATGTTCTTTGGATATGTATGATGTTATAGCATTGTTTGCTCAGCAAGATGGATTACAATGGGCTGAAGCACTTGTGGAGACAAAGTATCAAAAAGGTGAAACCAATTGCTTTGCCACCTCCATTAGAGAGTGAGGGTATGCATGAAAAAGTGTCAAGGCAGCCAAGCTTACGGGATCCTAAATATATAGGTCATCAGTTTACATCTGAAACATTACAGGAATTGAAAGTTGGAGCAGAAGGGTTTCTTTTACCTTTGCTGAGAGAGACTATTTTATGTAGATGTTGGCTAGACATGGGAAGGCATTTTCATTTCAGCCAAGTGAAATAGGTTGTGTGGATCCAAATGTTGTCTCTCCTATGGTCATATTTATTGTGGCACATGTACCATGGAACTTGAGGCCTATTCCAGTGCCTAAAGCTTACTTGCCAAAGTTGATGGATTTGCTAAATGAAAAGATTTGCATGAAGATCTTGGAGCCTTCTTTAGCCCCGTACTCAAATCATTGGTTTACTGTGCCCAAAAAGAATGGGGCTTTGAGATTTATTCAAGACATGCAACCGGTCAATAAAGTGACCATAAGAAATGTGGGTGCAAGTCGTGTGGTTGATGAATTTGCAAAGGATTTTACAAGTAGAGCGATCTATTCTTTGGGTGATCTTTACTTGGGTTATGATTAGTTTCAGCTTGTAATTGAAAGCAAGGATATCACAACCATGAAGACTCCTTTGGGGTTAGTACGGATATGTACTCTCCCACAGGGTGCAACAAACTCAGTGGCACACATGACAAATGCTATGAATAGGGTACTCATGGATTTTATACCACAATTGACTTTGCCCTTCTTGGATGATGTTCCGATCAAAGGGTGTGCAGTGGATGAAAAGAATGAAGAGATGGATGATCATGGATGCAGACAGTTTGTTGCAGACCATATTGTGGATTGTGAGAGGATTTTGACATGTCTAGAAGACGTGCATTTAACTCTTTCTGGACAAAAGTCTGTCTTTGGAGTTGAAGAGGTTTTGATTGTTGGGCATATGTGTGGGCCTTATGGGCAAAGGCCATCACCAACAAAAATGGATGGGATTGATAGAATGCAAGATGTATGCACGAATGTATTAGAGGTGCATAGATTCTTGGGTGCATGTGTGTTCTATTTGATAAGGATTCCTCACTTTGCACATGTAGCCGATGCTCTTTATTAGCTTCTAAGGAAAGGTCAGAAATTTCATTGGGAAAGGAAGCATCAGAAAGCAATGAAGAAATTGAAGCAACTCTTAAAATCTACTTCTACATTGAGAAAGGCTGGCTATTCACATGGAAAGCCTATCATTATTACTTTTGATACAAGCCTAATCGGGATTGGATGGGCAATTAGGCAAGATGATGAGGAATGACAAAGATATGCAATTCTCTTTGGTGTTAAAGTATTGATTGAATGACAGAGAAGATATCCACAGGTTAAAAGAGAATTATGGGGAATTGTGACAGCCCTTAAATGTGATAAGGAGTATTTTATACTACATTGAGACCGATTGTTTGCCAGTATTGGGTATGATTACTAGTTGTGCTATTTCGGACATTTCTATGCTTCGGTGGATTGCATACATCAAATCTTTGAACCTTGAATTTCAGCATATTGCAGGAAGAGATAACCCAATGGCAGACATGTTGTCTCGAGCACGTTATGAGAATGAAGATGGGATGATGGATGAGGAGGAAGAAGATGACTTTCTTATGGCTGAAAATGATGTTGCAAGAGTGAATTTAGCAATGCAAGGTGTTGCTACAACATTAACAAATGCTTGGACAAGAAAGAGAAGACACTTTAGATGTATTGTATCTTGTGTAGAAGTGTTTTTGGAAGACAAATATACAGGAGAATGGCTAAGAATCGGTCAATACCTCAGTACATTAACAAAGAGAGATGAATGGTCAAATTGAGGAGTTTAAGAAAATCAAGAGGAAAGCGTATGTGTTTTTTTTTAAAGATGGATACTTATGGAAACATGCTAAAATGAAACAGGGTATGACATTGCGAGTTTTGGGTGACAGAGCTTCACAAGTAAAAGTAATACAAGAATTTCATGAAAGCTTGTGGGCTAGTCATAGAGGTGTTTGGGATACTTTTACAAAGATGAAAGAAAGATATTGGTGGCAGGGTATGTATAAGGATGTTTCTCACTTTGTGGAAACATGTACAACATGTCAAATGTATTCAACTGTGAGACATCGGGATGGATTGCAACCCACATATCCATTGTCTCTTCATTTTAAGCGGGTGGTGGATTTGGTCACAATGCCTACAGGTATTTGGCAAATGAGGTATCTTGTGCTTTCTTTGTGAAGACTCGACTAATCAAGTGGAAGGGAAAGCTTTACGTACTAAGACAACAAATGCTGTGTGTGCTTTTCTCTTAGAAGAGATCTTTTGTCGGTATGGCTGTGTGGGAAAAATTACAGCAGATAGGGGTGAGTTGGATGTAGGTGAAGCTCATGATTTCTTTGCATGGTTGGGGATAAAGCTTGCTTTAACTTCAGCCTATAACCCTGAAGGAAATGGAAAAAGTGAAAGAGGTCATCCACCTATTGTGAAGGCATTGGAAAAAGCATCTGGAGAGAAGGTAAAAGAGTGGCCATGATTGCTCCCTTATGCTTTGTGGGCCGACTGAACAACTCATAGTGTTGTTACAGGATATATGCCTGCAGAGTTGATGTATGGTCAAAAACCTATCGTGCCGATAGAAGAGATGACAGTCACATGGAGTGTCTTACTTTGGGAGGAGGAGTTGAATCGAGAGGAGTTGTTGGCCTTACACATTAGACAGTTGGAAAGAAAGTCAGAAGACATAGAGGCAGCAACTGCAAAGTTAAGGGCAGCAAGGATACATAACAAGAAACGGTTTGACAAAAGACATAGATTGAGACCAAGAACCATACAAGATGGAGATTGGGTATTGGATTATGATAGTAGTTTAGATAACCAGCATAGTGCCATGCATAAAGTTTCCAAAAGATGGTTTGGACCCTATGTGGTAAGACATGTGTTTGATAATGCTACTTATGCATTAAATGAGCTGGATGGGATAGCCATAAAACTTCCAATAGCAAGGAAAAGAATCACATTATTCAAAAGGCAGGAATCTACTGCCTATGAGTTGCCAGAATTGGAAGAAAATAGTGGCCATGATATAGGGGCTACCCAGGAAGATATGGAAGATGAAGAAGCAAAGGATATGCTTGCAGAGGATGAGGACTCAGAATCCGGTGAAAACTAGGATTTTGGCACATACCGGAGGATGTGCAGGTTCAAAGGGGATGGATGTTGTGATGTTATGAGGACATACTATGAAAAAGTATGGAATCATCCTCATCCGACTTCTTATTAATCAAGAGAGTCAATGTGATCTGAGTCATTAGTATTAGTGTGAGTTGCATGGATTGTCCAAAAATACTAGATTTTTGGATAATTTTAGCCTATATTTGATATTATTTATTGTAAAAATCCAAAAAAGTTAGAAAAGCTTCTAGATTAGGATGGTATGCAAAAAGCAAGTTGCTTTTTTAGCCAGTTAGGAGATTTTTTATAAAAAAGATAGATTGACGAAATCACGCGTGTCGCAATCGCTAAAAACAGGCTGAAAATTGCAGATTGAACTAAAAGAAGAAGAAGAAGTGATCTGGGAGATCCATGATTAGGTGTCCTAGGGTTTTACCCCCATTTTGGAGCCAATGGAGCCATCAGATTTGGGTTTCGAGCAGCAGAGAAGGATCTGTAATTTTGATGCATGTTCTGTCCTACAAAGAAGCTCCAGGAGATCTAATGCCTGGAGATTGCTTCTGAGTAGCGCAAAGATTTCAGGTTCTTTTAATACATATTGCTTCAATTCATTGTGATTTGTTTTTGTAGTGTTTACCACTTGGGTATTCTCTATCTTCTCTTCCATCTCCTATCTCTACTTCCTTCTACTTCTGATCCTCGGTGGATTCGACCTTTTGACAAAAACCCCTCCAACAATGCATCCTCTGCATAAACCACCAATGTTAGAACCCCCTATCAAGGTACGAGTAGCCACAATCACGGAGATTGACAATGAAAATGAGGAAGCTGTAGAACTTGCTTGCCTCTGCATCACGATCACTACCAAGCAGACATGCACGTTCAACACCTTGATTGATGAGGAAGCAGACTTCAATGTCTTAACCCACGATCATTGGACCCACATTGGCAAACCACAATTATAGTCCACTACCACCAAACTAAGCCCATACGGGGCCGATCATACGCACTCCTAGGGAAGTGCGGGACCGCCAAACTAAAGATGGAGGCACGAAGTCGCTACTAGGTCGAACCTTTAAAAAGAAAGCTCATTGTAATGTCGATTATGAGTTGGGGCATATCCACCTAGCCATTGGCAATGTCCACATAGTAGCAGCTTTCAGCAGCAAGGGCTACATGACTCCTATGAGATCTGTAAAGCCACCTGTAGAAACACTTGTAGTCAAGTCTAAGGAGGGGGGTTGTGACTTGTTGCTTCCCGCCGAGCCTCTACGCTAGCAACCCGCTAAGGCCAAAGCCAATGCCCATGAACCCCAGTTCAAATGGGTACCTAAACATCAGATCCTGCCACCAAGAAGTAATCGGCCACACCTTTGCAAGGTTAGGAATGCAACCTCAAAACTTTGGAGGCCAAGGCAAAGCTACAGACATCGAGGAATGGTCAAAAAGCCGTGATGGGTTCCTAAGACCCTATTGTAAGTGCAAGGCTATTATGAGGGTAATGCCTAGATATGGATCCCTAAGGCTAAAACAGCCAAAGGCACTGATCAAACACCACCCTCACACTTAACCATACCCAGCCATACAACATGTCAAGGCCTAAAGCTGCATAAGCCTCAAGACATCAAGCCCATAGCCTCACAACTAATTATGTCCATGAAGACCGACCAACTCTATTGGGCCCAAATCTCAGCCTGCTACTCCCAAACCAGTACCACGCAACTCTACCAAGACTCAAGAAGCTGCATCCTCAAGTAGCAGTGCCCCATTAGCAGTCCAGTCCTAGCCCCCGTTGTGCAAGGGACCCAATTGCAATCTCAAGAACAACCGAAACCACAACCATTTGCTGCCAAACTTTCTAGTTTTGTCAAACCCCAACCATTCATAAGCCTTAGACCCTCCTATGAGCGGAAATTATTCTTGACACTGGCCACAGATCTAGCTGAAGACATAGGGGATGACATGGTTGCTTGCCTTAGATGCTTAGATGCCACATTCATGTCACTAGCTCTGAGGAGCTATGACCACCCTTAGCAATCAAAGTTTGTACAATGCCTTGTTCAAGGGACACATTCGAATTTGCATTCGTCAAAGCACCCCACTCAGCTATAGAGTTTCTCAGCACTGAGATATCTAGAGAGCAAGCCATCAAACAACGTCTCATTATGTCATATGATAAATGAGATACTTTTGCTATCATTGACCAAGAAATCGAGGAGTTAAAACAACTTGTTGAAACCGAATCCCCATTTTTACAGAACTAGTATGCTCTTTGATTGCAATGGAAACTCGAAGGATGCCAAATAATGACCAATGTGCTGAGTAGCAATGCACAATCAAGTCATCGGAGTATGACCCAACTTATGTCACTCCAACCTCGTATAGGGTGTTAACAACTATTTGTGTCCGACCCATGGAAGAGCACATCAAAGGACACCCTTACCTTGATCGCCTCCTGACTGAGGAAGAGTTACATATTGCTAGTCGTGTCAATTTTGGCAACTTCCCAATGGATGTCCTTACTTACATCACACACGTAGGAAGACGACCCTTCGATCTGGACCACGAAGCTCAGTTGGAGTATAATCTAGATTTCTATGATTGGCTCATGCGAAGGTAAACACTCGACCCGTACGCTAAATGCCCTTGGATTGCTAACCTTCAATCCTAGGAAGGATTCTTCTCAAATTTGGAAGGGGAGGGGTAAGGTGAGTCAAATTAGAACCAATCAAAATCAAGCAAACACAAAAACACACAAGAAAAAATACACCACTGTGAAAACCTCAATCTACACTTAAACACAAAAAGGAAAGAAACATGTTAACTTGTGATTGAGTAAAAATGTCATAGAAATTTTGAAATAAAGGTTGAAAAGTCTAAAAGGAAAGTTTATTTTGGAGCTTAAATGTTTTCATTCAACAAATATGAAATCTTTCTTTTCAACAAACAAATAATTGTTTTGAAAGCACTAATGGGAATCATGGTTCATGATAGGAACGAAAGATGTCACAGCAAGATCATGCTCATCGACTCCCTTTCACGGAGGAGGAGAGGAAAATACAACATCAACTTAGAAAACCGTGCTTATAATCAACTGAAATTCCGCAATATCCACAACCTTGAGGAGGTGGTAGCCAAGGAGGAGGCTGTAAGGAGAGTGGTGGAACAGTGTAACCTCTCGAAGTACCTAGAGAAGTTTGCACATGAGCCTGACCACACAAAGTGTGTGGAATTTCTAAGAACGTGGGAGGAGGAAAGAACGCTAAATAGGTGCAGGTGCCATTGAACTAGGCCTTGATGGAGAAGGCACTAGGGTTGGAACCTAAGGTGGAGAAGAAACATAAGAGAGATGTGTATGCTATGCTAAAGATGAAGAGGGAGGATGTTTTGACAAACGACGTTATCAACATATAGGATATCCCCGATGCTGAGGCCCGCATGTAGGCAAAATTGGTGCACTCACTCTTCTCCATCCAGCGCTATAACTCCCTCATGCACCGAATCAGTGTGCCTGTGGTGGAGAATGTGGCAATCCACACCTTGGATGAGTTAGACTGGAACGGCTACGTTGATGGGACCTAAAATGGGCCGGCATTGGCTATGGCACTAGCCGGACCTCATGCTCATGACACACAAGCACCCTCACAGCCTCGCAGACCAGGAGTGTCAATCTAATGCTGAAGGACAAACTGCCCTAAAGCTTAATTCATGCATTTATAGTTTATAGTCCAACATTTCCCTTAAAATCCTCAAAGGGAGAACCCTTACACGTTGGCAATGCCACGATCACACACATATGGAGGCAACCTCACGGTAGAAACACCGCGGCCCCATTGCAGCTCTCCTGCATCGCAGGGATTGGCCCCTTTATGGGCTGCTAAACATATAACACAAACGAACACAAACTCCTCTCTTTTATATTTCTCGAATCCAGGAGATATACCATGTGTCCTCACTTAGCAGTCCCTTAGGAAACCCCTACGGTAAGGGATAACCTCACACTCTCAATCGTGGGTCAAAGTCCTAAGAAAACAATTGCTATGCAGTCCAGGAGATTTTTCCTTTGATACCATGAACCATGCATAGTGCATAATGTGAATGGTTTAGTGCACAAACAAAAGAAAATCAGCATTGTGCATCGTGCAAAACCAATCTTTCCATGATTTCCATACTAACGTTTATGTATTGAAACGAGGAGAGACACCGACCTTACGATCATGCTGCTTTTTCCTTTATTTTAAAACCACGTCCTATAGCCATGATGCAACACATAAATCAGATTTTAATTCATATTTTGACGCTCAAACTCCCCTCTCACCCTATCGTTTAATGTTTTGCAATCGTTGATAGGTGTAAGAGTGATTTTATGTGTATTTCTTTGTAGAGAAAGCAATAAATACGAACAAAAACATAGAAATGAGGGTAAACCGAGGCCAACCTCATGCTTTACCTTCATTATACATTGCACAAACACTTATGTGATTTTCTGTAATTTTCTTTTTATTGTTTCCTAAATTTTTCCCATTTAAAACCCATTTTCCACTATTTTTTGGGTATTTTTCCTCTATTTTCTTAAATAAAAAATGACTAGAAATTGAAATTGATTGTGGACTGTGGCCCTTAGGTTCCTTGATAGCAAACTTTCATGGTTTTATTGATGTTATGTCTCATGTTTCCCCTTCATTTTGCAAGAAACCCCCATTTTACCCCTAAAACGCATGTTTTACGGGTTTTATATCATTAATTTCAGCCATATCACTTGATGATTTTCTGATTTTCAGAGCATAAACTGATAAGACTCATAGCAAACAACATCATAATGCATATTCAGCCCATATGAACAAGGTTTCATAAAGCAAATAGCATAAAAAGATCATTTTTCTTTGTAAAAATAGCATTACCGCTTATTTTCGGGTCTCGATTTCTTGTTCTTGGTTGTGGGATTGATTTCTAGCATGCATTTAATGCTCAGCATCTTCAAGAACAGCACTCTTCAAGTCTTCATCCATTCGGAAGCAATCCGATCTCATCCGGACAAGCTTTCCTCCACCATTCTTCATTGTCTTCTTCCACACAAAAACAGCCCCTTAAGGGAGAGAGAGGGAGGAGAGAGAAAGACTAGAATTGGCTCTCTTCATTTAGGCCTCCATTGGACGAGCAAAGACAGGTGATAAGGCCGGCAAAGAGGGAGAAGATCGGGGGTATGATCGATTAGGTGGGTTATTTGCTGCAATCATGGTCTCCATCTCCACATGGCGCATTTTTCGGCGTGAAGATGACACCTTCTTCCTCCATTCTCTCTCCACGTTTTTTGATGGCCCCCAAACTCAAAAATTGAAGGGGGGTTAAAATTCCCCCAAAGGGCACCCCTTTTGGCCCTCTCAAATGTCCACCTTTTCATATCTTGTCCATTTTGTGGCCATTTCCCCGTCCTGGCTCCGATTCGAGTGCTGTAAATTTTTGTGCGTTCGGCTTTACATCCCGCATTGACTAGTAACTCCTGACAACCCACACGATAGTTTGAAAAATTATCAAAAATCCACAAGTGTCGCTCAAGCGCCTTTTAAAAATCGTATTTCACTTGGTGCTTAAAATCGTCCTAGCTGGAGCCGCCGCCTTCGATGTTGAATATTTTTCCCCTAAATTTTGGATTTTTTGGCAAATTTTAGGTACATCCCAAGCTCAAAACTCCGCTCTCATACGTGTGCAAGACTATAGACCAAGCAGCCAAAGCACTAGCCTTGGGCACAGTAGACTGGCAAGCGGAGAGTCCCCAGCCTCTAAAAGTACTGAGAGAAAGAAACCTTTCTCGAAAGCCTCTTTTATCCGATATGGAAGTGTGCTAACAGCCATCATCCAGGAGGCTATAAAAGAAGCTCAACAAAGAGAAGAAGGAGAGGATGAGACTCCAAATAGGTCATGGATCCACTAGAAGAAAGAGCCATTGAGCAACATGACAAAAACTAAGGTAGAGAAGAATGATTGGGAGGCTCAATCCAAAAGGAAAAAAGTAAAGAAGCCCACTAAAAAGATAGCTCAGAAGAAGAAACATGATGAGGGCAGGAAGAAGGAAAAAGAAGATCTAGAGAGAGCCAAAAGGGAATCCCTAAGGGAGGTTGAAGAGAGGAACAAGAAAGAGAAGGAAGAAGCTAAAAAGTCAATAAAAGAATCAAGGAAAACAGAGGAAGAGAGAGAGAGAGAAGAGCTGCGGAAAAGGAGGCGGAGTTGAGGAGAAAGGAGGAGGAAGACATGGCCGAAGCAACTCGCCGGTCCATAGAACAGCAAAGTCGACTCGATGACCTAGGGGCTTTAAGTCTCGCCCAGGGATGAGGGACCTGGCTCAAGCACTCATATACCTGAAGTCATACCGCCTGTGTTAATTGAGGGTAAGGGCAAGGTTCCCATCTATCCCATCCTGCCCCTCTTGGTGCCTACCAGTGAAGCAACCACTCTCACTCCAAGCATCTCGGCTAGCGCCGATGTAAACAAATTTGTGGCTTGGATGTAGTGCTTCATTAATAAGGAATTGGCCCAAGGAAAGAGTGTGGAGACTACAACGACTAGGCAAAAAAGACCGGCCACAGATGTCGACGAGTCTAGGCAGGATCTGAAACGCCAAAAGGTGGAAGCTTCGACCACGCCAATCCCTACAACTATGATGCCACCAACAAACTATGATGAATATGTTATTGAACTTCTGTCTCAGCTAGAGAAGGCAAAGGAGGAAAGAAAAATAGCAGTGGCCGAGTTGGAAGAAGAAAAGGAGTTGGTGGCAACCTTCCAGCTTGAAAAGACGAGGCAAATAGCTATGCAACAAAAGGAGATCTTTGATCTAAAACAAGAACTAAAGGCCAAAGATGACAAGGAGGAAAGCTGGAGGCAATGGCTCGAAGATGAAAATCAAGAGCTAGTGAAAATGCAGAGAGGATATAAACTTTTAATCATGCAACATGAGGATTTGGCAGCAAAAATAGATTGGATCGAATGAGGCATGGAAGAGTTTGCCGCAAGGGAAGAAAAAAGGAAGCAAGAAGAGGAGCAATACCATAGAGAGATGGAAACCATGACCGAAAAGTTGAGCCTTGAAAGAAAAGAGCAGGGGAGAATGAGCAAGGAATTGGAAGACCAAGAGCAGAACTCATGGCCTTGGTACAAAGACAAGGAGAAAGTATGGAGGAGGTAAAAAAGAGAGCGAAAGAGTGGGTAGGCCAAAATGAATGAAGAGTGAAGATCTTAGCATGTTGCCTGGATCTCGTGGAAAAAGAGAAAGTCCTAGCAAAAAGTAGAGTAGAGGCAACCCAAGTGGGCTTCAATACACAACAATGAGATTTCGTGAATACTTTGATGGATGCCACTCACATGGAGGAAGGCGAGTCCCTTGAGGTGGTAAAGAAGAAGTTGAGCATAGCATGCAGAGATCCGTAAGCAAGGCTACACATGCCACCACAACCCGTTGCACTTGGGTTGAGCCTTGATGAACAATGCAAGTACCTGTTGTCGGCCGGCCTAACCCCCCCGGAGATTGATGCACTAGAGTTTGTAGAGGAGGTACAACAAGAAGATCCCCAAAGGGGTAAAGTCAAACTGTAATTTAACAGGGGCAGTTTCGAAGAAGAAGTGATTCCACAATTCCCTTCACCCCACTCTAAAGAACAACAGTAGTCAACATACACATCCGTGGAAAGAAAAACCACCTTGAGGGAAAAGAGAAAGAAAATGGTGGAAGAAGCCAGATAGAGATTGAGGGCCAAACCTATGGCATAGCTGCATCTCTTCCACCATGTGCAAGTGACCTACCGGCCAGCTTCCATGCAGAACGCGTAGTCTGGGAGAGACAAGAAAAAGAGAAACAACATTTTAACTTTAGCTTCCTCCTCCCCAATGGCCTACACAGAGTCCTTCCCCTTAAAGTAATGGAAGAGGTGATCGGCATTGGAAGTCGGCTAAGCCAACAATGACTAGAAGAAAGAGAGAAGAATCCCACCCTCTGGGACATCAAGGATGAGAAGTATTGGCAAAAGAAGGTTTTTGAAGTGCCTCGCGGTCTGTGTCTGGATACTAGTGCCAGCCACTGTGGCGGAGACGCATTTGCGATGACAATGTGTTCTCCTGGATGGCTTTTTGTAATACCCTCCCCTCTGAGAGAAACAACCCCACCTTCATGGTGTATCCTTGTAGGATAGGAGTAGATTTTGATACAAATACCGATGGTCGCTATGACTTTCGCATCATATATAATCCCTGTACTACTACCTTAGCACAAGCCCTCACTTTCACCTCGGACAGCCTAGATGCTACCATGACCTGCTTCATTGCTAACTTCTCCTCTTGTCCCGCCTCCATTACCACATGAAACTACCTTAGACTATTTAAAAATCTTACTTAAGTAGGATCCCACCCTGGCATAACATGGTCTCCCCCTACTCTTTTTTGATCCTAATGCCATAGATAGCTGCGCAATGACCCGCCTAATGATGCGAGCCAGCCTTATATCTTTCTTCTACCTAGCTATTCTCGAGGATATGAGTGACGACCAATTCACTCGCTGTAACCACCCATTCCTCTCCACCACCTCTCTCCATGTCCGCTTGAACCTTAAGGGTTATATGTAGAGCTGGAAATTTTTGAGTCAGTCCATTAAATCCCTTTCCCCACCACATTTTGATGATGACAACTAGCAATTAGCTACTACTCGAATCATGTAACTCAACAAGCCAAAAAAAAGAAAAAAAAAAGAGAGAAAAGCAAAGAAAAGAAAACAGAAGGCCAAACACAAAGAAAACAAACAAATAACAATGAAAGGAGCACACGATACGTCCGAACATAATTTGCAGCACATAGCTCATAGTCACTGCACCTAGGGGTCCTCAAGTTAGGCACGTCTAGTGGCCTCGGTTGGCTAGCTTCGTTCCTAACCCCATAGCCCTTTTTGACTCTCCATTTCACGCTTAGGGCACCTCAAGGGTAGGACATACCTAGGGAGGTAACACTTCCCTATGGTTAGACCTGTCACCCTAAGCTACACACATCGCATCTCCCTTCGCATGAACGGGTTCCTCAAGTGGGGGACATCACTCATGCTTTTGCCTGTGGTTAGACCCAACTCCCCGTTCTCCATCAGCATGAGCATAGAGCATTGCACGGTGAGATAGACACTCCCCTTAGGTAGAGCACTTTCTCCTTTTAGGTACAACAAGATGCTGCAAACGACCAACTTCAGAGGCCCCCATCATCCACTTGACATACCTTGGGTTCTCCATCCAAATCATTACCAAAGCTTCCTAATCAACAGAGTCCACATGTGGCCCTATCATCACCCCATCAACCACTTGCACAGAGCCCACCCTTCCACAACAAAGAGCTTGAAGTGCCATGGGATTGGCACCCGTCTCAAAGGGGAGTAATGTTAACCTCAATTCGAGATGGTGGAAATATGAAGCAAAGAGTGGAAAAAGGATAGAAAAAGAGCAAGGTGCAGAGGCAACCCCTAAAGCTAAGTTGAGGCAAAAAGCACAATTTTAAATAGAAGTCTCCTAAAAAAACTCGAAAAACTCTTGTAAAAGAGCACCGGGCTCTCTCTTGTGCCATTTGTAAAAGAATAGATGGGTGTAGGCTTAAGGCATGAGGTAAGAAGAGGGAAATATGAAAAAAGACCTTGCCACTACAACCGGTCACGTAAAAAGGGATGGGTGCCCATGGGATTTTAGGGCTCATGTATAAAGTTCAAAAAGTGAATGGAAGCTCATTCTTTGGTGTGTGGCTAATAAGAGTCCTCTCTTCTTCTCTTCTTCTCTTCTTCTCTTTACCTCGCTTGTGTGGTGATCTTGAGAGAGGGAGTGTGAGAGTGTGAGGGAGTGAGTGTGTGGGAGTGAGAGATCAAGAGGGGAAGCTCTTCACCATCTCCTCTTCTCTTCTTCTCTTCTCTTCTCTTCTCTTTTCTCATGCGTGCGCGGCTATGGTGGATGGAGCTCGATGGAGGACACTTGAGGATGCTTGAGCTAGCATCTAGGATCATGGAGTTACCGGTGTGTGCGAGGGAGGATGCAACTCCTTTCGGCATCAAGATAAGCTCACTATACTCGTAGGTTCAAAGGCGCGTCAGCTAGGTGAGAGATAGCCATTAGAGCTCACTTGAAACGCTTGAAACAATAAGCGGTCCGTGGGTCTTGGCGGTTGAGTGTGAGCTCCCTCCACATTCTTTCATCTTGTTCTTGGACTCAAAATCTATGTAGCCTTCCATCTTTGATCCCAATGGTAGACCTTTAACCCTACACATGCCAACATCACGTGAGGGAGGTTTACCTGACCACACCTCCTATGCAACTCTACCATCAAGAGTAGTTCATGGGGATCTATTAAACAAATTAAGTGTAGTAGTAACAGCCTTAGTTCAAAAGTAAGAGTTGATTTTTGACTCCGAGAAGTGCTTAAATTAGTCAAAAAATTAGAATTTCAAGGAAAAAATAGACTTCGTCGAAGGCAGCAGCCATAGTTAGTACGATTTTAAGCAGCAAGCAACCGATGGGCTCCAAAAGTGCTTTAAAGACCCAGCGAGAACGACGGTTGGGAAATTTTCTTTATTTCTTGGGATGTCAGATTGGATCCCAGGAGATGCCAGGCAGTGCAAGACCTTGAGATGGACACCTAGAATTTTTCAAAAGCCGATTCGGACGCCGGATGGGAGAATGGGAGTGCCTGGAGCCAAAGACCAAAAGGGGGGAGGTGCAAAAAGACTTGAAAGGCCAAGGGGGTGTGACCCTTGAGGTCTCCACCCAAAAATTTGACGAATTAGGGGGGGGGGGGGGGGCATTTTTTTTTGCGAAAAAAAAACAAGATGGCGACATCCTGCTCTGCGCCGATTTGTGAGGGAGAAGGGGCTATGGCGGCGGCTGAAAAACAACCCCCCTTCTGATGGCAGCTCTGATCTACATCTTTCCTATGCTCTCCATTGTTGTCTCTCATGCGAGAAATGGATGCCTGGGTGAGAAGAACTAGATCTAGTCTTTCTCTCTCCTCTCTCTCTCTCCTCTCTATGGGCTGTTCATGGGCACTATCTTGAAGGAGGAATCGACGGGAAGGAGATTGAAGCAAACGATGATGGAGATTAATAGAGATGCTAAAGATTGATGTGTAGCATGGAATTGAGAGCAATGGAGGCTCCATCTGCTAGTCACATAGTCATTTAATACGTCTCGAGTTTCATAAAAACACAGTATGACTATTTTTTATGAAGGAAATGAAGCTTTTTTGACATTTTATGATGGAAATGTTGTTCTTATGCGATGAAAATTTGTGTGAGTGATATTTGCATTATCTTTAATTGCTAAACATCAAAAAATTCTAATTTCATAATGATTTACATGTGCTATTCAAATCTCGCAAACTTGAAATATGGGTTTTTAGGGTAAAATGATGGTTTTGTCGTTTCGGGTGGGTGAAATGTATTCTTATGGGGAAAAATGGAAAATAAATTGAATCTGAGTATGTTGAAATGATTGGTATAAGAAAAATACAAAAATAATAGTGATTATTGTGAAATAAATGCTAAAAAAAAGGAAAAATAGAAAAAAAATACGTTTCATAAAAAAAAGAAAAAATATAATGAGTGTTTGTGAATGTATGGTAGTGGCGGAGCATGAGGTTTAGCCTCAGTTTGCCCTATCTTTTGTCAAAGTTCGTGATTTATCACTTTTTCTATATCAAAACATGACAAAATAAATCCCTATACCTATGCAATGAAAGCACTACCTAAACGTAAGGGGTGGGGTGTTTGAATGATGCGATTTGGGTGCTGATTATTGTTGATTTTGTTGATGCATAGCATGATATAGGGTTTGTTTTATTTGAATTAAGAGGATAGTAGCATGAGCGTTGTCTCGGTGCTATCCTTACATTGTCGCAATGAGTTAGTGAATGAGCATTGGAAAGCCTGGTTGTGTACGACATGTTTCTGATTGCAAATTATGTTTGAGCACATTAGGATCATCCACTTTTTCATGTGCATATCAACTATGATATTGGAATATGAAGAACTAGATGCATAGCACCTATTTTCCATTATGATGACCTACACTTGAGAGTGTGAGGGACGACTAATCTGTAGGCTAGTCAATCAAGGTTTTTGGGAATTATTTGGTAAGAACACATGGTATCTCTTGGAATATGTTCAAGATGAAAGGGTGGAGCTTGTATCGTGTGTACTTTATGTTGAAGCGACGCATCTTGGGGCCAATCCCCGAGGTGGAGGAGAGTCGCAGTGGAGCCGTGGCAATCAGCCGAGAGGAGCTTCCTTATGTTGGTGTTACGAGGCACTAAGTCTATATGTTATAGGGTATCCCTCTAAGGAGAAGAGACGGTGAACGTTGGACTATGACTCACTTCAAACGCAGAATCGATTAGTGTAGAGCGAGGCTTAGATGCTCCTGGCCCGTGAGGTCGTGTGGTGGGGTTGTTTGTTGTGTGCATGAGGTCTGGCTAGTGTTATAGCCAGTGCTAGCCCATTTTAGGTCCATCAGTGGTGCTATTGCCGGGAGCTACCAATAAGTGGTGGTTCCAAATCTAGGGTTTCTAGGGACCAAATAGTTGTTTTATGTCCTCTGACAAGAACCGTGAAGCCGAAATACAAAAAGCGAAACATGCTGAGAGGGCTAGTGGCGGTTGGAGATTCTAAGGTGTTGTTCTCCTCAAAGGAGCAGCTTGTTATGCATAAGCGGTAGTGGTTCTAATAACTTAAGTGTCATAAGTAGCCCTTTGAGTGCAAGTGGAAGTCTCAGTACTTCCCCACTTCTATTCAATCAACCCACTTCAAGTGGGGGTGTAGTTTTACCTACACAAACTCCCGTTGTCAATCCAGTTGTAGCCATAGCACAACCCATCGCAATTCCAGTAGGGACATCGGATTTACCAGCATTATGAACACATTTTCCCATCTTCCATGGGTTAGTAGAAGAAGATGGAGAACTCCATATTAAGGAGTTTCAAATGCTCATGTTCAACTATTGAATCCAAGACGAAGGACACCTAATGATTTTCTTCAACAAAAAATCCGAATTTCAAGGGAAAAATAGACTTCGTCGAAGGCGGCAGCCGCAGTTAGTACGATTTTAAGCAGCAAGTAATCGACGGGCTCCAAAATTGCTTAAAAGATCCATCGAGTGATGGTTGGAAAATTTTCATAATTTCTCAAGATGTCAGATTGGATCCAAGGAGATTCTAGTCAATGCGGGACCTCGAGATGGACACCCAAAATTTTTAAGAAGTTGATTTGGACGCCGGAAGCGAGAATGGGAGTGCCTGGAGCCAAAGACCAAAAGGGGGGAGGTGTAAAAAGACTTGAAAGGCCAAGGGGGTGTGACCCTTGGGGTATCCACATCAAAATTTGAAGAATTGGGGGGGGGGGGGGCATTCTTTTTTGTGGAAAAAAAAAATATGGCGATGTCCTGCTCTGCGCTGATTTGTGAGGGAGAATGGGCAATGGTGGCTGAAGAACAACCCCCCTTCTGATGGCAGCCTTGATCTACATCTTTCCTACACTCTCCATCGCCATCCCTCATGCAAGAAATGGCTGCCTAGGTGAGAAGAACTAGATCTAGTCCTTATCTCTTCTCCCTCTCTCTCCCCTGTATGGGCTGTTCATGCGTACTATCTTGAAGGAGGAATCAGAAAGGAGATTGAAGCAAATGATGATGGAGATGAATGTAGATGCTAAATATTAATGTGCAGCATGGAATTGAGAGCAATGGAGGCTCTGTCAACTGGTCACGTAGTCATTTAATGCGCCTCGGGTTTCATAAAAACATGGTATGACTATTTTTTATGAAGTAAATGAAGATTTTTTGACATTTTATTATGGAAATGATGTTCTTATGTGATGAAAATTTGTGTGAGTGCTATTTACATTATGTTTAATTGCTGTACATCAGAAAATTATGATTTATAATGATTTACATACGCTAATTAAATCTCGCAAACCCAAAACGCGGGTTTTAAGGGTAAAATGATAGTTTTGTCATTTCGGGTGGGTGAAATGTGTTTCTATGGAAAAAAATAAAAAATAAATTGAATTTGAGTATGTTAAAATGATTGGTGTAAGGAAAATAAAAAATTAATAGTGATTATTGTGAAATAAATGCTAAAAAATATAGAAAAATAGAAAAAAATAGAAATATACTTCATAAAAATAAGAAAAAATATAATGAGTGTTTGTGAATGTATGATAGTGGTGGAGCATGAGGTTTACCCTTAGTTTTCCCTATATTTTTATCAAAAATTGTGATTTATCACTTTTTCTACATCAAAACATGACAAAATAAACCCCTATACATATGCAACAGAAGCACTACCTATATGTAGGGGTGGGGTGTTTGAATGATAAGATTTGGGTGCTGATTATTACTGATTTTGCTGATGCATGGCATGATATAGGATTCATTGTATTTGAATTAAGAGGATAGTAGCATGAGCATTGTCTCGGTGCTATCCTTACATTGTTGCAATGAGTTAGTGAATGAGCATTGGAAAGCCTGGTTGTGCACGATATGTTTCTGATTGCAAATTATATTTGAGCACATTAGGATCATCCACTTTTTCATGTGCATATCAACCATGGTATTGGAATATGGACTAGATGCATAGCACATGTTTTGCGTTATAATGACCTACGCTTGAGAGTGTGAGGGATGACCTAATCCGTAGGCTAGTCGATTGGGGTTTTTGGGAATTATTTGGTAAGGACACATGGTATCTCCTAGAATATGTTCAAGATGAAAGAGTGGAGCTTGTATTGTGTGTACTTTATGTTGAAGCGACACGTCTTGGGGCCAATCCTCGAGGTGGAGGAGAGTCGCAGTGGAGCCACGACAATCAGCCGAGAGGAGCTTCCTTATACTTGTGTTATGAGGCACTATGCCTATATGTTATGGGGTATCCCTCTGCTGAGGAGAAGAGATGGTGAACGTTGGACTATGACTCAATACAAATGCAGAATCCATTAGTGTAGAGTGAGGCTTAGACACTCTTGGCTTGTGAGGCCGTGTGGTGGGGTTGTCTGATGTGTGCATGAGGTCGGTCTATTGCCATAGCCAGTGCCGACTCATTTTATGTCCCATCAAAAAGTACTATGTCAAGACAATCTCACTAAAAGCATATTATGGAATCTTTCCTAAATAGTCTTATTCATGTGCTCTGTAACACCATTTTGGGGTGGGGAATATGGGGATTCAATGATCAACAAAGGCACCCCCTACTCTATATTTCCACATCTTGTTCTTACACCTCCTATGCAACATATCCTTCACCCTTATCCCCCAATCATCTCCTCTTTCTTTGCCACCTCCTTCTCCTAGACCAATACCATCTTGCTCTACCCCACCACTTTTTTCTTTCCTTAGATAAATCTTTCATTTCCCCCCCATCCTCTCTACACACCCTTAAACACCACCGTAACCTCTAGCCCTTCACACACACCACCATCTCCACCACAACATCCATTTTTACCAACTCCACCATACCCCACATCTCCAACTCTTACCATTGTACCACCATGCAAAGAGGAGTAGCCACCAAAAGCAAGTATAAGAGAGCCCAATAACCCCACATAAGAGAAAGAGATGCCATGATTAGGATCCAAAGAGAAGCAACAACTGTCATATTATCACAATGTATATATTTATTGCTAGGTATATCTCTCAAGCATTGAATTCTAAATTTTTTTATCATTGATTGGGAAGTGGTGTATTGTTGAGAGAGTGGGGAAGTGGCCACCTGACACCCTAGCTCTCCACCCTGTTCACCAAGGGGAAGAATAGAGGGGATTTAAATGGATGGAGGGTGGTTGATTAATGAACTTAGTTGATGAGTCCAATATTTCTCGCTTGATGATCATTGCCCATGCATAGGGCACACACACACATAGACACGTGTACAATGCATGGAGCATATGCACATACACATACACATTATATACATGTACACATGCACTACACCACTACACACCATACATGTGTTAGTGCACACTATTTCACTCTATTCCTCATCATGTAATGTAATAATACACACACTGCACACTACCTTACTTCAATAAAGTGTAGTAAGAGAGACTATGGAGGTTCAATAATACACACTACACAAGAGCTATGGAGGTTCAAGTAAGAGAGACCAAGACAGTGCATGGGAACTTCAATAATCACAATGTGTGACCTACCTTCCATGATTCTATTGCCATGTAAATAATAAAAAATAAAGTGATAGTGACAGTTGGTGGCCACTTATAGTGTACATGTGTGTGGACAATAAGTATAATTAAATGTAAGTGACTAGGTATAGGTGGTCTTTAACCCCTAACAACCTCTCAATTAAAGGTGAATGTGCTTGAGTATGGAAAAAACAAGAAAAAAGTGACAAAGTACAGAGTGTATATATAAGTACGACACAATGAGAAATAAATGTCATCTCATCCTATGCCCATCATCTTCCTAAGGCATAACGTTCCATTAAAATATTTTTAGTTAGAAAATTTGTAAGGTTTTTGTTTGTCGAGATTTTGATAAGATCTATGTTAACCCTCAAATGAACAAGGTGGAAAATCAAAAAAATCTAAAGCAGAAGACAAGGCCAAGGCAAAAGTGAAATGGAAGACAAACGCGTGCCAAGAAAAATATGGAAACACAAGAAGTGCAGAAAATTCCTAAATCAAGAAGAAAGGTGCACAAGAAAAAGTGCAAGTCAATACTCTTGTAAAAGAGCACAAGGCGCACCATGATTTATTTTAAGAGCGTCGGGCTTCTCTCACCCGTGCAAATTGTAAAGGTAGAGGGGTGGTAGGAAGGAAGCAAGGAAGATAGAAGAATAATGGAAAAAAGGGCCTAGGCCATGACCGGCCATGTAAAAAAGGGGACAAGGGGATGACCACCCAAAAGGGATTTAGGGCTTTGTATATAAAGTTGAAAAGTGAATAAGAAGCTCATTCTTGTGTGTGGCCAAAAGTAGCTCTCTTCTTCTTCTTGTTCTTGCTTTCTTGAGCTTGTGTTTGAGAGAGGGAGTGTGAGAGTGTGAGGGTGAGGGACCATGGTGGAGAAGCTCTCTGTCTTCTCCTCTCTTGTTCTCTTATCTTCTCTTCTCTTGTCTTGCTCGTGGCAATGGATCTTGGAGCGTGGAGCTTGAGGATGGATCTTGCTTGAAGCTCACACTTGGATTGTGGAGCTACCAGAGTGCTCGGGAGAGGAGGCAACTCAATTAGGCATGGAGGTAAGCTCACTACACCTGTAAAGATGGATAGTGCATCGACTATGTGAGAGGTAGCCATTAGTTCTCGACTTGGAATGCTTGAAACAATAAGCGGTCCATAGGTCTCAGTATTTGATTGCCTCTACATTTTGGTTCGTTGCCGGGACATACGGATTCAAGCCTTGAGTACTTGCGCGCTCCGAATCGAGCATTGAAGTAGGGTTTTCCCCAAATTGGTGCTCGAGCTAGATAGGTAGAAAGAAAGGGAGTTTTGAAGAGGTATTCGATCTCCTTAGCAAGTAAGTTTTGGTTTTTTGGAAAAAACAAAGAAAATATTTTCCTAATTCTTGTTTTTCTTTCTTTTCTTTGTTTTTCCCACCCTAATGTATCCAAATCACAAAGCAAACACCTACACTACTGCAACCTACTTTTCAAAATCCAAAATCTGACACGTGTCAAATCAACGTCCGATTCCCAGAATTGGATGTATGAAAATCGGACCAACCCATAATCGGACCACCTAAAGAATGGGACCACTCGGACTCGGTCCAGTTCGATCAATCGATCGGACCAACCCAAAATTAGACATCCAATTTTGATAATTGAACTCTTGAGAATCGGATCTTTGAGAATCTAACAAAAAACTGTCAAAATCGAACAGGTGAATAGAATACAAATTTGACATATCTAAGCCCTGAAATTGACCCAGATATCGTATAGAGCCGAAGCACATCATAGATCTATCACCGAGTTGAAATCTAGAGCAAATAGTTCAAAACTTAGCTATGAATAGTCCTTTAAATCGCCATGGTGTTTAGTGTAACGGCCCTGCGGGCCAGGGGGGACTGTTTGCTCTGGATCCCCACAGAGGGGGCCCCCTTCACACCTCCCCCAAGTAAACTGGAGAGAAAATACGCGCCATAAAAGGTCCTCCAAATTAGATCCTAGTGTAGTGATGACTCTACACAAGCATAGATTCTCACATGCAAAACACCAACCAAAAGCCCATACCTGAACAAAGACAAATAGAGACCCTAGAACCTCAATGGACCAATCTAATGATGGGACCTAAAATGGGCCGGCACTAGCTATAGCACTAGCCGGGACCTCATGCATACGATAGACAACCCCACCACGGCCTCGCGGGCCAGGAGCATCTAAAACTCACTTTGCACTAAATGCTTATGACTACTTTGTGTTTGTATCCAATATGTAGTCCAACGTTCACCTTCCCTTCTCCTCAAAGGGAGATCCCATAACATATAGGCATAATGCCTCGTAATATACACATAAGGAAGCACCTCTCAGCTGATTGCCGCGGCTCCACTACAACTCTCCTACACCTCGGGGATTGGCCCCAAGATGCGCCACTAACACATATGACATTCACACAAACTCCACTCTTTCATAATTCAACGTTCCAGGAGATTTTGATTTGCCTCACAAAACTTTCCCCAATAGAAGCACCCGTCTAAACATACAGCTTAGGTTTCTTGTCCTCTCAACGTTGGTAAAAGTTTATCAATCAATTGCAATGCATTCGAAGAGATACCACGTGGCATGCTTGATGCATGGTGTATGACGATTGTGCACAATCATTTTATGATTAAAAAACCAGCCATGTGAGGTGTGGAAAACAGCCCTTTCATGAATTTTAACTAATCGTCACATGATGTGCTACTTTAGGGACTAGCACCGGAACTTCCGTGCTACTAGTCACCTATATTTAATTATGGAATGATCCCTAAATTCTATGTACAAAGAGGGAAATCAAAATTTTTATCTTTTCAGTAATTAGATCATCGCACAACCTTTACCCCCCCTCCCCACCGTTTAGGTGTTGCTACAGTGCATAGGTGTAAATGGTTATTTTGTATTATTTTTATATGAAAAAACAATAAATACATACTATAACACAAATGACAAGGCCAAACTAAGGCTTAACCTCATGCTTTAACCTCGCCAAACATTCATGCACATAAATCTTATTTTTCCACATGTTTTGAGCACGAAAATCCCAAATTTCTTCATTTTTTACTATTTTTCCCTATTTATTATTCATGAAAAATAGGTATTTTATAATTTATTTATATTCACTTATTATTTTGACTAAAACTTAACATTTTCTCTAAGTCTATCCCATTTTCACTCCTTTTTTCCAACTCAAAATGGAAAAAACCACTAATTTTCATTGAAAAATGACATTTTACGGGTTTTAAAGAATTAATAACAGCTCTAAATCATTACGGGTTCTGCATTTTTGTAGTTACAGCCCTTAAACATGATGCAAACAAGGTTCAAACAAAAATTCATTGCATATAAATAACATTTGGACCATGAAACAACAAAAACAATCAAATTTCTTTGTAAAATTGGAGCATACTGCGTGTCTTGCGTGTTGCAGGTTTTTAAATAATTATTCTGGGCAGCCCACAGACCAACCAACAACCATTCTTCAGTGCTGAACCTCTTTCCTCAGCCTCCTCTTCATCTTGAAGCAATCCGATCACAACCGGACAAGCACTCTTCAGCCCCTCTTCTTCTTGATTTCTTGCACATGAATTGCCTCTATGGAGGAGAGAGAGGGAGGAGAGAGAAATACTGGTTTTTTATCTCTTTGCTCAGTGCATCATTCCTTGATCTGTTTAGGGCGATGGAGGGTGAAGGATAGAAGCATCTCATGGCCAGGAGGATTCCTCTTGCCTCCACCGATTAGAAAATGATGAAGAATGGGGGAAAATTGGGATGTAGGAGGAATCCACCGATCAGAAAAATGGGATAGAAGCTCTTCTCGGCTGCGAGATCCAGTAGCTGCTTTACAACTCCAAACATTGCGGGGATTAAATGGGGGATCAAATGACCTCGGAATGGAGATCCAAGACTTGCGTTCGATTCCTGACGTCGTTTTGCATCTAGGAAAACTCGAGCTCGGCCATCCGTCATCATTTGATCTTCCATGAAAATTAGCACTAGCGCTTTAGGGACCTGCCGCTTAAAATTGTACTGATTGCCACCACCACCTTCGATGAAGTTTATTTTTCCCCTGATATTTGTAAATTTTGGCTATTTTAAGCACTTCTCGGCATAAAAAATCATCTGTCATTGGTGACCACGGAATAGGGCCACTCAGCCCGTCGAATCCCACGAATAGATCTGCACATAAACAACAAAAAGGAGCATCAAGTTGATACAAAAAATACATACCACAACACATCATAGCTCATACCCTACCCCTGACAAAACCAAGGCATGAAATCCAGGAGGAGTAGGCCTAGCATAATTTGATAGAAGGCCTGAAGCTAGTCACTAACCAACTGCTTCGACACAACCAGACTAAAAAGACTTATCAAAGAGGTCATCCTAAGTGGTGGCCTGAACTACCTACCTAACTAAGGACAACTCAACCAGGAGCTCCCACTTGGCGAGGACTCCTATAGCTTGATCAAAAGGTATTATTTTTTTAAGCATAGTTTTTCCCTTTTAACGTCTGATTGTCCATACTCGGGCGTGTAAAAAGGAGGGAGCTGAGAGTAGTGACCCAAGGAGAATAGGGCATCGACCTCAGGTCCTATCTTGGTACCCAAGAACTTACCAAGCCCTCGCAAGGCGACACTGAATCCTTTTCTAACGCTCACTTTTAATTTCGCTCCAACCTTCTTATATTCTTTATTTTAGGGCAAGAAGTCACCCCAAGGAAGACAAGGTATCGGCCCCGGATCTTGTCTCATCCCCAGGAACCTACTAGGACTTCGCAAGGCGATAAACAATAGCTCAAGGATTTTTCTTTCTTTTCTTTTGTTATAGGGGTTGAAACCCCTTTTTACACACCTCTGTATATTCATATATTGTCTTTTAGATCTTTAGGGTTTTGTCTCTTTCCATTAGTATTTTAGTAGGCTTCTCTAACTACCTCACAACTAACATGAACTCCTAGAATGGCCACCTAGCAGGTCAGCAGAACAGGGTCACTAGAACTGTTTTCTAAAACAGGTCTTTCAATTCTTGACAATGTCTTCCAAGAGGCAATGACTACTCAGACCTCGGGGGGTTCACTATATATATATTCTCTATATAATGTACGTTCATGGCCTATTTATAAATATCCTAATCTGTGAATTTTTCTTGAATAAAACACAACCCTTTTCTATTCAATCTGTAAGTAACCCCTTTATATGACACCCTTCTGTATGTAAAAAATGTATAAAATTGGTGTTTTAAAAACCCCT
The DNA here is from genome assembly GCF_053477565.2 of Lygodium microphyllum. Classification (NCBI taxonomy): domain Eukaryota; kingdom Viridiplantae; phylum Streptophyta; class Polypodiopsida; order Schizaeales; family Lygodiaceae; genus Lygodium; species Lygodium microphyllum. Next base: position 132,470,228 of record NC_141138.1, read on the forward strand.
TATTTTGAACTCACGTTATATATACATATATTCATGATTGACCCCCTCGAGGCTCAGACCTCCCCCAGACATACCTAACCTAAACCTGGGACTTCATGCCTTGATTGCCAGTCCCCAACAAATAAAAGAAAGAAACCCTCACCCACACATATATCATTAATTCATTATGGGAAAAACTCCAAAAGGGGACGAAACCACCTGGAATGGCCACAAGAAGCTTCTTCTCAACAAAGGCTCCATCCATCGACTTCGTCAACCTGTATGGTGCAATCACTAAAACAACAAAGCATTAAACGTACCTGCACCAAATAGAGATAGGGCCCTCTTGGCCTAAAGAAATAGCACATTTCATCGCAAACTAACTGGCCCTCTTGGCCTAAAGAAATAGATTATTAAAACCTAAAAACAACTGGCCCTCTTGGCCTAAAGAAATCAGACATTAACTACTTAAAGCAACTGGCCCTCTTGGCCTAAAATGGATAGTTCATTCTAATCCATGCAATATATGATCTCCTTGGCATATACATCACATCCTATCAAACTAATCAGGATACCAAGGATAGCATAAATTAGGAGGACTATCCTCATGTTACTCATGCGAGTCAGCTAAAAGCTTGATCTACGCTCTTTGTAGATCCACTAGTCCAAGCCTTTCTATTGGTATCTCAGTAATAATGGCCATCTCTTCTTGGGTACTATGAGCTGAATGAATGACATAATTAGGTTGATATATCTCATCCCCATGGTCATCATTCAAACGGATTGCTTGTCCCAACTTTCCAGTAACTCCTCCTACAGGGAGAATCATGGATTTATGATCATTCAACTCTTCTCTAATTGGACCATTACATATGTCAATGATACAATCCAAACTAGACAGAGCTTCAAGCCTAGACCCATCACATAGATGCATCTCAGGACGACGGTCCCTATTGTCAGATGTCGCATTATGGCCTTTAGTCGCATCCTATTGGGAATCCATCAAAGCATGTCCACATGCAATTCCTGGCCCTTCATCTGACACACCAGCAATATTTTTAGGGATTTTTGGCCTCCAAACCCATCTCATATTCCTTTTCATATTCTCAGACTGCCTCATCTGCCCACATTGGTCCAATGGACGCACAGTGGATTTATCACCATTACCAAATGGCCTCATAGCCTTATGGCTTCTACTTAGTACAGGTGGACCTTTGGCATGCTGCATCTTCTTCATATGAGATGTCTTCCCTTTCCTTTGTCCACTATGCATGCTTAGCTATAGGAACCATGCTTTTACTAAAAGGAATAGCATCTACTCGAAAGCATGATTCATCTATAAATTGGAAAGGTCTCTTAAGAGCCTTACTAGGAGCATAACTAGAACCACTCATAGAACACTCATCTAAGATTGTAGAACTAATGGTTCTATCAATTCCACCATCACAACTACCTCTCATGGAAGTGTTGCAAGCCTTGATGGGGCTTACTGGGCTTGGAAACTTTTTATCCCCAGAGGGTATATTATCCCTACTATTGCCATGTTCTGCTTGGGGATTTTGGCTACCAAGGTTCCTCTCATAGGTTGCCTTGGTATCAACAAGTGTGCTACCTCCTTGTAGAAATGGTTGGAAGCTAGGATGCACTTGTACTGAGCGGGAAAAACTCCAAAAGTTTTCCCAACATCTCTGAATATGTCCCTCATAATCAATGGCATGCATCTTTGCTTCCCTTAACGAATTACGATTCTGCAGTCCCACTTGGATTTGAATGTTAATCTCTAAGCTACTCAAAAAGAGCTCACATAGCACATCACCTGGCAATGCAGTAGCTCTCCTTGGCCAAAGCCTCAGAATATCATCAAAGGCTCTAGTGTATTCTTTAATAGAAGGATAGGACTCTTGCCTAATCTACATCAACTGCCCTATAACTTGGGTCATAGGCACCTTCTTCTCATAATCACTCAACTCCTCAAAGGATTTAATAGACCCCCTTGGGAGGCTCCAGTACCATTTTCTAGCCTCTCCCTTTAGGATACTTGAGAATACGAGCATCTGATGAATATGATTGAACCCACTTGCAATGCAAGTTAGGCCGTATTCTTGTAAATGCACCATCGGATCGTCGTCGTTAACCAGTCCAAGAAACACTGGGAGATCCCTATAAGGAGGAGGGCATTTAGTCCTTTCCTTCAGGATCCGCACTTGGCCATTAAAATCCTCTTAATCATGGCCTAACCCTAGTGTCTTAGGGTCTCCAACCTCTTCCATTTCCACCTTTACTGGTGTAGGGAGGTTAATATTATCCTTAATGTCCCTTTCTGCCAACTCATAAAGTGGTTTAGGGAGACCTATAGCTATTAGCATGTCTTTCTGATCCTTTCTTAGAGGATCTTCCATATCTTGCCCCTTCCTAGGCAGTTCCATGATGGCTTTATCTAGAAGTTTCTGCCCCTCATCAAAAGCAAACTTTTCCTTAGCACTTAGGACTGGGCAGCGTGTCTTTTAAGCAAAGGTTTTCCCTTTACATCTAGGGCTTCTAACATCCTTGTGATACTTAAAATTTTGGCATGATTCCCCACCACATGGGATGTTTCAGCCATAACTGCACTCCACTGTGTGTTGAGTTTTTCCCATGGCACTATGGCTTTAGCATAATCACTTGTTGATGCCATGACTGCCATAGCTTCCAACATACTTGTTCCATGCCCTCTAGGTTGATGGATGGTTATACATGATTTCTCTTGGTTAGAGACCACACCAAGGCGAACCTCGGCCCATGCCATCGCATTAGAGGATGGGGTAACCACTAATTGGTTACTCTTCTCATCACCTAAATTATCTTCTGTATGTAGAGGACTTATGCTCTACATAACTAACTAAGTCCATCAGTAAGTTTTGTGTAGGGAAAGCTAAGGTTTTCCATCCTTGAACAAACTTTTATGGTTAGCTTAAGATACTCCTATAGCATACTCCTAATGGAAATTATAAACTTAGGTCCTTTACAACCTAGATTCGGAGACCGCCACTTATAGGCAGCTCCCGGCAAACGCACCACTGATGGGACCTAAAATGGGCCGGCATTGGCTATAGCACTAGCCAGACCTCATGCATATGACAGACAACCCCACCACATGGCCTCACGGGCGAGGAGCGTCTAAAACTCACTTTGCACTAAATGCTTATGACTATTTTGCGTTTGTATCCAATATGTAGTCTAACGTTCATCTTCCCTTCTCCTTAGAGGGAGATCCCATAACATATAGGAATAATGCCCTGTAATACACACATAGAGAATCACCTCTCGACTGATTGCCGTGGCTCCATTGCTGCAACTCTCCTACACCTCGAGGATTGGCCCCAAGATGCGTCGCTAACACATATGACATTCACACAAACTCTACTCTTTCATAATTCAGAGTTCCAGGAGATTTTGATTTGGCTCACAAAACTTTCCCCAACGGAAGCACCCGTCTAAACCTACAACTTAGGTTTCCTGTCCTCTCAGCGTTGGTTAAAGTTTATCAATCAATTGCAATGTATTCTAGGAGATAACACGTGGCATGCTTGATGCAGGGTGTATGACGATTGTGCACAACCATTTTATGATTAAAAAACTAGCCATGTGAGGTGTGGAAAACAACCTTTTCATGAATTTTAACTAAACGTTACGTGCTGCGTTGCTTTAGGGACTAGCACTGGAACTTCCGTGCTACTAGTCACCTATATTCAATTATGGAACGATCCCTAAATGCTATGCATAAAGAGGGAAATAAAAATTTGTATCTTTCCAGCAATTAGATTGTCGCACAACCTTTACCCCCCCTCCCCCCCACCGTTTAGGTATTGCTGAGGTGCATAGGTGTAAATGGTTATTTTGTATCATTTTTGTATGTAGAAAACAATAAACACATACTATAACAGAAAGGACAAGGCCAAACTGAGGTTTAACCTCATTCTTTAACCTCGCCAAATATTCACGCATATAAATCTTATTTTTTCACATTTTTTGAGTGCGAAAACCCCAAATTTCTTTATTTTTTACTATTTTTCTTATTGATTATCATGGAAAATGCGTATTTTCTGATTTATTTGTATTGGCTTATTATTTTGACTAAAACTTAACATTTTCTCTGAGTTTATCCCATTTGCACTCCTTTTTCCCAACTCAAAATGGAAAAAACCACTAATTTCCATTGAAAAATGACATTTTACGGGTTTTAAAGAATTAATAACAGCTCTAAATCATTATGGGTCCTGCATTTTTGTAGTTACAGCCTCAAACATGATGCAAACAAGGTTCAAAAAAAAATTCATTGCATATGAACAACATTTGGACCATGAAACAACAAAAACAATCAAATTTCTTTGTAAAATTAGAGCATACCGCGTGTCTTGCATGTTGCAGGTTTTTTAATAATTATTCTAGGCAGCCCATGGACCATTATTTAGTGCTGAACCTCTTTCCTCAGCCTCCTCTTCATCTTGAAGCAATCTGAACAGAGCCGGATAAGCATTCTTCAGCCCCTCTTCTTCTTGATTTCTTGCACATGAATTGCCTCTATGCAGGAGAGAGAAGGAGGAGAGAGAAATACTGGTTTTTTATCTCTTTGCTTAGTGCATCCTTCCTTGATCTGTTTATGGTGATGGAGGGCGAAGGATAGAAGCATCTCAGGGCCAGGAGGATTCCTCTTGCCTCCACCCATCAAAAAATGATGAAGAATGGGGAAAAAATGGGGTGCAAAAAATTGACGTCCCTCCCCCCCTCCCCCCCCTCCCCCCCCTACCCCAACGTTTCATTTCGTGAGCATTAAGCTTTTTGTTAAGAGCTTTTAAGCTCCTAATCAAATTATCTAGTTCATGCCTTTTGCATTCACACTTCCGGCAAGTGGTTTTTTTCTCTTTTGGAGGGGCAAACGACATCGGATTCGAGATCCGTCTAGACAAGTGGTTCCATGGCATTGAAATCTACAAAGCTGGGCCCCGTCATGCTCTTCTCGGCTTCCAGATTTAGTAGCTACTTCACAACCTTGAACCTTGCGGGGATTAAATGGGGGATCAAACGACCTCGGAATGGAGATCGGAGACTTGCGTTGGATTCCTGACGTCGTTTAGCATCTAGGATAACTCTAGCTTGGCTATCTGCCAATTAACCTTCCATGAAAATTAGCACTAGTGCTTTAGGGACTTGCCACTTAAAATCGTACTGATTGCCACCGTCGCCTTTGACGAAGTCTATTTTTTCCCTGATATTCATAAATTTTGGCTATTTTTAAGCACTTCTCAGCATAAAAAATCATCTGTCATCTAGCCAACAAGGGCAAAAAGGCCACACCACAAAAACATGTATATGTTGCATTCAAACTACATCTAGTTAAAGCAGAATGGAACAACATCAAGCTACAAGTGTGAGAATGACTAGACATGACAGTCCTCATGATAGATACACCTTGAACAACACTACACAGATGACCCAAGACATCAGTGGAGAATCCACATCTGGTTGTGCAGTTGAGGACTCAAAGGCATGTATTAGAAAACTTGAATTTATAAGCCAAGACCTAGAAGATGAAGACATAGTGCCGCCTACTTATCTTAGGGTCAAACTCTTTGCAAAAACAGAGCATAGTGTCAATACTCTTATCGATGAAGGAGTTGATTTTAATATCTTGGCCTATGAAGCATGGACCCTACTAGGCCAACCAAAGCTCACACCAACTAATGCAACTCTTAGTCCTTACGGGGGACACCCACAAGCACTTATAAGGAAATGAAAAATCCTTGTAACTATTGAAACTGAAAGCTTGCGTATCCTATTCCATGTTCTTCCAAATAGTGAAAATTGTGAAAAGGAAACCCTCCTAGGACGACCCTTCAAAAGGGCGACAAAGTGTGAGGTGGATTATGTAGCACAGAGGATACACTTGACACTATCGAGTGTGAGGATAATCACAACCTAGAAAGGGTGACCTCATTAAACCTCCAGTGAAAGACAAGGAACATTCTGACATACAAGGCAAGCCTAGTAACGAGAGCAAGGACTTGTTGAAAGAGTTGATAGAAGCGTACATTGAACAGAGAGAACCAGTGAGCGAGGCCATGCTTGAAACATGAAGGTCAGGAGACAATGCCAAGGATAGGCTTTGGACTTATAAATATCATAGAAGACCACAAAAGAATCCCAAGCCTTATAGACGAAGGTATCGATGGTTGGAGAGCCAACACAACGCCGTGATGGATATCCAAAGCATTGCTACATGCTCAAGAGTATTACGTAGGTAACCGATGGATTTGGGTGCCAAAACCCCCAACTAAACCACCTCTGTTAGAGCTAAAGGCTAGATCGTATCAAGGAGGAAATCTAAATGAAAATCCAAGTCTTCACTCAACAAGGTTGGAGTGACTGAGCCCCTCACAATTGAAATCAAGAAACCAAACATGACTATTCGAAAGGTAGATCCTCAGCCTAGTGTGCTTAACAAGCAGATATCATATGGAATCATTGAGGGTACACAAAAGCCACTAGTGCCCAAGGGGCCTTTGATTTCCCAAGAGGATGAAGAGCATCATAGGCACAATATTACTCATGGTAAGGTTGATTGCTTAATAAAGCAAATGGTAGAATCATCTAGCAGCCATAAACAAATCTTCCAGTCAGTGCCAAGTCCACCTAAGAGTCCCAAATCTCCTACACTCTCTTTCCCTAAACAGATAGAGTAAGCACAACAACAGTCGTTAAGTGCAGCTACTCAATCTCGATCTCTATCTCCATCTAAGCTTCAAAATGTCCAAGAGATGGGACATGTCACCATCCTTAGCTCTCAGTCTAAGGATATGCTTGTGCAATCCATCGTGACTAGATCAACTGATGCTCAATCTACACAACTTAATGCACAAAGGGAAACAAAAGACACAACCAATTTTGATCTGCCTAAGGTCTTGACACCATAGTCTACCAACAGTAGCCAATCCAATGAACTAGCTGCTACTACTTCCAATCAAGAATCACACTAGTCACAGCCTTCGGCTGCAACGATGCCCCTTGTGAAACGTGTCCTTAGCAATTTACATGCAAAAGAGATGTCACAACCAACATCCTTGACACCTCCAGCACTTCTGAAGCACCCAAAGCCTAAACTTGAGGAGAAATCTCTTGAAGGTTTGGCCAAGGAGATGGCGCATTGACTAATGAATGAGAGATGAAGTGCATGATGAAGCTTGATCACAAGCTGACAACCATCACACATGCATACCTCCATTTGGATATCAGAAGGGAAATACTAGAGCACACAAAGCTCATAGTCAAACCTCTAACTTGTGATGAGCAACAACATGTTTGCTCCCGCTATGTAGCTGTCACTGAAGAAGTCATGAAGGACATCCCACAAGCCACAGCTAGAGAATTGCGCTTGATACCCTCACTCTATACTGCTCAATGTGAGACAAACAAGGAAAAGCTCAAAGCAATCAAACAAAAAGGGAAGGGACAAGGTGACTTTGTGCAGAAATAGTACCCCACAAAGTTTGGTAGCCAAAATTGGCCATCAACTAATGACACTTGCTGAGCAAAGTAAAGCCCTTTGGACATCAATACATGATCCTATGTACGTTACCCCAACCTCAATACGAGTGTTGCCAGTGGTCCATGAGGTCCAACTTTCTACCACTATCAAAAAACATCCCTTTTATGATAAATTACTTCTAGAAGAAGATCTATATGTGGCTAGGAGGCTAGGAGTAGGGAGAATGGTACTTGATGTTAGTGCATATGTCTTCTACCTCACTCAAGACCCTCCAATCCTAGATCCCTATGCTTTCCATCAATACAACCCTGACTTCTTCAGCTGGTTTCATTCAAGCCTACATGATAGGAACCCTAAACCATCTCTTGGTTCTACAGTCGAGTCATGCCAACCTCCAAAGAAATAGAAAAAGAGCTCTAAACACAACACTTGCTCTGATAAGAAGCAATGGAGGCATCTTCCAATGGGTAAGGACAAGAGTCTAGAGAAAATACCCAACCAGGAGAAATTGCCAATGAAATTGGATGAGGAGCTAAACACAGGGGAATTAGCTGAAGAGCTAGACTCTCCAAGAAGAGAGGCAGTTGTACCCTCACAAACTTGCAAGGCTATTCAACAGGCTATGGCTATGTCCCATAAGGACATGCTAGAAAAAGAGAATGCTAAGGCCCAAACAAGCACATCAATGGTTGACCTAGTTCAAGGTCTTGAATCTTTAAAGGATACACGCCAATTGCCCAAGAAAAATAGGAGAAAACAATGAAAACAATAGCAATTGTAAGTGACTGTAGATGCCGAGAAGATTGAGACCAAGAGTGCTAATGAAGAGCTAAGGAATGAAGCATCAAGTCCACCCATGAATGAACCCATTGCCATCTCTCCTAACAGCGGTGAAACCTTAGGCACATCCATGTGTTCTAATAAGTCAAAGCAACCATTACCATCAACAATTGCTTGTAACACTCAATCCATCGACAAATAGAATTTACTTTGACCAATCAAGAGTGGATACAACACTGTCACAACAGGTTGACAAAACTATGCCATTCACATCCAAAGGGAACCATGATACAATAACAGCAAAGCCTCAAGAGGAGAAACATCTAGGCCTAAATCCCCAACTATGCTAAAGCCTGGGGAAACTCCCAGAACCTTGAATGAGATAGCAATCGAGCAAGCCCTCATTGAACATAGAAGTGCACATAGTGCTTGACTGAGTTGGATGCTAAACTCAAATTATTCGCACATATCTACATCCTTGCAAACATGGGCACATTCCCTAGGGAGAAACTTGAGGAATACTTGCCATATCCACTATCTTGGGAAGAGTAAGAATATCTTAACGAGCACTATGAAAAGATCCTACATGAACACGTGCAACTCATCTTTGATGAGGAGGCCGACAAACTACACTTAACTGTGGCATTCAACGGTGCACTTTGCCAACCAAATCTCTTAGAGATAGAGAAAATAAAGTGACAATTAGAGGGTCAAAGTCAATTTGAAAAACTTTGGTTTGAAAACTGTGCTACAATGGCCAAACTTGGAGCCCAGATTATGATGGTCTCAGAGGAGCGATTGGCCAAATGGCAGTCTCAAAGAGACCCAACCTATGTGATGCCAACTTCCTTTCGAGTACTAACTGCCATTTGGGGTATGGACTTAGCCAAAACTAGCTAAGAGAACTCTTCAGTTGATAAGATTCTCATTGAGGAGGAGCTAGTGTTGCAAGTAGACTCGGACAAGGTACCATGCTACTCGATGTTGCAAAATATCTGCTGTTATTGAGTAGGCTGCCATGAGTACTAGATGTGTGTGCCACACTCTAGTACAATCCTGCATTTTGCAATTGGTTTTTATCCTCAAGAAGTGACATGGATTTATAAATGTGTACATAAATAAACAATGAGTTTTGTGACTATGTATAGATAATACCAAAAAACAAAGCTAGCACATACACATGCAATGATAATCAAGCGCATGTAATATGCATCGAAGTCAACACTATGGGATTTAGATAAGTGATGTCTCTTTGAGCTACACCCATTCATTATGGTTGAAGCATATGACTTGCATGTATTCTCATGAGTTGCCAAGTGAATGCAGGATGACACATGTCTCTGTACAGAAGTGTTCAATGTCCAAGTCACCACAAGACCACCAACACCACAAAGAACCATCATGGAGAAAGCGACATAAGAACAAAGAGCCATGACAGAATCCCTGTCACTAGAAGAGAAAGTCACCCCTATAGAAAGCACACATTGCATTTGAGCATGGCCCAAAGCATAGTCATTGGCTACTCTCTCTTTCTGGGCCAAACTCTACATCCCAGGCAAGATAAAAATGGCAAGCTCCCATTCACGGTGGAAGAGCAAGAAAAGTACAACTTGATGGTAGAAATGAGGGGTTTCAGCAAATTCACATTCAAGCTCACCCTAAACCTAGAAGATGCCATCATGGAGGAGTTGCCGTAAAACAACTCCTGGACCAGTGCAGCTTGTAGAAGTATGTTGAGAAGGTTAGGCAGGTTGTCAATTACAGCAAGTGTGCAAAATTTCTGAGGAGCTTCGATGCCGAAAGAAAATGTGGCATGGTGACGATAAGAAGAGGAGAAGAAGCTCACCAAGTAGAGGTGGAGTGGAGCCTTGCGATGGTGGAGAAAACCCTGGGTTTAGCTAGCAACAGGATTGAGAAACGCCCAAAAAGGGATGTGTATAACATGATGGCGGTGCAATTTGGGAAAAGAGGGAGACAAAGTCCACAAGGAACAACAAGATAACATGGATAGAGTTATTGATAAAAAGGAAAATGACCAACCATCTCAATAGTAAGAGAGAAAGAGGACAATCCATGAGCAACAAGGCTAAAAAATTGTCAAGTCAAGTGGAAAGGAAAGATCACACTCTCAAAATCCCCATAAGAAGAACTCAATCCACCTCCAAAGAAAATAGAGAGCTGCAAAGGGTAGAGGAGGAATCAAAGAGATTAGAAGAAGAGTGCAAGAAAATGCCATACGAGGAGAAAGAACGACTAAGGAAAAAGGGAGGAGGAGATTACTCTAATGAAAATGGAATCAAAGGTTTTGCCTACAAGCTAGCACATCACTACAACATGGACTCCATGCTATGACATCTAAGCCTAACACTAGCTTAGGAGTAGAGGAGCAATATGCTCCCCTAATCCTAACTGGTTGAACCTCACAAGAACTCTCCTTGCTAGGGGTTTGGGGAGCCAAAACAACAAATGTAGCCACCTCAAGAAGAGCCACTGGAGTTGATCCATGAAGAAGGGCATAACTCTAAATCAGATCAATGAAAGAAAGAATGAGAGCAGGAAACAAGCCCCCTTCGTGGCCACAACAAGTATAGTCAAAAGAGAAAAGGGCTCCATGCCAAACCATGCATTCCTTGGGTGAATCTCTTAGGCCCTCATGGAATGTAACTACTATAGAGCATCATGATTATATGTAGCATGCCCCCTTCCAATGCATCTCCAAAAAAAAAAAAAGAGAGAAAAAGAAGAAGAAAGTACAAACAAACAAAGACTCCCACAAAGAAAAAGGAAAGAAGCAATGAGCTTTTCCATGTATGTCAGAGTGCCACAAAAATTGGACTTAGGGGTCCTCAGGTTAGGCATGTCCGGTGGCCTTGGTCAGTCAGCTTCATGCCCTAACCCCCTAGAGCTTATTGTGCCCCTGCTTCACACTTAGGGAATATCAACAGAAGGACACACCTAGAGAGTTTGTGCTTGCCTATGGTTAGATTTCCCTCCCTAAATGACACCCACAACACCTCCCCTGTACACAAATTGGGTCCTTAAGTATGGGACAACACCATAGGCTTCTCCCAATTTCACTAGCATGGAAACCATGCAGCACTGCACAATGAGGTAGACACACCCCTAGGTAGTGTACTTCCTTTTTCTTTTTTAAAGTAGACTCAACAATGGTGATCCATCACTAACATTGAAGGCCCCTACTACCCGATCAAATCTAATCTCGACATCAATGAGCTCGATTCTCCTACATCATGTTGACCAAAGCACAAATAATGTCTCAAGAAGCCTTTGAGTGTACTTCTACTCAACATCGACAAAGTTTTCCACCCCATTGAACCCTTGCTTCATCCCCACATTGCTCTACGAGGAAGGAGACCAGCAGTCTTCTAACTATGTAATATCTATGTACGCACGTGCACTCACATAATATCAACATCACAATCTATACATAGTTCTCTCCACTTGACTCGTCTCCCAAACTAATCCAACTACGTCTTTTGCATGATCAGAAGACTAGCACTACCCCCAAGGAGAGACCACATATGAGAGGTTTTCAATTGCAAGTATTGAAGACTACAGAGATAGTATCCTTAGCTCTTCATCAACACTTAGCTCTACCTTCTTATCCTTTATCATCCTGCAAGCCCACCATAACTCCTCGCCCGCAGAATCCCCAGAACATCAACACTTATGCCAACCCATGACTGCAACTCCCAACAAAAACCAGCCCTATCACCAACTTCAACAACCCTATCACCAACTAATCAGGCCAACAAAGTGCCACCAACCACCTTCATTCGCACCACCACCAAAACTCCTCCAAGGCAAACTGCATCAATTCCTTCCACCCACGTCTTCGGTGCATGCCAAAGCCTGCTACCTGCTACGGTGAGTGCCATGGGACTGGCACTTGTCTAGGAGGGGTAATGTTAACCCTCAAATGAACAAGGTGGAAAATCTGGAAAAATCTAAAGCCGAAGACAAGGCCAAGGCAAAAGTGAAACGGAAGACAAATGCATGCCAAGAAAAATATGAAAACACAAGAAGTGCAGGAAAGTCCAAAATCAAGGAGAAAGGCACACAAGAAAAACCTCAAGTCAATACTCTTGTAAAAGAGCACAAGGTGCACCATGATTTATTTTAAGAGCATCCGGATCCTCTGACCCATGCAAATTGTAAAGGTAGAGGGGTGGTAGGAAGGAAGCTAGGAAGATAGGAGGACAATGGGAAAAAGGGCCTAGGTCATGAACGGCCATGTAAAAAAGGGGATAAGAGGATGACCACCCAAAAGGGATTTAAGGCTTTGTATATAACATTGAAAAGTGAATGAGAAGCTCATTCTTGTGTGTGGCCAAAAGTAGCTCTCTTCTTCTTCTTATTCTTGCTTGCTTGAGCTTGTGCTTAAGAGAGGGAGTGTGAGAGTGTGAGAGAGTGAGTGTGTGAGGGTGAGGGACCGTGGTGGAGAAGCTCTCCATCTTCTCCTCTCTTCTTCTCTTCTCTTCTCCCCTCTTGTCTTAATCACGGAAATGGATCTTGGAGCGTTGAGCTTGAGGATGGAACTTTCTTGAAGCTCTACTTGGATCGTGGAGCTATCAGAGTGCTCAAGAGATAAGGCAACTCAATTGCGATGGATGTAAGCTCACTACACCCATAGAGATGGATAGTGCATCGGCTATGTGAGAGGTAGCCATTAGTGCTTGGCTTGGAACACTTGAAACAATAAGCGGTTCATGGGTCTCGGCGGTTGATCGCCTCTACACTCTATTTGCTTGTTCTCTACCACCTTGCTTGGGAAGTGGTAATGAACCTCAATGTGCTTGGTTTTTGTATGAAAGACTAGATTATGTTTCGATTGAATGGCAGTGATAGAGTATGAATGCGATGTAGGAATCACATTCATAGCAAGGTCTAGACAACGTAACCATCAAGCCTTGTTGCAAGCCTTAGTGGTTGCAATGTACTCAACCTTAGTCATAGACAATGCCGTGCATTTCTATACCCTAAACATACAAGAAATGGTATCTCCAGCAAAATTGAAGACATAGCTAGAGGTAGACTTTATACTATTTGCATGTCCTACATAATTAGAGTTTGTGTAACCTACAACTCATATGTCCTAGCCATCATAACAAATGCATATATCTACAGTTCCCTTAAGTTATCTCACGATACCCTTCACGATGTCCCAATGTCACTTGTCAGGTGTCACCATATAACAAGCAATCTCGGCTCTCTTAGCATATCAAAGTTAATTGGGAAAAATGTGTGTGATTGATGTTTATATGCAAAGGTAATGAATAGTATATGGGCTTACCACCTTGCATATGGAACTACTCAAAGACTTCATGAATGTACTCTTGATTGTGGATATTGTGCATAGCAAGTATGTGAGATACATATCCCATGCTATTCATCTCAAAGCTCTTCTTAAGTTGAGTCTTCAAAGCATCCATCTCATCATGAGCACTCTAAGCAATCAACATGTCATTAACATATAGCACCAAAATGATAAGGCTACCATCATGCTCCTTCTTTCTATAGACACGGATCTATATGTTTAAGTCCATAGAAACTCTTCCTCAACTTATATACTAGGTATTCCCTGCTCTTTTCCTCAAAGCCCTTAGATTGTTGTATATAAATATCCTTATCCAAGAACTCTCCATACAAGAAAGCTATCTTCATATCCATCTAGTATAAGTGCAAGTCTATTTATGTAACCAAGGCCAATACCAAGCATAGGGTAGTCATTTTGATCATAAGAGAATATATAATCAAAATGAAATCCCTTCTCCTACTTCAAACTCTTAGTAAAAAATTTGTCCTTATATGTTGACTTAGGGTGATCAAGGATACTCTTCAAGTTGTACACCCACTTACATGGCAATGCGTATTTACCATTTGGTAAAGAAACCAAATCCTATATATGATTTTTCTACAGTGAGTCAAAAAGTTAGACTACATGGCCCTCTCCTAAGAGTGATTATCACCTTTGTGCATGGCCTCTCATAAGTGAGACACTCACATGAAATTTTCACCATGATATAATGAATAAAGGGATCAAAATGATTAAGAGGATGTGAGGCTCTAGTGGAGCATCTCAATAAAATGGCTTTTGTCCTCTCTATCCAACATCGTGATCATGCACAACAGGTGGTAAATCTTAGGACACTACATCATTCGCAAGCTACAATATGCTATCTAATTGGGGTTGGCAATGCTATAACATGAGGCTCCACCTAAAAGATCCCCATGTGTATCTCAACTACTTAGTCTAGTCTCATATGTGTCTTTTTCACATGGAACACAATGTCATGGTTGTAGATAACCTTCTGGGCCTATAACTTCCAAAGGTGATAGTCCATCACACTTGTATCACCATATCCAAGAAGGATGCATTTGACAAAATTTGGATCCATATTATTGTATTTGTCTTTGGGAATATGGTAGAAATACCCATAGTCAAAGACACACAAGTGTGTGTACACAAGGGAGCTTTAGCAGACCACACCTTCTATGCAACTCTACCATTAAAAGAGAAGTTCATGGGGATCTATTAATCAAATAAATTGTAGTAGTAACTACCTCAATCCAAAAATACTCTAGTAAGATAGTCTCACTAAGTATATATTATGGACTATTTCCTAAATGGTCTTATCCATGTGCTCTATAACACCATTTTGGGGTGGGATATACAGGCTAGTTAGTTGATGCTTAATACCCCTCTCATCAGAAAACTACTAAAATGCCTTACATATTCATCCCCATCATTAAATCATAGGCATTTCATCCTCTGGTTCTCAACCATAGCAAGAAAGCACTAAAATGTCCCAAAATTACTTTATGGGATAGCAAACATATACAATTATGGGATAGACCCAAATCTTATGTGAATAATCATCAATAAACATGAGAAAATACTTAGTAGTACTGACAAGATATGGGACCAAAAACATCTAAATGTATAAGAGCCAATGGTTTCCATACTTTTTATAAGAGTTACAAGTTTGCCTCCCATATAAATAATGATCACAGGAGTCAAAACATGAGTAGTCAAGAAGGGGCAATTACTACAAATAAGTGAGCACTTTCATTCCTTTGAGGGATACATGCCCAATACGGCCATGTCAAAGAGATGCATGAGAAATATTGATCGCGAGAAAAACATGATTGATTGATCTAGATAAAAGCAAGGTATACAAGATCCCAACCTTGGTGCCTCTAGCAAAAATGAGGTTTCCTCATGTAATGTTCTATGCAAAATCACCAAAAAGAGACATAGTACCTATTATCATCCAATTGTCAAGCAAAGATAAAGCTTTTAGTCAAAGCTAGGACATGATATACATCATGAAGCACAAATGGAGCAACAATACTAAATTGCAATCTCACATTACCTATACCAATAATGTCGCACACATGATCATTACCTAGTTTGACTGAATGTGTAACAGTGCAGTAGGTATAAAACCAATGATGATGTTGGGTGACATGGAAAAAAGCACCCAAATTAAGAAGTTAACATTGAGAATAAGCAGACTAAATCAAATAATGGAGTAGCATCAAGCGATGAAGCAACAAGTATGTAATCATGTGAGTTTTACTCCAAGACATTGATCTCTTCTATCTTCATATTAGACTTGGGAACAATGTTATGTTCATCAAAAGATTTGGCATTATCCTACACTTTTTCTTTGTCTTTTTTGTGCCTATCATTGTGTATCTTATGGCACTATGGCCTTATGTGACTCTACTTCCCACAATAACGCAATAGGTAAGAGAGGACTTAGGACCATGGCACTTATTGCATGACCACCCACAAGACTTAGACTTGCCCTTGCTGGGCTATGAGTCTCTACCATGATTATGATTTCCATTACCACCATTTCTACCTCTCACTATAAGTGTAAGAGAAGTACGGGCTCCATCAACATTTTTCTTATTCATTTCTTCTATAAGCAAAGCACACTCTATATGCTTGTAAACTTTGGACCATCATCAGGAGGTGTTGCACTCATAGTAGTGCTGAATATATTCCAATACTCATGCAATGTAACAAGAAAGAAAAGAGGCTTAATATTCTCCTCAAACTTAAGGTAGGCCTACAAAGTAAGGTGATTGGAAATGGAATGAAACTCATTAAAGTGAGAAGATATAGACATCCCTTCCTTCATATGAAGGTCCATGAGTTTCTTAATCCAATATAGCTATGTTACAAGACTCGACTTATCCTAGAGATTGCTAATCTTTTTTCATAATGCATAAGCATTGCCTTTAGTCTCAATGACATTGAAATATGCCTACTTTGATAATGACAAAATAATGGTGGACTTACATAGCTCATCAAGATCTTCCCAATCATCTACATCATAACCTTCTTGATTTATCCCCTCTAATTTCAATAGCTCAACTTGTTTCTTTTACACAAACATTTGGCAAATTTGAGTCTTTCTATACTGAAATTTATTGACATCCAACCTTTCTATGTTGAAGATAGTACTATCATTGGAAGAATTTAAAGCACTTGCCATTATGTCTACCAAAAAAAGAGAATTGGGATTGTTGTAATAACAATAAATTAGCACCCAAAACAAGTAAAAAATTATGTAATAAGAGAAAGACTGAGCCAATACATTGCTATCCACAAGAGGAAGCACTAGAGTGCAAAATACAAGCGTTTGCTCTCAAAAAAACTACTCAAAATTGATTTGTAACATAGTTGTCTATAAAACTATAGTAAATCAACATGTAACTGTAGGCAAATGTTGAAAAGAATAAGCTCCCATTGCTAGAAAAATCTAGGTAACAATCAGGATGTACAACACAACTAGTAGTGTAAAGTCAAATCATTAACCACTGAGTACCAAAGATTGTCAAAACATCCAAGGTGTCAGGTACATAGATGCATACCAATATGCATGCCAAGTATGGATCCACCACCCCCTAACAACCCATTGATAATAAGAGGTACAAGGTGTCTAAATCAAAGGTAAATCAGTCCATGGTCATAAACCTTTGCAGTGATAGTATATGCATAAACCAAGAAACCATATGAGTCTCCCACTAACTCAAATGAACCAAGCTATGCAAAGAAAATATGAAATACTCCTAATGGAAGAGAATCAAGAGTATCCAATAGCAAAACAAAGCTCAATACATAAATCTCATAATATCCAGGTGCCCAAAATACATCATGTATACATCTAGAAGCATATATCTACAATAGGTATTCAAACCCACAATAAAAATCACTAAAGAAAATAGCCACTGCCAACAAGAAAATCCAAGGCTCAAGGCTTACCATAAGCATATCCAAGCATAATGAATCAATGTCAAGCATCAACATAACCATGTCGCATACCCAAATAGCATGTATGCATTCAATACATAGATATTTACTATGAATGTTTGTTGTCCAAACTTTAATATAGCAATAAACTCTTCAAATGTCAAGATCCAAAAAGGTTGCCCAATCATTAAACCAACATCTGGGTGTTACAAACATGCCCCACAAGCATTATATATAACATAAGCATTCAAATACATGCTATCTTAGTAATATACAACATGTCTACCCCATCTATATAGTTAGTGGCTAAGAATATGCACTTGAAATGGTACTCAAAACCAAGCCTTTAGTGCTAGGAGAAATGTCCCATAGTTGGAGTGACACCTAGGAGCCAAATGGGAACAAAAGGAGCTACTGTGGGTCAATGAAAGACTGCCCAAATAACATGCGTAGCCATTGTAAATAGTCGTGGAGTCTATGGTAGATGATTCTTAGCTCAATAGGCACTTAGTAAGGCTCACCCATGCCCTAGGAAGCTCCTCAACTAGCATGGAAGAACTCTTGAAGGTAGGGAATCCAATGCATACCTAAAAAAGGATTGAAATAGCGCGACCATGAAATAAGTAAGCCAAGATCCCTTCCTAGATTGAATGCAATGTTAGTGAAGCTCCTTGAATGCCTGATTTGATACCAATTGAAATGTGGATTAGAAGTGGAAGGAGAAACCAAAGCACGAGTGGAAGTAAGAGAGAAGTAAGAGCTATGGAGGTTCAAGCAAGAGAGAGCAAGATGGGGCATGGAAACTCCAACAGTTGCAATGTGTGACATGCCTTCGAAGTCTTATTCTATTTCCATTTAAAGAATAAATAATAAAGTGTCAGTGATGGATGGCCACTACCTACAATGTATAAGTGTGTAGGTAGTAAGTACAAATAAATGCAGGAAATCATGCACCAATAGCATTTAACCCCCAACAAGCATTCCATTCTAGTTTAGCCCTCTTGTGTACTAACCCTTGTGCACTACGCCTATATGCATTGTGCATCACTTATCTAGTGCACTAGTGTACCTTATGCACACCACCATGCATTGGCCCCATGTTAGTGCACTAGATCCTTGCACTGTTGTAGCCTTCATCATATAATAGATAGAAATTGAAAAAACATAGAATTTGAACAAATTGTAAGGAAGAGGAAAAATCTACAAAGTTTGCACAACAAAATATTGGATACAATCTCCCCCCATGGATGAAAACCTCCCCCATGCATGTATTTATAAAATTGAATTAAGCTTTTGTGCTCAAAATACATTGATTGCATCTTTTTGTGGTCTTGCTCTTTCTTTTCTTGCACAACTTGCTTTTATGCAAATAGATAGATCTAACACATCCTATTCTAAATAGCTTAACATATAAAAATAATATTTTAACCCTTCTAATAAATACATCCAAGATAAGTCAATTACACATGTGAGTATGCAAAGTCCTTCACTATGAGGATATAGGGAAATAGCGACGGCCATTTTTGATGCAAAATAGCGGTATCGCTACGCAAATACCAACGGTACTCAGACGAAAAAAGCAGGCCAAAACTCAAGCGCGGCATTTTGCGCAAAAGACCGAAAGGGGGAGCGAAATAGAGAGTAGGGAGAGGGAGAGAAAGAGAGGAAGAGGGAGAAGGAGAGCTTCTCGCTGCCGTCGCCGCTGTTCGCAAAGAAGAGGAGGAAGTACATGAAGGGTGAAGAGGAGCCGCCAAATCCGTCCTCGGGTCTTTGCGGTGAGTGCATTGCTCCCTCTTGGTTTGTTTTTGTTTTTTCTTTTCTTTTGTTTGTTTTTGTTAAAAATGATGTGTACTGAGGGAGAAAGAGAGGAAATGAGAGAGGGAGAGGAAGAGAGAAAAAGAAAGAAAGAACGAGAGAGAGAGGGAATAAACATGAAACATAATAAAGAAAGAGAGAAAGAGAGAGAGAGGGAGGGAGAGAGGAGAAGGAATGGATAAAAAACAAAGAGAGGGTAAGATCTTATTCTTTAATCTCTTCATTTCTTGTTTGTAGCAGTAGCAGTAGCAGTAGCAGTAGCAGTAGCAGTAGCAGTAGCAGTAGTAGTAGCAGTAGTAGTAGCAGTAGCAGCAGCAGCAGCAGCAGCAGCAGCAGCAGCAGTAGCAGTAGCAGGTGCACCTTGGGTGTGTTCGACGCTTCGGGAAGGTGAGTACTAGTAGTAGTAGTATGTGTTCGATGCTTCGAGAAGGCGAGTACTAGTAGTAGAGGTAATAGTGGAGATACATACATACATACATACATACATACATACATACATATTGTTATGGGTGTACCTTAGGCATGTTTGACACTTCGAAAAGGCATGGAAGGCCTATGTACCCAGGCTTGGTAAAGCAAAAGAGAGATTGGACTTGGAGGTGAACATATGGATTTATTGACACCTTTGCGCTACCTCCTCCTATGCTCTGCATATCGAGTCATACCCAAAGGAAAAAAGGTGGCGAGGTCCAGTGCAATACCACGGGATAGGGAACACTCCAACATAGGGTAGCTAGTTCCTCGCCCCCATGCATAGCATATTAGACTTTATATATTGCAGGCCCGCTGTCCCATAGGTGGGTGGAGACTTTACATACGTTAATTTTGTTGAGTTACAAGAGAAGAAATCCCTTCTCAAATAATTTATGAAAGAAAAAAAGAATGGTAATAATTTTTTTGTTTGTTGTAACATAGACCAAATGGAAAATGATGAAGGCTACGATGTTCAAGATCGTGAGGCATATCTTAATCAACGTGTTCCATGTCTTTACTCTCAATGTAAGCAAGCAATTAGACGAAATTGTTGATTGTCTATAGAACACCTACAACACTTTGGTGAGTTTCAATCAGAGATCATTGATCAGACGATCTCATATTTTGAGCAAACGGTAAGAAAAGTGTATATCAATCATGCATTGTATTTGCAGACTAGTTGAACATCATATACAAAAACATTGGATGTGGCCATAAAACTTATTACAAGGAGGTGACATCTCATCCCAAGGAGGAGTGCACCCTTTGCAGCTAGTTAGAAGAGTTCGTGGGCATGCAATGGATGGAGTGCCTGAGCTAATCCACCACTTGGAAGACACTATCCAATCTATACCATCAATACCAGAGGAGATAGGCATCCTTTCAGACTTTCCTACAATCTTGGAGCATGAGATGGAGGCAATGATCGATGCATTGATGCCCATGGATGTCGAGACATCTGATCCACTTAGAGAGGAAGCATCCATACCATTATATGATGGGTGTCGAGTATCTCACATGAAGACACTGCTTGCACTCCTAAGTGTGCAAGAAAAATACAGGTGGAGCGATGGAGTGTGACTGAGTTGTTCAGGTATCTTCTATTTATGCTTCGTTGATTTCTTTTCGGCACCATCATAAAAAACAATTGCTTTTTTTCAATGTGTTTTATGATTTCTTTTCAAGTTGCTAAAGTATTCTATATTACCACTTGCAAATACCATACCTGAGCCTTGTGATGATGCATGACATGTTTTACAAAAGCTTGGCATGGACTACAACATCATCCATGCATGTATCAATGATTGCGTACTATTTCAAGAAGAATATGAGACTATGGAGACATGTCCAAAGTGCGGTGCTCACAAGTATCAACAGGACTTGTAAGGGCAAACCATCCCTCAAAAAGTTGCTAGACACTTTCCACTTATCCCCTGTATACATCACATGTTTTGTAAATCCGACATGGGGAGTTTGACAACGTGGCATACGCAAAATAGATCCACAGATGAAGTCCAACGAATATCAGTGGATTCATGCACATGGAGCCACATTGACTCTACCTTTTCAAGCTTTGCTCAAGAGCCAAGGAATCTTTGGCTCAGTCTTGCTACGGATGGCGTGAACCCATTTGGTTTGTGCTTAATTTCTTACAGTGTGTGGCATGTAGCCCTTGTTAACTACAACATCCCTCCATGGCTTTCTACGAAGAAAGGACACCTCATCCTTAGCTAGCTCATTCTTGGCTATTACAAAGTCAAGAATATGGACATGTATCTTCATCCATTAGTCGATGGGCTTATGATTTTGTGGGAGGAGGCGATTTCCGTGGAAGATATGAGCAAGCGCGATGGTCGATAGTCCGCCAATATACGAGCCATTCTCATGTGGACTATGCATGACTTTTCGAGATTCGAGGAGTACTCAGATAAGTAGGCTTCCATTCTCATTGGTAATATATATCATAGCTTGTTCAAGTTTGTATTCATTGGATAGAGGTGCTTAGACAGATCTGGTTATCTCAGGTTATCATGCATGTCCATTGTGTGGGCCACAATTAGACTCCCAAAGGTTACAAACCATGAAGAAGATGGTATCCCAAGGACATGCCGCTTTCTTGTCAGAGGGTCATGAACTGAGGGAAGGTTTTCTTGGATGACCTCCAACACGAATGAATGCACAAAGCTAGTACGAGCTGAAAATGGTCTACACGGAGTCACATCCAAATAAAATGCGATGGTTCTCGGTTTTCTACAAGTTACCATATTGGACCCACTTACAAATCAACCACTTCTTGGATCCTATGCATATTTTCAAGAATGTGGGTAGCTTACTATGGGACTATATCACAAAAAAGAGAGACACCATAGGGGTATGAATGGATTTGAAGGAGGTAGGCAAGATGGAGGCACTTTAGCCATAGTCGAGTGTGCTGATGGTCGCTTGCAGCTACCTCGTACTCCTTGGGTTTTTTCCACTAAAGAAGAGTGCATTCTGAAGCCAATTGTAAAGTCTATCCACACTCCGATGGGTATGATGTGTTCTCTCAAGTCCACGCTTTCTAAAGATGACCAATTATCAGGGCTAAAATCCCATGATTGGCATAAGATATGTCAAGTTTGTTCTACGAATGGATTGTAAGTGAGATGCATATTTTTCTTTTTATAGTCTAGTCATTGTTCGTAATGCTTCTTCATTTGTGGCAGTTTGTACTACTGATCCTGATCACAGGATGACTTACTTCAAAAATACGCCTTCAAAAATATGCAGGGCAATTTACAGGTTGTCAAATTTAGTGCAATGGATCTCACAGAAGGAGATAAATATGTCCTCTATTGAATCCGCAAGGCGGGGAGTAGTGGAGACTATCTGTCTCTTTAAAATATACTTGCCCACTAGCATGCTCACGATACAAACCCACGTCCTTGTGCATCTTGTAGATGAAGTGGAGATTGTGAAACCTGTCCACATGTGATGTATGTTCTTCTTGGAATGCTTCATGAAAACCCTAAAAGGCTTTGTGCGACAATGAGCTCAGCTAGAAGGTAGCATGGCTGAAGGTTGGTTGGTGTCTGAGGCGTTAGTGCATATTTCACAATGGCTACTAACAGTGGATTCATACAATAGTATGCTATGATCCCTGAAGGATGATGATAGATTGACTAGAGATGTGAGGGTTGGAAATGGGGTAGAAAAAAGGATGGATGCTACAATGGAGGAGAAAGTGAATCGTTATTGTATGTTGCACCATTCCTCCATGGAGACGTGGATCGCTAGGTACAAGCAAGCCAAGAAAGATCGAGAAGAAGCGCGATCGAAATTTTGACGTAGTACCATTGACCGATTCGATATCCCGAGGGCATGGAGGAGATGCCACGGTTTATATCAACATGATGATTGCATGAAGCTTGAACCGCAGTGTCTTCTGAAGGGGCGGAGGTCTCAACTGAGGAGTGGGAATTCTCGAGGGGATGTCATCCAAAGGTGACGATATGTTTAGGGTTTTTCATATCTAGATTTTATATGTGACAACTAATTAACTGTTTCAATGTATAGTACAAAATATACAGTGCAACGTGGTCGTGTAGATGGCATTTTTGCATGGAGCATATCGACAAAATGTGCTCCACAACATATTATGGTATCATGGCAAAGTTTGAGAAAGAGAGCCGACTACGAGCAACGGATCCAAACACTATTATAGATGAGATGGAGTATTTTGGGAACTTGCAAAGTATTATCACTGTGGATTATTGTAGCTTCTCCATGATCCTATTTGATGTGCAGTGGTTCAAAGTAGTACTTGAAGGAGCTAGGGCAACAGTTTGAGAAGGTCCATCTGGATTTCTTAAAATAGATTCCGAAAAAAGATGGATGGATTTGCATGACACGTTTGTATTTCCGGCCCATTGTGAACATATGCATGAACTTATGTTTTTTAAAATTTTATTATGACATGGTACGTGTCACAAAAGTTAAATCTCTCTTATACATGATTTTGAACATGTAATTTTCTATCCAAATCCCGACAACCTAGATGGTGCTATGTTGTACCTTTAGCTCCCTGAAGTATGAGAGTATATGATAAAAGCAATGTTCTCAGTGTAGATGAGGACAATATGCAAATAGAGGGATCAATATTGCAAGGGGTGGAGGCCATCAAAAGCTTGAAGCATGTAGAGGAGCCAGAATCGGGTAACAATGATGGAAATATAGGAGTCCAAGAATTCTTTGAGAACAAGGTGGACTCATCCTTTTGTGATGATCTATCTATCAACCTTCCAGTGTATGCAGAGTTGTATTAGGAGATTGACATAGGACCATAGGGTAATTCATACTTGGAGCATCCACCTACTCAATTCGTTGATGAATCACTTATAAGGGTACATAAGATATGCATTTTAAGTAAGAGCATTTTTAAAAGATTTATATTACCATACTTTTCTTGATTTATATTGATTATGCTAACATCAATTTTTGTCTGTGCAGGTGACATTTGTGGATATTTGGATTCACACGATGAGTCGAGGGATGAGCAACGAGGAGCTACAAGAGATCTTCATATGTATGTCTCCAGATCAAATGGTTCAATTCAAAGATATGGCAGACCAGGCGCTATCTTGGACACCATCAGGTCATTCTGTTAGATCTACTTTGGTGCACTCTGATGCTTTGGTTTCTAGTAGATGAGATCGATGCTCTAGTCTTGGGCTAGATGGAGAGAGTGGTTCTAGAGGATGCTACGGAGACATGGATGTAAAGAGCTCATGGTCGGCTTGGGATACATGTGCTACTCCTCACTCTCATACAAGTTCAAGAGAGATTGGCTGAGGTGGTTGTTGTGGAGGTACGGACGCAATGTGTCCGTTTTGTTGTTCTGTTGGAGTTGCATCACCTATGGGATTTGTCACACATGTGGGGACATCTACTCCAGTCACTCCAGCTATTGCTCAGCCATTCGCAAGTGGCACCCTTAAGTATGGGTGCTACTTCAAGAGATACTACCCCCGTAGATACACTAGATGTACATGGGTCTCCTGGATATGCCCAAGAGCGTAGTCACAGGTGGGAGAGGACATATCTTAGGCATACCCAAGAGGGGTATGGAACCTTGTAGATGATAGGACAGGAGTCATCGTCATGAATGATGAGGGGAGGAGGATGATGGCTCGTATGAGAGAGTTGTGCCAACAAGTTTTTCAGCATGTCTTGGATCATTGAAAGAACATACCGGAGGGGAGTAAGGACTACATAGTAGCATCCTTGCATGAGGAGTTTTCGGTACCCATTGCAGCAGATAGGTTTTCCACAAGTTGGATGATGGAGTACATGCGTGCATATATGTCACACGATCGGACGCATGCAAGGCACTTGAGAGTGGGGTCTCAAAGCCCGAGTGGCTAGACACATATGATTGGCGCCGACTTAGGGAGGAGGCTACAGATTCTCCAGGACATTGGAGAGAGCAACGTGAGGCGGCGAGGGTACGATTGGAGGCAAGAAGTGGTCCATCATCTTGGGAGTGGTAGCCATAGGACTTATTTGGAGGACTTTGTAAGTTTTTATTTTGTTCAATTGCTTATGTTTTTGCAATATTACTTATACTGACAATCGTGTTTCTAACAATCATATTTTGTTTTCTTTGCAGCACTCCATTACAAATCACGATCCCATCGACTTAAAGACTTGATATACAGAGAGACACGGTCTCACTACATTGATTCACCGATTGTATGGACGTGGCGGTCTAGTAAGTCACTCATCTTTCTTGTTTGTAATTACTAATTTTAATTAAAATGAATTATTATATGGTGGATTGATGTGTAGTTGTTTTTTTTTTTGCAGAGTCTCTTCGATGCTCCTTTGCGGCGGGACAAGCTTTCGAATGACGATGATCTATAGCTCGCCCTTGGATCCATGGAGCACACATCCTCTTCTTTTTTGGTCATGTGATTTATGTAGGCATTTTCTATGCACTATGTTATTATCGTCCTTTGTATCTTACCTTGATTCTACCATCGCTTTCATTATGTGATCTTGTATTTATTTTATGTATCAGTCTTAGGCATTCAAATACACTTTGCATTCATTTTGATGAGCATTGTACACTTTAGTATAACTCTTTTGTATGGCCCAAATAAAGCACATAGTGTTATTTGTGGCTACTTTGCCACAATTTTTTTTTTCCATGTAATCGTCGATGTTAGCGTCGCAAATTTACTGCACGTGTTGCTATTAGCATTGCAATTAGCATCGCAAATTGTTACTATAGGCATGGCTATTTGCATTGCTATCAACGTCGCATTTGCGATGCTGATAGCGACATTTATAGGGACGATTATAGCGACGGTTCTATTGCATCGCTAATATCAATGTTTTTTGTGAAGACGGGGGAAATTTTTGTATTGAACATTTTCGTCGCTTTGAATGTCGGTACTAGGCTTGTATCTTGTAGTGCTTGTTTTTATTAGTGTCTACAAAATATAATATTTCCACACTATATAGCGAGAAATTTTCAACAATATTTTCATGCTATGAAGCATATACTTTCCATGCATAAAAATATGCATCCAAAATAATAATTCCACATAATTTTCTCACCACAATATAAAACAGATCATGATATTTTCATCTATTTACTAGACATAATGTGACCAGTATCACACATGTGCCTCATGCAATAAGTCACCGATCATGTAGAAAATAAACAAAATCCACAATTAATTAAATAAAAGAAACTCATTTTTATAATGAGTTTTGATAAAATAATGGGATAAGTATAATTTCATAATATTTTGTGGGATTAAATAGCAATTATCCTTAATTGAAAACACAAAGAAAAATGTAAAGGTGGCCAACCTCATGCTAGTGCTATCTCATCTGGCAAATTTGCATCTTCCTATGGAATAAGGTTCCATTGATTTGACACAAAACATTGCCTCATGCAATGAATCTATGCATGTGGGATATTTAATGTGACTATGAATGGTAGGCATTTATTAGATTGTCATAGGTTGGAGTTAGTGCTGATTTTTGAATCCATTGAGATTCTTTTATTGAATGATTTTTGTAATTTACTAGATACCTATGATATTGATTTCCACTTCTAGTTGTGGTCTGGTCATGGTCAAGGATTACTTCAAGAACTAATTTTTTAGTATTGTCCTAAGGAGGGTCATCAACATCAAACTAATGTGAAAAGAACTATGAATTTTCCAGTGAGGAGGAATGGCCAATCTAAATGCATTCTCATTAATCTTGTGAAAATTATGGAATGGGGTATAATACATTGGTACTAACTTAATTTTCATATGCTTGTTAAGGGATTTTAACATTCTCTTTTCAATTCTCAACCACACTAAATCATTTTCTTAATTTAAAGTTTTTAGATAATAAATTTATAGATAAGTTTTTTTAAATTTATGCCTTGCATGTTTTGATAATAATGTTTGACATAAAGTGAACTTCCCAAGGCTCTACTATGTATGGAAGTCATAAAACCACCCTATTATGTATGCCTTACATTATAGAGGAAAGTGAGTTGAAGGACATTGAAAAAATAATAAAAATTGTATGTTTTCACATGTGTATGTATATATGTGTGCATATTTGGAAAATATTATGGAACTAATATCTACATGGATTAGATTTTACAATAAATAAAGAATGTATACAAGTGCCAAAACGTATCATAAAGAGAGTCCTTGATGGGAAATTGAAAAAATTAAGGAGATTATTCTAATGCACTTCTATTTTTCCATCCTTGGTGAATTCCACAAATGGAGGAATGGAATAAGAGATTAGTGAAAAATCTATTGTTAGTTCACCCCTATGAAAAAGTCTCCCTAAATTTATTAAACCTCTTTATATCGAATTCTCATTCAATGAATGCACAAGGATTGCTAATGCTAATAACAAGAGATTTCTAGGGTGGTGCTATTACTTCTCTCTCGCAAGAAACTGCATGGGTCTCATAGAACAAGTGAACCCAACATTCAAAAGTCAAATAGTATAATAAAAGGCATGTAGGTAGAGAATGGATGATGAGGCTACATATGAATTATTTTTTATGTTTCATATAGGAAGAGTTGGAAACACTTTGCTAGCCAAAACTTTGGCATTGTTCTACATCAATGCAATTAGTTCTTTCATGGAATTGATTAGAAGGAGGTCTTGGGAAAAGAGAAGTTAGCAAATCTATATGTCTACATAGAATCTATTCGTTCATCTCATTCCATTGATTTCAAGGAATTCTTAAAATATTTCAATGAGTACATAATCTCTAAGATTTTTTGGAGGGACAATATGTTGAAGAGATGGAGCTTGTTTTGGGAATAAATACCCTAGTTTTCCACCATCACTTTTTGGTGAAGGGAAAAGGGACACCTTTTGTATTGTGTCAATCCAAATAATTAAAAGGTATCAGAAAAACCTCCTAGATGCATGGCACATGTCTTCCTTAGGTTGTGACCAACGATGAGCGTGAGAGGATATCCTAAGCTGTAGGTTAGTCGTTGGGTCCTAAGGGGAGATTGTAGTGAGGAATGGTACATCCTGGAACGTAAAATATTGGTACCTTGAGAGGAGTTTGTGCTCGTTTGTGTTATATGTTTAGCAGCGCATCAAAGGGCCGATCCTTGTGATGTAGGAGAGCTGCAATGGGGCTCCGACTATTAGTCGATGGAGTGCCTCCTATGTGTGTGTGACGAGGAGTTATGCCCATGTACTTTGGGATCTCCCTCTGAGGAGTTCTAGGGAAATGTTGGACTATAAACTATAAACTCAGGAATTAAGCTTTAGGGCGGTTTGTCCTTTAGCAATGGATTGACGCTCTTGGTCCGCGAGGCCATGAGGGTGTTTGTGTGTCATCAGCATGAGGTCCGGCTAGTGCTATATCCAGTGCCAGCCCATTTTAGGTCCCATCATTGGAGCAGGAGGAAGCTTGGGTGCCAGGGGGGCTCTAGCCGTAAATCCCTTGCCTTTCGGGTCTTGCACAAGAGGCCAACGTGACTCAAGATTGGATCTCGAGGCCTGCATACTAGTCTATGGGCAGAATCTTGGATTAGTAATCCCTGGGATTGCTGGATAGCCTTTCGGAGGATTATGGATAAGCCTGGGGGCTGGACGTTATGAATGTATTCCAAACATAAATATGATAACCTGTTGAAAAGGAACTTGTTTGACACTGCTTTTCTATGTCAAGTGCTAAGATTATGTGAAGGAACCAGTATCTAACTGGCTAATTAATGAAGCTGCTTGATGCATGTCCAACTTAATGTGGTAGGTAATTAGACAACTAAAGCAACCTTGAGGAAAGTGTGGTGGATGTGGCCATGGGTCCGTCCTACGGATGGGTGGTCCCGGTTGGTCGTGAACTTTTCTCAATCGTGATGGACAGCAAGGACCTCTTCTCAAAGGAAATGAACAGCAAGGGCGTTGACCTATAGTTTAGGTTACTAGAATTCCAATTTATGCTGTTTTAGGGGAACGGAATGGGACTATGCCTTATGGGCAGAGAGGTCGAGCCTTGTATCCCTCTCGTTTCCCATTCTCCTTGAACCAAGTGCAGCATGAATCCGCTTCGTCCCTGGCATTTTTGCGTAAAGTAGTTTACTTAGGGTTCGACGCTAGTTGCCATTTAGGAAAATGACCATTAGGGAAAACCCTGATTCAGGTCCGTCCTAAGTGGCAACGACCGGAATACTTCCGCTACGTGGCAGACGCGGGAAGTCCTAGATCGCAAACCCCGTAACATTCCATGGGAGTGCCGGGGGGAGCTTTCTAGACTCTCTTTCCGATGGACTGCTAAGACGTGTCCTAGAAGGGAAAAGGCAGACACGTTACATTGCTTGATGAGCTCAAGGGGACTTGATTCTTTACAAAGATTGATTTGAGGTCAAGGTATCATTAGATTTGCTTGCAAGAGGGTGATGAAGTCAAGACTGCTTTTAGGATTGATCGAGGGCTCTATCATTTCTTAGTGATGCCATTTGGGCTTACAAATGCTCCAGCTACCTTCCAGAGCCTAATGAATAAGATTTTAAAGCCTTTCCTCTTTCAGTTTTTCTTGGTGTTCTTTGATGACATTCTAATCTACAGTAAGACTTTACAGGATCACTTGGCACATATGAGGAGGGTTTTTGATGTATTGAGACATCACAGGATTTTTGCTAAGGAGAAGAAGTATTCTTTCATGAAATTGAAGTGGAATACTTGTGACATATTGTCAGTGAAAAAGGAATACAGGCTGATCCCAAGAAGATGCAATGTATAAAAGATCGGCCAACATCCACTACTACTACCTCTCTTAGAGGATTCCTTTGTTTATCTTCATTCTATCGTCGATTCATCAAGTGTTATGCGGCTATTGCAGCTCCTTTGACTGATAGGTTAAAGAAAGATGCTTTCTTTTGGGATGCTCTTGCAGATAGTAGCTTCAACCAGTTAAAGGGACTCCTTACCTCTTCTCCTATCTTAGTATGCTCGGACTTCTCCAAAGAATTTACCATAAAGTGTGATGCTAGTGGCCGTGGTATTGGGGATATTTTGTTACAGGAGCATGGAGTGATTGCCTTTGAGAGCCATAAGCTTACAGATAAAGAAATGGCTATGAATGTTTATGACCAAAAGATGTTGGCTATCTTGCATGCAATTAAGAAGTGGCACCATTACTTGTATGGCAGTTGATTCAGAGTACACAGTGATCACAACGTTCTTAAGTATTTTCTTACTTGGTCCAATCTTACTCCTAAGCAGTGTCGGTGGGTAGCTACATTATAGAATTATGATTTTGACATCACTTATACGAGGGGAAAGGACAATATAGTGGCTGATTCTCTTTATCGTATGTGGGCTTGCAAAGTTTCAGCTATGATTGAATTGCATAATGATTGGATTGAAGAACTATAGGAGGCTTATCTTTTGGATTCAGCCATATTTTTCAGAAATTATAGCAAGGTCTTATGGAAGAAAACTCGCATTATTAGTTCAAAAATAGCCTTATTTGGTTGAAAGGGAAGATTGTCATTCCTTCCTACTACCAAGAAGGGATGGAATAGTATATATGCGGTGGTAGATAGGCTCACCAAGGCAGCCCATTTTATTCCAACCAAGATCAAGTTTACTGCCTCTCAAGTGGCCAACCAGTTTATGAAGCAAATTTTTAGACTACATGGATTACCGCAGGTGATTGTTCATGATAGAGACTTAAAGTTTATGAGTAACTTTTGGCAGGTGGTATTTACATCTATGGGCACTAAATTGTCTCCATCTACAGCTTATCATCCACAAACTGATGGACAGACAAAAAGAGTCAATAAATGGTTGGAGACTTATCTTTGTCATTTCTACTATGATGTCCAAACTTCATGGGATTCTTGGTTACACTTGGCTAAGTTTTCTTATAATAATTATATCCACACTAGTATTGGAGTTTCACCCTTTGAGGCTGTGTATGGTTACAAGGTGCCCTTATGCATAGTCATCTTTAATGAAAGGATCAATCCTCATGGGAAGGAAGAGTTAGAAAGAATGCAAATCCTTCTTCAGCAATGCAAGATGAATCTTAGGAAATCTCAAGACCAAATGAAGATGTATGTTGATGAGAAGAGATGGCCATTAGAGTTCCAAGAAGGAGAGTTGGTCTTACTGAAGGTGCCCAAGTCTAGGTACTCTACATTAAAAGATGGATCTAGTAATAAGCTTGCTCATAGGTTTTATGGCCCTTACCAGATCCTTAAGCATATTGGAGACTTGGCTTATAGATTAGATCTTTCCTCTTTCACAAAGATTCACAATGTCTTCCATGTTAGTCAGCTCAAGCCTTTTTATGGTGATCCAGTTAGATATAGTTAATGAGCTACCACCTATTGATGAAGAAGGTCTTATTCAGTACATCCCATAGGCTGTTATAGGTTAGCATGAGAAGAAGCTTTGATCTCATTCTATCATGGAATATTTGATCAAATGGAGAGGTTTACCACCTGAGGAAGCTTCTTGGAGGCTTGATTCTATATTGGACGAGTTTCATTTCTTAAAGGATACATTGGTGGCTAGAGCCTATTGATTATGGAGCTAGTAATGATGCAAACAGGATCAGGATGGCACACTGTTTTAGAACAATTTTTATCGTGCCTAATTTTCAAAATTAATATTTCTACATGGGCTTAAAGTACTCTTCAGGAGCTCCGTTTTGATATATGGCACGCCTCATTCAGAGACTTCTACTAGAAGTTATAGTAGATTTGGTCCACTAGGGTGTCTGTTTACATAGCAAGCTGTCTACTTCGTTTTGAGATTGTTGAAGATTTTATGGCTCCATATACTTTTGAAGTATTCTAGATCATGTATATAGCTGAGACCTACTCTTGTTCTTCAATTTTAGACCATATGTTGGTCATTCTTCATTCATTTTTCCATTTGTAAAGCTGTTAAAAACAGAGTAGTACTCTGTTCTATCCATCCTTTTCTAGTCTTTTAAGTTTGTTTTTGAGGATAAAAACTTTTGGGATAGGATGGTGTAACGTGTCCACCTGTTCACTTGTAGGACACGTCTTAGCAGCCCATCGGGAAGAGAGTCTAGAAAGCACTGCCCGGCACTCCCACGGAATGACATGGGGTTTGTGATCTAGGTCTTCCCGAGTCTGCCACGAAGCAAAAGCATTCCGACCATTCCCATTTAGGACCGACCTGAATCATGGCTTTTCCTAGTGGTCAAATTCCTAGAACAGCAGCTAGCGTCTGTACGCAGAAACATCAAGGTCGAAGCGGATCCATGCTGCACTTGGTTCAAGGAGAATGGGAAACGAGAGGGATGCAAAGCTTGACCTCTCTGCCCATAAGGCATAGTCCCATTTCGTTCCCCTAAAACAGCATAAATCGGGACTTTAGTATCCTAGATTCTAGGTCAATGTTCCTTGCCGTCAATTTCCTTTGAGAAAAGTTCATGGCCAACCAGGACCACCCATCCATAGGACAGACCCATGGCCACATCCACCACACTTTTCTCAGGGTTGCTTTAGTTGTCTAATTATCTACCAAATTTAGTTTGACACGCAAAAGCAGCTTTCTTAATTAGCCAGTTAATCATCGGTTCCTTCACGTAATCTTAGCACTGACATAGAAAAAAAATGTCAAGCGAATTCCTTTTCAAAAATTTATCTTATTAATTAGTCTTTGGAATACATCATAATAATCTAGCCCGAAGGATTCATAATCCGCCCAAAGGCAATCCAGCAATCCACAGGGATTACTAATCCAAGTTT
The DNA here is from genome assembly GCF_053477565.2 of Lygodium microphyllum. Taxonomy (NCBI): domain Eukaryota; kingdom Viridiplantae; phylum Streptophyta; class Polypodiopsida; order Schizaeales; family Lygodiaceae; genus Lygodium; species Lygodium microphyllum. Next base: position 132,503,349 of record NC_141138.1, read on the forward strand.
CCACCCGTAGACTAGTATGCGGGCCTCGAGATCCAATACCGAGTCACATCGGCCTCTTGTGTAGGACCTGGAAGGCAAGGGATTTACAACCAGAGCCCCCTGGCACCCAAGCGTCCTCCTGCTCCAAGTAGCGCCCAACGGAGAGACCTCTCACGGCAGGTTCGGTCCACGTTCCCGGCGCTGTTAACAACCCCCTTGGTTAGGATCAAGCAGACAATCGAGGGTAACTGATGCTGCCTCTCCCTCCATGCCTTCAACCTGAAGCATTAATTATTTTTCCATCTTTAGTTCTTTGAGCAAAGCAATACAAATAGTGCTCCTAAACTGTACAAACACAATCAATCCAGTGGTCATTTTATTTGGCCAACTACTAAGGTGTGAATCCTTCTCTCCGAATGCATCCAATATTCAATCCGGGATCAATTGCGACTTGGCAAGATCCCCAAGGGTTTGTTTGTTTAACCCTTTTATCCTTGGGCTAGGGTTTATACCCTTGTTACCCCAAATTAAAAAACACCTTAGGTTCCTTAAATTAAGACACTAAATCCTGGGCAATCCTCGTTGCCCTAACTTGATTAGTCAATCTGCTTGCTAGGCAATACATAACTTCCTTATCTTGGCAAATCGGCCCAAGGAAGGGTGATGTAGCAGAATGACTACTCATCCTCTTGCAAGTTAGACTTGCGCTAGAGCGTGCCAACCTTATTCCAAGGAGTGGCAAATCTATCTTGTGATTAAAACACAAAGCCATGCGACATTGCAACTTGTGCACAAGTGTCGCACTTAACTTGTGGGATCGTTTCTCCCATCAACGGCGTTTCTTGGTCAAGAAATATGTTTGGCCAAGATGTAGGGTTTGGGAGTCCTCTTGACCTAACCCAACCCTAACTATACGAGGCCGAACCTAGGGTTTCTAAACTCAATCGGAGTTTTAGTATTAGGTCGATCGATCCTTAGGGTAAAACCCTAGATTGTTCTTGCATAGGCATCCAACTAACCCTAACATTCCATGAATGTGGGTAGGATCTTTGGGATCAAAAGTCTTGACTTGGCATCCCAAGTGCGATACTAAGAAAAATTTTTAACGTACTAAACTCTACCTAGCAAGTGCTCATCATACCAACTAGTTGTGCTTTCATGAATCCCTTGAGGGATAAACCATTACAAGTGACCTACCTAAAACGATCTAATTGTCTTGCGACAAGAGTGATCTTTGCTTAAAAGAGATGAAAATACTTTTCCTAAGAGATGCAAATAAATAAATTCAAGATGCAACATTCCATGCAAGTATGCAAATCATAGACTTTTACTTCTATGCAACTATAAGGTTGCAATGACCATTTCTTTTCCTTGCAAAAATCATGACGATTGACTAGCATAAAACCTACATAGATTTACATCAAGAACTATGCCCTTAAACCTTTCGTTTAATGCAATTGAATTTCGAGCTTTAATATGATATGCAACCTTTTCTAGATACAACTTTGATAAATGAAGCTCATGCATGACGAATGTCATAAGACCAATGTTGACTTAATCCATTCTATGGCACTTAATCCGTCTTAAATTGCAAGCATCTTCACATGCAACAGGCAAGTTCATGGTTTCCTTTTCATGCAATGTGATTCTTTGGACAATATTCTAACGGATGTTAACGATTATTTCTTACGAATCATATCTAGGAAATCATTGCCTAGATGCATTATGCGCTTGTTCTTTCATGCGAGGAAGACAAGGATGCATTTAAAAAAAATTTCATCCTTTTAACCTATGCAGTATGCAATTGGGATTGCAAGCAAAGAGCAACATGCAACTAAAGCTCGTAAGACGAATGAGTAATTTGTATTCATAACTTCCTTATGAAATTTAAACGTGCCCAATGTATTCCGTTTATGCGGAATTAAACTTCTAAGAACCTGGGTATGAGGACTCGTAGGGATGTCCATGCGTAGACTTGGGGTAGAAACTCCCGTGTGAGCGCCTCTCGCCATTTTCTTGGGAGCCATTGATGAGTCCAATTTTGGTTCAGCAACTCCTCTTTAACTCTTTCACGTATCGAATCCCTTTCTGCCCTGGATCTTCTATTCTACACTGGACACAGCCCTTACAGAATGTGATTTTAGGCTAATACGCAATGGTGAGATGAACAAGGCTTATAGAAGCCTTGTTTTAGAAGCTTCTTTGCTTCTGGGGTACAGGGATGATGTGCGAGGAGGAAATGATTGGGAAGGGGGAAAGATGGCGATGAAGATGATAATTATGAAAGCGATGATGATGGCGATGGAGTGGGCGGCAGCAGGCATCGAATGGTGGCAGCTCCCTGGCATGGCGACGGTGATGGCGGCAGCTCTTCTGACAGGCGGCAGCATGGTGCTTTATCCTCCCTCTCCCCTCTCAAGGGGGAGTCTTATAGGTTAAGGGGGGGAGGAGATAGCCACACATGTGGCTTGTGTGCATGCCTCCTCCCTCATGCTTCCTCGACATCTAGCTTCACTTCCTCTCACACTCCTCTCCCATGCCATGCATCGGCTGAGGGGAGGGAGTAATTAATAAAAAAAATTTGCACTACTTTAATCATTTATCCATTTTCCTTTCTGTAAGGGGTGTTCTTGTGTGGCTTGTGGGTTTTAACCTCAGCCTTATTTGCACAACGCGAATGGGGTTTATTATTGCGCATGCGGGGTAAGGACTTAACTGCCAACTTTTTACGATGTGGGAGATTACTTTGGGGTGCCTTATTGGTCGAGGTTTAAGGTCGACTTAATATTTTGAGTGGAAATATTACAGATGGATTGTAAGAAGTTGGGAATAAGGATTTAGTGTAAAAATAATATTGATATTATGCCATGTCACACTGACATTGGTATAAAAGGAGATGACATGTAATTTTTCACATCTTTTGACATATTAATACAATTACTATCCTTCTCTCCCATCTTGCTCATAGCTTCCATGGCTTCTCTCTCTTTCCTGTATTTCTCTCTCCAAATCTAGTCTTTCTCTCTCCTCATCACTCTCTTTCTCTCTCTTTCTACAGTCTTCTCTCTCCTCTTTCTCTCTCTTTAGTTCTCTCTCTGACATTTTGACATTGTTTGTTCATGTGCATTCTTTGGCATGCACTCACGATAGTCCACAGGATCAAGGACATCCCAGATTAGCAAAGTGATGCAAGGCTAAAGACATCAAGGAAAATAACTCTCTCTTTCTTCTCTTCTCTTTACTTCTTCATCTTTGTTTAAACAAGTTGCCTCTTGCTTCTTGACAAGTAGCCCACTTAAGTTGGGGAATTGAGCGCTGTCTTTAAGTTTGGGGTTTAAGCTCGCCCCTTGCTTGATAATAGCACTTCACCACACTAAAATTTTGACCTTGAAGTAGTCTTCTAATGGTTGTGATCTTCAATGACAACCACTCAAATTATGATAATCACCAAATAATGATGAATTTGCTTATGTCTTTCTTAAGTAGAACCTTTTCCACACCTCCAATTCACTTGATGCTCTTGCAAGCCTTTGAACCAAGACTTAAACTTCTTTGGGTAGGACCTCCTTCCTTATCTTGAGCTCCTTCAACTCATACATAGCTATGGGTGCCTCTCTACCTCACAAGCCTTAAGGATGAGACTCTAATACCATGTCATAAAACATGGTTTTGAGAAATAGAAGAAGAAAAAATAAAGAATCATGATGACATGAAAGAGACTTGATTTTTTATAGTTGAGCCAAGTATGTTCTTTTATAACTTTGTGAATAGGATACAATTCTTATACTTATAGCACCTGTTACTTTCCAAACCATATGTTGTTTGTTCTTCTAGCATTGCCTTTAGAACCATAGTTTCTAACACAATTTAATGCCCACCTAAGAAGGGTTGCTTTTTAACCAATCAATGAGAGTAGACGTAGGAGCTTCTCGCTAAACCGCCAAGACCCATGGACTACTTATTGTTTCAAGTGTTTCCAACCAACTGCAATGGCTAACTCTCACATACCAGTGCTCTTATACCTATGAGTGTAGTGAGCTTACCTTCATGCCCAATCGAGTTACCTCCTCCTTCAAGATCTTTGGTAGCTCCACAATCCAAGGTGCAAACTCAAGCAAGCTTGATCCTCAAGCTCCAAGCTCCATTACCACATGCAAGACAAGAGAAGAGGAAAGAAGAGAAGAAGAAGAAGAGAAGATAAGATAGAGAGCTTCTCCACCATGATCCCTCACCTTCACACACTGACTCCCTCACACTCCCTCTCTCAAGCACAAGTACAAGCACAAGCAAGAGAAAAAAGAAGAAGAAGAAGAAGAGATCTAGTTTTGGCCACACACAAAAATGTTCTTCTTCATTCACTTTTTGCCTTTTTATACATGCCCTACTCCTCTTGGATGCCCATCCCTTTTTTACATGAACAGAAATTTTAGCCTAGGTCCTCTTTCCCTATTCCCTTCCTATTTACATTGTTCCTTCACCCACGCCTGTCTACATTTACTAATGGCACAAGAGGGAGTTTTGCATTTTTTCACAAGATTTTTAGGGTGCACATTTATATTTAAAATGCACCTTTTCCCTTTTGCACTTGCCTTGGACTTTTGAATTTTCTTCTTGCACTTTTGGCTCTTTTCCTCCTATATTTTCTGTCGGGCCACCTTTTTTTACTTTTTCCTATGTCTTTTTAATTTTCTTTACTTTCTTTGTGCTTTCTTTGCACAGGGGTTAACATTACCCTCTCCTACCCGAGGGCCAGTCCCATGGCAGTTGTTGGTGAGGTCTTGGGTGGTTGAAGGTTTGCCATGTGGGTCGATGATGAGGCTTTGGGGAGATTGGCTATGGTGAAGGAGCATAACAAAATGGATGAGAGGTAGTGAAGACCAAGGATAGATTGGGTGGGTGATGGGGTTCTCTGATGTCAGTGGTTGATCACATTTTGTTAAGTGTACCTGAAAAAGAAGAAGGAAGTGCACTACTTGGGAGTGGGTCTACCTCATTGTGCAGTGCATGGTGTTGGAGTTGGGTCAAGGAACCTCAAGCAACTCAAGCAAGCCCATGGTATTTTCCCACACTTGAGGACCCAAATCGTGTACAAGGGGAGGTGTTGTGGGATGTGTGACTTAAAGAGATAGGTCACAAGTGGGATCCCCCTAGGTGTATCCAATCTTTGATGTGCCCTAAGTATGTGAAGTGGGAGAAGGGGCTAGGGTGGTCCCTAGATGTGGTGCTTGTGATGCTTGTAGAGGACAAATAGGCTAATTTCATTATGGCATTTCTTTTGTTTCCACTTCTTTCCTTCCTGTCCTTCTCTTTTTTCTTTTTTTTTCTTTTTTTAAAACTTTCTTCTCTTTTTTTTTTTTTTTGAATTACAAGGGAAGCACATTAAGAAGCATTCCATTGATGAGTAGGGGCCAAGTTGCATGTTAGCTTGAGGCCTCTACTTAGGAATGCCTTGCTTTGTAGATATTCCTTTAAGTTGGCTCTTACATTGAGTGGAGTGGATGAGAAAAATGGGTGGTTAGACCCAGTGAGTCTACTATCACTCATATCTTGTAAGAGGTTCATACAAAATGCTGGCAAGAGAGTGACTCTCATCATGAGGTGCACCATCACATAGCTATTTATCCCAGCATTGAGATAAAAAAAGAGGGTAGAAACATCTCTTTCTTTGCAATAGGTCTTTTTTTAAGTAATATTCACAATAGGCAAAGGTAGATACATGTGGTGATGAAGGCGGGGTTGGGGTATGAGGAGAAGTCTTTGAGAAAACCTACTATAAATGGGCAGAGGTCCCTTTCTGTAAAGATCACGCTTTCTTCAAGGATTCAAACATTTACATTATAGATCAAAGAGAAATCGTATCTACCATGCAACCTCCCAGTTGAAATCAACTCTCCAATCCTTCTTGGGTAGGGCATGTAGATAGGATCATCCCATTAATGGGGTAGGGTGTTGTGGAAAGTGATCCATGCCTCTAAAGCTAGAGTCTTAGATGTTCCAACACCACTTAGGCTATGCCTCATATCCATCCACCCTCCGAGATACCTCCACTACCTTATCTTCCCAGTAGTCTACAAGTTCCTACTGCCACCTTGTGGGGTGCCTCAGCCATTACTCTAGCCATTTCCTTCCTAGCCAAGCTAAATATTTAATGATGTCCTCCACCACTCTAGGAAATAATACTATGTCCAATCTACAAGGGAATATGAAGAAGAACTCGAAGGGGTGGCCATGGTTTTCCCATTGCTCCCACACTACAAGTTTCAGGCCCCATTTGATAGAGTCGCACTCCTCCCTTTGAGGGATGGCCACTTGTGGAATTTGGAGTGTCTTGACTTGAAACTTTCTACTAGTGTGTTTCACTTGTGCTTTGTGCTTGTGCCTTATCTCCAATATCAGTTCAGGTGGCCTAGCTTCCTTCCCTTGCTCTTCTAGCTGTACTTGTGGCTCTAAAGGGGGGCTTGGTTCCTACACTCCTTCTTCCTCTTTTTTATTTGGTTCAAAGTTAGGCCCTTCTTCCTAGACCGCGACTCTAGTGGCTCTTGTTGAGATGGCTAAATTGTTATTTTGGCCCCCCAATCCCTAGCAAGGTGAGCTCTTGTGTGGTTAAGCCAACTAACATTAGGTAGGCTCTTTGCTCCTCTACTCCCAAGCTGGTATTGGGATTGGGTGCCTTGTCATGGAGTCCATGTTGTAGCACCTTCCTTGTTAGTTGTAGTTTTATTTTTAGTTGTTCCAATGTCTCTTCTCCTCTCGACTGCACGACATTCAATACTGTGCTCAAGAATGCATATTCTTTCCCTAACATTCCTATCCATAGAGCTGCGGATTTTCTTTCTACAAAGAGGTATTCACTCTTGGAATGGGCCAATTTTTAGGCTAAGTCTTTGATTCTCTCTTCATAATATTGGTTTACCATTCCTCTACTTTCTCCTTCATCTACTCTAGCCCTTGATTTTGGTACTAGGCTAGGGTGGCAATCACCTGCTCTTGCTATCACCATAGTGTGTGCATTTGCTCTTGCTCCTAGTTTTCATGTTTCACCTACTCCCCATTATGGCTTGTTCGTGGCGAGCTAATTGAAGTTGATTATGTAGCTCTGCTAGCTTCTTCATGGTCTCCTCATCTCTTTGGTTCCTTACCACTCGGAACTCTATCCTTGCCCCTTCTCTTTGCCACTTCAACTCCTTTATTTCTAGCTCTAGACATATGTTTTCCTAGGAGTTGAAGGTGCACATATTCTCTAAGGAGATGTGGCTCTATCTTTCTTCATCATAAAACTCCTTTAGATTCTCTTCTCCTCCCTCCCTTACCTTTAAGGCCCTCCTATAGTGTGATTACTTCCATGTTTATGATGGTCATCACTCTTGCTTGTTCCACCCTATAAGTTGTGAATGCAATCTTATCTTCTTTGAGCTTTGCAAGCATGGCCTTTTTCTCTTTTATTTCCTTGTTGATTTGGCTTTGCATCGCATGTACCAATTTTTCCTGATCTTCATTATTGTACATGGATGAAGGCACTGAAGTGTTTGACACTTCTAAGTGGGGTATCTTTGGCCCTTGGTGTGATTCTATGTCAAGTATTGCCTAATGGCCTCTTTATGCCTACAAGGGGGCTCCTTTACTAGGTGCAAGCATAATTTCTTGTACTTTGCTAACTAATATTGCACCAAGGCCATGATATTGCTTTTGTCAACTGCCCCTTCTGCAATTCCTTATGTTGGGATGATTGTTGGTGTGGCCATGACTAGTGTGATTGTGTGTAGAGGGGCTTTACCCTTGCCTTCCACCACTAGTCTTGGTCCTACCTCTTTGGCTTTGCTATGCTCGTGCTTGGCACATCCTCTCATGCTATGGGCTCATCATCACTAATTCTTGAGATTGGGAGGGCTGCTCCACAAATCTCTCAATGGCCTGGGCAATCTCCTCCTTCTCATGTTGTCTTAGTCATTTTTTTTCCTCTTCTTGTGCTCTTTTTCTAGTCTCTTTGATTTCTCCTCCACCCAAGCTCCTTGTTTTCCTCGAAGGTGGATTGAATTCTTCTTATGGGGATTTTGAGAGTTATCTTTTTTCTCCCCCTTGGCTTGTTGAAAACTTTGAGCCTTTTTGCTCATTGAGTGTCCTCTCACTCTTGAGGTCTCTTGCTGTTGAGAGGGTTGGTCATTCTCCATTTCATTTTAACAACTCTTTCTACATTGGCATGCTATTCCTTGTGGACTTCATTTTCCCACTATTCTTCTGATAAAAGTAATATGCTTGGGCTTGCTAGGGTGGGAGAGTGATGCTCCTCTTAGATTAGTGACAGCTCTAGGGTCTCGTCTACTACTTTTACCTCCCCTAGAACTTCCTAAATGATGGCCGTTTAACACTCCTCCAAAGCCTATAGTTGAAGCCATGGAGTCAATTTTTTTCCTCTCATACTCTGTTATGACAGCCGGAGACTCCCTTCCTGTCACCCTTGGTGCTATGGCTAGTGCTTTTGCCGATGCCTATATTTTCTTCTGGACATAGGCGTTCCAATTCGCCTCGTCCAGGGCATTGGGCTACAAGACTCTCCAGCAATGGTATGCCTATTTTGTTCATGAGAGTAGTATACCTCTGGCTTGAGAAAAGATTGTGGACCGTTTTAGCGTGCAATCAAATGGTGGGGTCTGGAATGTCAGCTAGGCTGATTCCATCATTTATATAGATCTTCTTTTTATCCATCCCTAGCATCTCATACACATCCCTCTTTGGCCTCTTCTTTGGCTTCTTTGTTAATCCCACTACCTTCTCCATAGTCTCTAGATTAAGGGAAACTTCCACCCTTCTAGAGGTTTTTCCTTACTTGATGGTCACCTTTGGACATGGAAAGTCCTCAAAATTCTATACATTTGTTGTGGAACATGTCTTGCCCCACCTTTTTTGGGTCCTTGGCCAGGTTATATCACTCTATCATATGTGCCATTGCCTCCTTGGATGTCATCACTCCTTCTAGATTGTGGATGGTACGATATTTTAATTGGTTGAATTCTTAAATCTCCATGACTAATCTATATCTTATATGCTCCTCCTCCAAGATTATGGATGCTATGATATTTCAATTGGTTGAATTCTTGAATCTCCATGGCTATCCATATCTTCTATACTCCTTTAGGAAGGGGAGCCTATTGGATTTATCCTATTGTCTTTCCATTTTGGTTCATGTTGTCACACCATATCCACAAGTATTTCTCTTTAAACAACATCCATTGCACAAAAAGTAAAATGACTAGAAGGATTAGTATCTGGCAATGAGGAATACAAACCACAAAATGAGAATTCTCATACCAATCAATCCACACATTTGTACACATTCATTCTTCCCTTTTGAAATTCAATTTCTATTTTTATTTTTCATTCATTATCCCCTTTCCCCTTGGAAAAGATGAAAATACTTCCTAGGATTGTTGAAATCAAGGTGTATGTATGAGTATTCAATACATTCGTGGTATGCCTCACATTCTTAAGAGCCAGTCGTAAAGCTTGGGGTTATAATCAACAGTCATATAATGGTCCATATCCTATGGGAGAATGCCTACTTGCATGATATAAGTTAATACATCATCTAAGAGGTCACCAAAGTTGAGTCAACTTGCAATGTGGAGTTCCTCTTCCATTAGAATCTTATCCAAGTTTGGGTGAAACATGACATTGTCTTCTAATGGACGATTCTTTGCTATAGACAACATTCTAAATGAGGTGGGCAACACATAGGTTGGGTTGTACTTGAAAGTCTTGATGGCACATCATTGCTCTGCATTGGTCATGATTTTGTAATCCTCTTGAGCTCATGAAAGGTGCAAATTATACCACTTGCATAAGAAATTGGACTTAGATTCAACTAGTTGTTGGAGTTTAGAAAGTTCTTGTGGTGGCATAAAATTTTAGTTTTTTTATAGGATGTGATCAAGCATTGTCTTATGACCCTTTCTTGTGAAATTTCATTGCCAATTATCTCATTTGCAATTGTGGAAGTCTTAATAAAAATGAATTCATATTCTTCCCAAGAACACAGCAAGGAACGTACCTTGTTTGCTATGGGTTCCTCAAGTAGGCCTAGGTCTAAACATTCATAACTTCTAGCAAACTGTGTGAATGTTGAATCCAGGAATTGGATGCATGTTGCCAAGTCATCCCTTGTGTCCATGGCCATGTTGGAGGTCACTTCAAGAGTGGATTGTCATGGTGGTAGTGAGCTAAGTCTACTAGTGGTCTTTGGGTTTAGTCAAATCAGACAAGTTGATGCAAGGTGCTTCCACTTGAAGATTCTCAGTGGGTGTGGTAGGATTGGTTTGCGAGGTTTGAATTTCAATTGATGCTTTGTCCTTGGATCTTGTGGTGGTGATCATCTTGGAGTTATTACTAGGCAAGAGCTCACTCATGAGTGGTTGCTCGTGGACTTTTGGTTGAGCTTTGGGTCTCAATAGGCCATTTGAGCACTCAAGGATTGAGCACCCTTTATTTTAGTTTGTCTCCTCTCCTTTTTTTGTTGTCGTTTCTAAAGCTTGGTTTTTGGGGGATGAGATTGAGGATCATACGTAGCACTTGAGAGTTTAGGCAACCACAATAGGGTGTTACCCTCATAGTATTCTTGGACAGGTAGTGAGCAGGGCTTTTGGAACCTAGTTCTACTCAGTCACGTGTGAACTATAAGAGCACCAACTTTGTTGTTTTTTAGGCCTAGAGTTTGAGGCATGGAAACTATGCATTCCCAATGATTGATGTTTGTGAAACTCATGTCTATGCTTACGGACCCATTTGAGTGTTTGGACTATGGTTCCCTGATGCAGCTGTGAAGGTACTATGGGAGCACATTGTGATGTACTACCCCCTCCTTAGGGTTCCCACTAGGTTTAGCTATTGGTGGCACTACAATATTTGGGACAACTATGGCACCCTTGCTGTTGAAAGCCTTTACTATTCTAACATGACTAATGGCAAGGTGGATGCATTGTGAGTCATAATCAACATTACAATGAGCTTTTTTTTAAAACATGTTCCCTAGTAATGATTCCTTACCAACACTTGACTTGTTAGGTATCACGTAAAAGGAATTGGGTAGGCTCTCAGTCCCAATATAAACCATTACTTTGCATTTTCCCAAGAGTGGATAGGATTGCCCCCCAAACGAGCTAACTTTCACATTGGTTGGTTGCAATTGGGGTTGACCCATAGTGGTCCATTGTTCATGTGTTAAGATATTTTTGATAGCTCCCTCATCAATTAGTACATCAAAGGTGTATACCTTTTGGGAGATTACAATGATTCTTAGGTAGTTTGGTACTACCACTTCCTCATCTGTCTCCTCGAGTTTTGTGATGGTTGCAACCCTCACGTTTGACAGTGGTTTTATCATCAGAAATTCATGAAATGGATGTGACGAAGGATAATAAATTTTTTTGTGGCATCCGTTGAAGAAGCCTATGCCCTCTACTTCTAGGGTTTCAAGTTCCACATTCCCCATTCTGTTAAAGATCAGAGATCCAGAGCATGGCAGCTATGGAGGTTGGACGATGAAGACCTGATTCATAGTGACATGGACAATGAATAGACCAATTGTTACACAAGTGAATTAGGTTCCAAGATGAAAGTTTGGAGTCATAAACACAATCTTTTGTAAGAGATTTACAATAACAATGACAGTAATTGAAAGTACAAAGCATCAAGATATTGCACTACTCACCTTGCAAGTACAATGCTTTATAGTAGTTGGGTTGTTCCACTCTCCTCACTGTGCATATGGGATTCAGAACATATCTTCCTAGAGAATATATCATTTTTCATTTCTCAACACCCCCCCTCAAATGATGGGTTACTACACTTGTTGGCTTTTGCCCCCCCTACATGATAACATGGCCTGGGAGACTAGCTCATAGGCAACCTAGTCAAGTTAAAGATTGAAACTTTACATCTTTGGTAAGGGTTTTGTTTTACAAAGCAAATCCATTGCGGGAAATAAAATCCACTATGGGAAAAGATAAGATCCACTATGGGAAAGATAATTTCTTCAAAACAATCTGTCAAAGTTGTTGTTGATGGCGGAAGCATCTTCTTCTTCTTCTCTTTCATTTATGAACTGATTCTAGTGGTTACCATCCTGCATCCGTTGTGCTTTTTTATGGTGGAAAAATTCATTGGCTATATGGCCAGTCTTACCACAATAATGGCAAGTCATCCAATCTTTGTTGTCGGTGTTGAATCCTCAACCTCTTCCTTTGGGTCTTACCACAATAATGGCAAGTCATCCAATCTTTGTTGTCGGTGTTGAATCCTCGACCTCTTCCTTTGGGTCTAGCAACTCATTTGGTGTATAAGAGATTTTCCCTAGATGATGGGACACCATCTTTTGCATTCTTGTTATTCTTTTCATTAAGAAGAGAGTGCTCAATATCTTTAAGTGAGAGACTTAAAACATTACTTGGGGTGGATACAAGATTCCCATATGGATCCTTATTTACACTTGCAAGCAGCATGACTATTTCTTCATCTTCATCAATATTCTTCTTAAGAGTTGCAAGCTAGGTTTTTAGGCTCTTGAACTTGTTAATGCGTATGGTCATGGAAGCACTGTCTTTTATATCTAGTTTATAAAATTGCATAAGTAATTTTACCTTTGAATTATTTGCTTGGGTACCAAACATCCTGTCAAGTTCCTCCCAAGCAGTTCTAGCATCTTTGATACTAGAGATATGATGTAGCACATCATCACTTAGTCCTAGGCAATGATGCCTAGAGCCTTGTTGTTCATCTTTTTGCACTCCTTTGTCTTGATCTAGTCTTCTTCAATGAACCCATCTTCATCAGCTTCCTTCTTGTTATCTGCATCATCCTCAAACAAGTCCCACAAGTCCTTTTGCATAAGGTGGTACATAATCTTCTCCTTCCAAGAATGAAAGCCTTCTCCATTGAGCTTGCCTATTTGCTCAAGTTCAAACATTCTGAAGGAGATCTTAACACGAGTGTACTCGGGCAGCAATGTCTATCCTTTTACAATGAGATTGAAGCTTACAAGAGATATAATTAGTTGGGCATTCCACTTTAAAATTCTTCATGTTTTTCATTGCAAGACTGAAGTAAAATTAGCAATTGAATTAATTTTGGATGTGTCAAGAAACACAGGTGCCAAGAAGCACTAGGTTAGTATCAAGAGATACTAGCTTGATTGCAGGCTTGATGTTGCCTAATTTCATGTTGTCTTCTTGATCTTCAAGTGGACCACTTGAATTTAGGTGAGTTGCTCTAGATCTTCTTCTTGAAGTTGCACCTGCTGGAATTCATCATATCTGAATGTCAAAAACTCCAGTTGACTGAGAAGAATGAGAAATTGAAGAGATTTTTGAACTTGAAGTTCAAGGCTATGAAGTCTATGTTTTAGGGTTTCCTGCATATCTAGTTTTTTTCTTGTAGCAAGAGCTATATTGGATCATTTGCTACAATATTAATGTGGGAGATAGCTTATGTATAGGCCTTCAAATGCCCTATATGTGCAGGGTGAATCATGGCGCATAGAGGTAGATCAAGCTGTATGATAGGAATCTGGGGAAAAATTATAGCAACAACAAAATCATGCAATGTTGGCTGCTCCATGCATCAATCTGCTCAATTTTTGTTGTCCAACGGCTTCTCCTGTGGGTATGTGATGGGACATATGATCTGCCATATAATGTTGTTTGACCTTGCGTACGACCACAGAGAAGTTAAATTCCAAAAGTAGAAGTAACCGTCTCACGGGTGTCACTAAAAGATAGTATCTAAACTTCTTTATGGCAAACACCATGGTTAACCCATCCCTTTCCATTGTAGAGTTGTTCATTTCTATCTCGCTGAGTTGTTTACTAGCAAACCTCGCTGGACAGTTGAGGTTTGGCACAAAACTATCCCCGTGGTAAATTTTAATGCATTGATATTCACGTGGAAGATAATGGACCAATTTGGGGCTCTTAAGATAGGAGCTGAAGTTAGAGCCTATTTAAGCCTTTCATAATCTTGTTGGCATTCTTCAGTCCACTCAAATACTACCAATAACGTGTACAAGGGTCTAGCAATTAATGCATAGTTCAGTACAAACAACCAATAGTATCTTGTGTGGCCTAAGAAACATTGAATTCCCTTAAAGTTGGTCGGAGAGGGAGAGTCTATAATCACCTTAACTTTAGAGAAGCCTCAAATTATCCCATTCCTCAACACAACATGCCCTAAGGTGCAACCATGCTTCACCCAAAAGTAGCACTTTAAGGGGTTTAGTGAGAGGATATTTTGTTGACATTGTTCAAAGACTATTCGTAACTTTTCCAAGTGCTCTTCCTAGTTGGTGTGGATGCATAGGTCATTGACGAAAAATTCTAACCATTTCTCAAGCATGTCCTTGAAAAGGGTACACATGAGGCATTGGAAGGTAGCAGGAGCATTAGTCTGTCCAAATGGCATGACTATATAGGGAAACACCCCCCATTTGGTGGTGAATGCAGTCTTATGCCTCTCTTCTGGATGGACTTGCACTTGGTTATATTGTGAGAAGCTATCTAGAAAGCTATAGGATTCCTTCCTTGCCACTCCCTCCAGCATGCGCTTTGTGTATGGTAGTGGATAATTATCTCTCTTGGTGGTTGTGTTGACCTTCTTATAGTTTAGACACACTCGAATCTTCCCATTCATTTCCATGATTATGACTAGGATGTCACCCTATCCATGTGTTCTATATCATAAATTAATATTGCATTCAATATCTTATCCACCTCCTCCTTTATGCCATGTGCATGCTTAGAATTCATTGAATATGGTTGTTTCTTGACTGGTACTACTTTGTGGGTCATGGGGATGTTGTGAGTCATGATACTAGGTCTATTCCCTTCATCTCCCATACAAACACATTCTCAAATTCCCTTAAGAATTTTATGAGATTAAGCTCTTCCTCCTCTGTTAGGTCATCCATTATGTACACATGGGATGAGGATTGCCCTCCCTTCTTTCCAAGTTGACCTCTTAACCTTGGTCCTTTGATGGGTTCACTTGCTTGCCCTTCCCATGTGGCTCCTACCAACACCACTATTATATCACCCTTTTTGTACTTTGTGAAGCACTTGGGCAAGTCCTAGGGTTTCTTCTACCATTCAGCTTATTTTATTTTCTCCTCCTTTAGCCTTCTATGCCTCCTCAGGTGGTGGACTAGAAGGTAGTGCATTGGGTCCCAAGTGATCAAGGTATTTCAGGGTCACTATCAAAGCTCACCTCTGACTCAGAATTGTATTGGTCACTGTTACTAGAAGAGGCTATCTCCCCTAGTGCTCACAACTTTGAAGCTAAATCTACTCCAAATAGTGGCATGGTGTAGGGATGACCTAGTCCCGCTTGCTCATAATCTACCACCTTGAGGCATTCTAACCAAGCTTGATTGCAACCTACCTTGGCAAGTCCCTTGCTCCCTTGAAACATGTTGACCTCTCGAGATTTAGTATGTGTGCTCTGATTTTCTCAATTACTCTTCCCTCTATATTATATTCTATGGTCTCTACTTCCTCTTTGCTCTCCTCACCAATGGAATAGCAGTCTTTGTACTCGTCATTAGAATCCTCATACTGGAATTGCATGCTGCTAATAGGGTTCCTACTTCTAAGCTTCTGACACACTTTTCATGAGAGTCCAATTTTATGACAAATTTAGGTCATGTTTGTTAGTCCAGTCCCACTCTTTGCTTTCCATAACATCCTTGAGAGGCTCTTAACTGGCAGCTAGGTTATACATGAGTAGTGCATCTCGATGTGTGCTATGAAAAATTAGGCTTTCCAACTTTCATATGTACTTAAACACCTACATTACCATGTGACATTTGATGGAGTCAACTGCATCAATCGATTTCCTTTTCTCAATGCTTTTGGAAGGGTTTGAACTACTTCTAACAATTGAAATTGGTTTCTTTCTATGGGTCATGGCAGGTGGTCTCTATCGGGTGTCCAGCCCAAGTGAGTCAACTTGGGTCTTAACCTAGGTAGCTGCCAATGGTCGATCCTTTCAATCCTCCCACGAACTACTAAGTTGAGTTTTTTTCTTTGTGTAAATAGTCTTATGGTTTCATCTGCTAGTCAAAACTTCAACAAGGTTCTAGATAACTAGTCTGAGTCTCAAACTCGACTATTTGAGCCATGGATTTGGCCGTTCGAGTGGACTTCACAAAGGATTTGGCTGTCCGAGTGGTCATACTCAAACTCGGATGAGGGGTGCCCGTCCAAGCATCTGAGTTGCCATCCAAGGCCCCAAGTTTAGATGTTGCGGTCGCCATCATCCGAGTGGCACCCAAAACTCGTCGAATGATAAAAACATCCTATTTCATGACTTAATGCCACTATTTAAATTTCCTAGGATTCAAACTAAAGCAACAATCAACAACAAGGATTCAAAGCATTCCTGGAAGAGTTGGAAGTGTCAAGGACACGAATTGTTGGTGGTGCAACTTGTGGACCCATCACTCCATGTCTCTCTCTCACTAGCTCTCTCTCAATCTCACTAAATGAAAAGGAGCTATCTCTCCCC
The DNA here is from genome assembly GCF_053477565.2 of Lygodium microphyllum. Classification (NCBI taxonomy): domain Eukaryota; kingdom Viridiplantae; phylum Streptophyta; class Polypodiopsida; order Schizaeales; family Lygodiaceae; genus Lygodium; species Lygodium microphyllum. The sequence continues at coordinate 132,519,873 of NC_141138.1, forward strand.
CCTTTTTCACCTCTTTTTTTTTCTCTTTCTCCCTTTACACTCTATTTTCCTTCTTGGACATAAAAAATCTAGTTCCTTTCTTCCCCTCTTTCCTTGTTTCCTAGTTATCCAGAGAGTTATCTTTCCTTTTTTTCCCTTATTTTCCTAAATCTTAATGTTTCAACTCTAATCAAAATGCACAACTTCTTCTAAGCAATGCACAGAAACTTTTCTAACCTTAAACTAATCCACAAAAGAAATCCAATAGCCTCCAACTCCCTTGCTTTCTACCTAAAACCAAGTGTCATTTCAGATTTGAACTCCAACTTGGCCACTCAATTTAGATTGTGCACACAGTCAATGCTTGAATATATTGGTCCTAGTGGCAAGGGAATCAAAATGTGGGAGCTTCTCACTTAGCTTCCAAGACTCACAAACCACTTATCATTTCAAGTGTTTCAAGCGAAGTGCAATGGTTACCTCTCACATAATTGTGTGTGCAATGGTTACCTCTCACATAATCGTGTGTGCTCTCAAACCTACGAGTGTAATGGGCTTACCTTCATGCCCAATAGAGTTTCCTCCTCCCTTAAGCTCTCCAGTAGCTCCATGATCCAAGGTGCAAGCTCAATCCTCAAGCTCTAAGCTCCAAGCTCCATTTCCACATGTAAGATAAGAGAAGAGGAAAGAAGAGAAGAAGAATAGAGGAGAAGATGGAGAGCTTCTCCACCATGATCCCTCACTCTCACAACTCACTCCCTCTCTCAAGCACAAGCACAAGCACAAGCAAGAGAAAGAAGGAAAAGAAGAAGAGAGCTAGTTTTGGCCACACACAAGAATGATCTTCTTCATTCACTTTTTTCCTTTTTATACATGCCCTACTCCTCTTGGGTGCCCATCCCTTTTTTATATGACCGGCCATTTTAGCCTAGGTCCTCTTTCCCTATTCCCTTTCTATTTACATTTTTCCTTCACCCATGCCCACCTACATTTACAAATGGCACAAGAGGGAGCCTAGCACTCTTTTACAAGGATTTAGGGTGCACTTTTATATTTAAAATGTGTGTTTTTCCTTTCACGCTTGGCTTGGAATTTTGAGTTTGTGTCTTGCGCTTTTGGTTCTTTTCCTCCTGTTTTTCCATTGGGCCACCTTTTTCCACTTTGTCATGTGTCTTTTTAATTTTCTTTGCTTTCTTTGTATCAAGGTTAACAGTAAACTAATACGACACTTGGTTCAAAAAGAGTGGATATGGCTTTTAAACTTTAATGGCCATTAGGACTAGTATTATACTTCAATCCCTAAAATTATGTTCAGCTAGCTCTATCTAATCGAATTTAGGGAGGTCATGTTCTAGCAACTCTATTGAGTGTTAGAAAAGTTAGTGACTTTGTGGGCATGCCCATTCGTAGACTCTTTATCATCAAGAGCAAGCCTCCCACTTTTCTTAATAGATTGGTTTTCATCTAATTAGTAAGGTATATCACCACACTATGCTAACATTTAAAAGTAGCTTTGTCCATTAACCAAATACTTTATTATAAAACATCACTCCCAAAACAATGGCCAAAATTGTCATATATAAGATGAAAAATTCCAGCATTGCAAGATCAATCTATATTTGCTCACATTCCTTCAACAATCATATGAGATTTATAAGATCAAAGTCTTTGTAAGCTTTCCTCTACCTCCAACGTCATCTTATATCATAGAGAGTCTTACACTTATTCCTTTACATTAACAAGTACTTGAGTAGTCAAAAACAAAAAACAAAAACACCTAATACCACTCTCGCATAGCATCCCATCCTACAACATGATTTCTTTAAGCATCTTGTAAGATGCTCAAGACACATTTGTGTGGGGATACCAATGGTATTTATTGATATATCCTCTTTTAATCTAGGTATCACAAGTATGGATTCAAATCTCATCATGTACAAATCCAAAAGTAGTCATATCACAAACACAAAGCACAATTTAATTATTAAACAACCAAACCATGGAAAAGTTTACCTTATTTTAAAACCATTGTTCATTTCTAAAAAATGAAGCATCGTCCAAAGTTTTTTTAAAGGTCCCTTGGGTTTCATTTAATTTGATTCCTAGATGATAACCATTTTTTATATAAAATCCTATCTTAAAGTGTTTTTTTAATGCTCTCAAATTTTGCTTTTTTCACATGTTTAATATGTGCATGACCAACACCATGATTTCAAGTGAGAGAATTGAGGAATAAGAAGTTGAACATGGTGCATGACCAGCACCAAGTTGAACATGGTGCATGATCAATACATGTTTAACATGTGCAGGAGTAGCACCATGAATTTAAGTGAGAGAATTGTGAATTAAGAAGTTGAACATATTGCATGGCAAACACCATGAATTTTAAGTGAGAGAATTGAGTATCAAGAATCTAAAATTAAAGGATTGTCCTTAATTTATCCCAACCTACTTGTCTTTGTTAGGCTAATCACATCATTACATGGAATTACCACAACCTCTATCACAACTTTGAATTATTGGGCTTCCATGGATTCCTTAGATTACACTTCAAATTCTAGTTGCATCCCAACTTTAGTTAAAGGTTCATTGTTGATAGGTTCATGCATATTTTCGCTATATTCCTTTGGGGTCATAGAAACTAGTTTGCAAACTATCTTTTATACACAAGTATGAAAATGACCTTTAATAGTTGATTTTCTATTGCACATGATAGAGTAGGCTTGAGTAGCATGCTCAAATTTGTTGAGATATTAAGCTCAACATGAGCTAACACTCATATACATTGATTATTGTTTCCACATTCATATCATTGACATGGTTGGTACCTACATGAACATATGCTTCCAATGAAACTTTATATCTAGACACCACTTAGTCCACCTATCTAAGTTATGGGATATCTATCTAGTCATTTCCCTAGTTAGTATATTCACATTGTTTATTGTGTATATTGTACTCTCTTTGTTCTTAGTAGATTGTTATAGTGAAGAAGAATAAAAGAAAATAGATTAAGGTTTTCAACTTTATGTCGTGTATTCATTCTCCATTTGTTGTGTATCTTGCAAGATCTTGAGCTCCCTCTCTCTCCCCTATCTTCTAAGGTATCAAAGTAGCATCCGTGCGAGAAATTTTTAGCCACAAGCACATGAGTCTACAAGGAATCCTTACTACTATAGAGCGATCTCTCATACTCCAATTGTGTCATGTTGATGAGCTTTAGAGTGCTTGAGGGAGTATAATAGGCCTCAAGTTTAACCCTATGTACTCGAATTTGTATTTCAGGCATGTTTCAGCCTTCGTTGAAGAGTTAGAGGCTATCCATGTGCCATTTTGGTAAGGTTTAAGAACTCTACAGACCTTGTCATTCAACAAACACGTTGCAAGTGTTGGCTATGGTAAAAAATATTTGTAGATTAGACATTACACTATTGCTTAGGGTATGCTTATGTACTGAGATCAATATAGGTGACAATTTACCTAAATTACCAAGTTATTGATAATAGCATATTTTTTAGTTTAACTACACAATATGTGAGAGGTTTAATCGTATTACTAATGACAAGCTTGACAATCATAACTTCCTTGCTTGGAAGTTTGAATTGACCAATTTTAGTATGGATAAAGATTATTGGGATTAAAATGAAGCAGATAATACTAAGGTTCTAGAGTTATTAGAGGAAGATATCACACCTGAATAGGCTAAGGCATTTAAGGAAAGGAATCAAGCTACTTAGAAAGTTATGTGTAATATCCCCCGTGCCCCCGTGCCTTCCCCTATGCAAACCCCCCCTCCCTTAAATTTTTTTTTCAAATTTGTTTACTCCCTCCCTCTCTCCCCCTCCCCCTGCATGGTGGGGAAAGAGAGAGACTGTGTGAGTAATGATAGAGAGGGGGGGCATGCAACCCCCTAGGTGGGAGGGGTGGCAGCCGTTAACAGCCGTCTCCCCCCTCAAGAGAGAAGAAGAAGAAGAAAAGAAGAAGAAGAGGGAGAGAGAGAAGAAGAAGAAGAAGAGAGAAGAGAGAAGAAGAAGAAGAAAAGAATAAGAAGAGGGAGAAGAATAAGAAGAAGAAGAAGAAGAAGAAGAAGAAGAAGAAGAAGAAGAAAAGAAGAAGAAGAAGAAGAAGAAGAAGAAGAAGAAGAAGAAGAAGAAGAGAGAAGAAGAAGAAGAGGGAGAGAGAGAAGGAGAAGAAGAGAAGAAGAAGAAGAAGAAGAAGAAGAGAGAGAGAGAGAGAGGAGAAGAAGAGAAGAAGAAGAAGAAGAAATTTCTGAAAATACACTCCCCTTCATTATCCTTTCTCCACTCAAGGAGAGGTGGCGAGAATCTTGCATAGGAGAGTGCTGAAATTCTATCTCTCACGTGTCTTCGAGTATGGCCCCGAAGCGTAGTTCCGCAAAGATGGCCGGAAACCCTGCAAGTGTGGATGGAGGTTCGAAACAAGGTGGCACTGCAATCGTGAACGGTTCATCAGGCATCAATACCACTGGAATCAAGACATCACTCCAAACCCAGGTTGCTCTATTATTAAATCATAGGTTATAATTATCACGGTGAAAAATCATATTCACATGCATCACATTAATTGCGTGTTTGATAATGTCCTAGGTATGAACGTAGTTGTGATGTATGTAACAAGCAAGATAATTTCCATCATAAGATGTCATCATAATAGGTGGAATTGATTAGAAATTGCATCGTAAATAACCAAAAATTCTTGCATAAAGTGCATTACTTCTTGCACAAGTTCTTGCTTAAAATGCATTTCAGAGGACATTGAAAGAAACAAAGTGCATGTCCGTATCGCAAGAAGGATTCTAAGGTACATGTAATAAGCTGCAGAAAAGATTAAAGCACAGCTAGACTCATAAAATAATTACATTAAGCTATTAAGTTAGATCATTCAAGAAGGTTATAGATCGTGTAAATAATTACATAAAGGATAATGTTAAGATTGCATACATAGAAAGTGCCTCTGCATGTGTGGCATAAAATATCGTATGGATTATATCAAAATTGTAAGCATCGAAATGAAGGCATGGCATTACGTTGTGTGCATTAAAGTTGTTGGGAAAACTCAACATTGTTTGTAATCTACCAAATGGGACTGAGATCCATGATTCCCATGCCAAAGTCATTGATGACTTCAAGAGGGATATGTAAAAGCTTAAGCGCCTGTGAGTATTATTAAGAGGGCTTAAGAAGATTATATTTAAGACGGAGTAGGAATCTTCTAAACAGAACCATCTTGACCAACCATAGTCAAGGGGATAGACAATCTTGATCAATTAAGATCAAAGATAAAGGTACATAGGTACTTCAGGGGATCTAGAGATAACTAGCAAGTTGACCAACCGAGGAGATGACGAGGTTGTCCATGATCTATTTTACAAGGAGACCTAGGGTAAGGATAATTAGGGTCGGTAGGATACAAACCCTAACCCAAAGAAAAAGGAAAAAAGAGCAACCTAGCTTGCCAAGCCCTTGGAATCTTGTCAAGTCGCGAACGACCCAGGATCGAATGCTAGGAGCATTCGGGAAGAAGGAATCACACCTTAGCAGTTGGTCGTACGAACGACCAACTGAAATGATCGTGATTGTACACTTAGGTACATTGTTTGAACTTCTTTGCTCAAGGAACTAATTCAAGGAAAAACACTTAATGCTTCACGTTAAAGGCCTGGAGGGAGTGGCAGGTTCAGTTACCTCCGATTGCCTGCCTGGCCCTATCCAAGGGGGTTGTTAGCCACGCCGGGTATATGGACCGAACCCATCGCGAGAGAGGCCGACGTGACTCGAGATGGGATCTCAAGGCCTGTGTACTAGTCTACGGGCGGAACTTGGAGCAACAATCCTGTTGATTACTGGGATAGCCTTCAGGCATGATACTTGATGTATTCCAAGACTATGATAAATAAAGATCAGATATTTGAAAAAGCAACTTGCTTGACATTATTTTTGTGTCAGTGCCTAAGTTACGTGAAGGAACCTGTGTTTAAATTGATTAATTAAGGAACTTGCTTTTGCATGTCAAACATAATGTGATAGGTAATTAGATAACTAAACAAACCGAGGAAAGTGCTTGGACGTGACTTAGGTTCGTCCTACAGAAGGGTGGTCCCAGTTAGCTGGGAACTTTTCTCAAAAGATGTGATAACAAAACTATGGTGACCTAGAGTCGATAGAGTTAGAATCCCCATTTATGCTGTTTTAGGGGAGCGGAATTGGACTATGCGGTATGGGTAGAGAGGTTGAGCTTCACATCCCTCTCGTTTTCCATTCTCTATGAAACAAGTGAGGCATACATCCGCTTCGACACTGTTGTTCCTACGCAAAGTGGTTGATCTAGAGCTCGACACTAGCTACTTCCTAGAGACTTTGCTGATAGGGAAGAAACCCTGACTTCAGGTCGGGTCCTAAGTGGGAACGGTCGTATACTTTCACTCGGGGTAGACTCGAGAAGACCTAGATCACAAACCATGTGACATTCCTTGCGAGTGCCAAGTGGCGCTTTCTAGACTCTCTTCTGGATGGGCTGCTAAGATGTGTCCCACAAGACGAGGAGACACGTTGCCGAACCAATGAAATCTAAAAGATTATAAGGGAACTTAATGGAGAAAAATAAAGCAAATAAGGGGATAAACAGGGGAAGGTGAGTAGAATAGGACAGTGTTTTCTTTTGAAAACATTTCTTTACTCACTTATGGATGCTGGGTTGCAGAGTTACGAAGCATGGAGCAAGTTCTTGGTGTTCAAGGTCATGTTCATGATTGCAATGCACGTTTCGAATTATCACCAGAGGCTTGGCATGATGGATATTATGGACCGCATCTATAATCCTTCGCCCCTGTATGCAGAGCAAAGATGGACGGGAGACTCAGGAATATACTACATAGCAGCCCATCGACTCGCGTACCTTCAGACCAACTTGAAGAGAATCAAGTGGATGGAGGATTTAAATATCATGAAGCTATTCATCTTTGTCAAAGCTCGTGTAAATGTAACTTTGCACGTTAGCGATCGGCAAGTCAAGTAGAACAAGTATGTCTATGAAGAAGTGACCCGTGTGATCTCTGCTGAGAGGATCAAAGTGTTAGGGCGCTATGAGAAGAACAAGTATCAAAGGAAGGGATACCCCAAGCTTCCTATGACTTACCGTTTCATGAAAATCCATGACGTAGTCGATTGTAACACAATCCTATTTTTCCCAAACTGATGTATCAATCAGTCTGTCCTACTTATCCAAAATAAATGTACTCAAAGGGTTATGCTCTCATGAAAAAATAAGACTTTTTTTTCAATTGTGTATCTTGATCATAAGTGTTAGCTGAGGTGTTAAGTGATTAAATCACTTAGCTAAAAAGTTGTGCTAGTCATATTAACATAACATGGGAACGTATGATAAGATGTTAACGTAAAGAATCTTATTGTTCAAACGCAACCCCAAGCGCAGGTTCCAAATCTGACTCCTGCACTAAGTCCACAAGAGAAGAAATTCCTTCTCAAACAAATTAAGCCACCCGAGTTTGATGGCAAGGAAAGGACTATTCAAGCTGACGCCGAGATCTGGATTGAGTCCATGGAGAACTATTTTGAGGTAGTAGGAACTACACCTGTTAACCAAGCCATGCTCGCCAAACTTAAGCTAACAAGCGAAGCGAGACTTTGGTGGAAATAGTGGCGCATAGACCAAGCGATCTCGGAGGGGACAGTCACTTGGGATAAGCTTAAGGAAACTGTGCGAGGGAGGTATTTGCCACCTGCCTACCGCACACAAAAGATGAATGAATTCTATGACTTGAAGCAGCTAGGATTATCCCTTGAAGCATATTATTCAAAGTCCATTTCACTCCTAAAGTATGTACCCCCAATGGATATGACACAAAAAGTGTCAAACTTTTGTGTTGGATTGAATCCACCCATAAGTACTCGATTGGAATCAATGCGCCCAATGGACCTACAAGACACACTCATTCGAGCTGCTCCAATAATATAGGAGGCGCAGACAAAACCAAGGAACAATAGGATTTGGCCTTACAAATATCAGAATAAGGGTATGTCTATGGCTCAGACTAAGAGAGTGCAGGGTCAGAATCAGGGCCAAAGAAAGAAAGCTAGGACCAATGATGTCAACAACTTTGTTCCAACACAAAGCAATGATCGCAACCCACGTTGCTTCCATTGCAAAGAGCCCGATCACTTCAACAGGGAGTGTCCCAAGCTTGGCAAAGGACATCAAGCTTCAGGCATCGCAAGATTATTCATCAAGGAAATATTCAAACACGGGTAACCCAGAAGAATCATTAGTGATCGTGACTCTCTTTTCACATCACACTTCTGGAGAGCTATCTTTGAGGCTATTGAAACTCAACTCTGTTTCAGTACAGCTTACCATCCCCAAACTGATGGTCAAACATAATGAGTCAATCAAGTCATTGAAGATATGCTTAGGGCATATTGCTGTCACAAACCCAAAAAGTGGATTCAATACTTACCACTAGTTGAGTTTGCCTACAATGCTTCTTACCAACAGAGTATTCAGATTACCCCTTTCCAAGCATTGTATGGGCATGATTGTCGTACCCCTTCTTTTAACTTCTTGGATCCAACTTTGAGGGTAGAAGCTTCAGATGCTGGAAGACATGGATGATCAAATCAAATCAATAAGACAAGACATTCAGGCTGCCAAGGATAGACAAAAGGCCTACGCTGACTTGAAACGGCAAGACAGATCCTTCGTCGAAGGTGATATGGTCTTCATTCGTGTATGCCCTAAAAGGAGTTCACTATCCTTGGGAGAGTACAAGAAGCTAAGTTCAAGGTATTGTGGACCTTATAAGATCACTAAGTGCCTAGGGCCTAATGCTTACAGACTACAGCTGCCTGCAACTCTAAAGATTCATAATGTATTCCATGTTAGCCTATTGAAAAAGTATCTACCTAATCCGAATCATGTACTTGATGATCAACAAATTGTAATTCCTAGCCAAGGAGTCCTTGAGCTACGGCCTGATAGAATCCTAGATGTTAGGGAGAGGCGTTTGAGATCAAGGACCTTGAGAGAATACCTCATCCAGTGGAAAGATTATCCAAAAGAGGATGCCACCTGAATGGACGAAAATACTCTCAACCAACAATACCCCCAATTCTTCTCGAGATGAGGACATCTCGATTCCTCTAAGGGGGAGAGGATGTAATATCCCTCGTGCCCCTGTGCTTTGCCCCATGCGAACCCCCCCTCCCTTAAAAAATATTTTCAATTTTTTTTACTCCCTCCCTCCCTCCCCCTGCGGACTGCATGGCAGGGAAAGAGAGAGTGTGTGTGAGTAATGATAGAGAGGGGGGCATGCAGCCCCCCAGGTGGGAGGGGTGGTGGCCGTTAACGGTCGTCTCCCCCCCATAAGCCACCTCCTCTCCCCCCTCTACAAAAGGCAGTGCCCCCCCCCCTGTGGCCATCGTCAGTAGCCCCTCCCCCCCCCCCTCGGTGGTCATCAAAGTCCCAAGGTTAGGTTAGGTGTGTTTGGGGAGATTTTGAGATATTGTCTACCTCGTATAAAGACATTTTGCACACTCTACGAGTTGGTTTTTAAGATACTTCTAGTGACCTTGTTCTGCTAGCCGACTAGACAGCTATTTCTAGGAATCCTTAGTTTGTGAGGTAGCTAGGAAAGACTGCCAAATAAAATAGAAAAAGAAAACCATCAATATAATTGAAATATATAAGATAATAAGGTATGCAAAAATGGATTTAACCCCTAAAATAAGAGAATTAAAAAAATTCAAAGAACTAATGTTCATTGCCTTACTCCAAAGGCTTGGTAGGTTCCTAGGGATGAGTTAGGATGCCTTGTCTTCCTAGGGGTGGCATTTAGCTTAAAAATAAATAAGGATGGTTGGAGCGAAAAAAAAAGTGAGCAAAATAAAAAAGGATTTAGTGTTTTCTTTTGAGAGATTTATAGATTTTTGGGTACCAAGACTGGACTTGAGATCAATGTCCCATTCTTCTTGAGTCACAATATGCTCAACTCCCTCCTTTTTTTTACATGCCCAAGTATATAGTAGTGAAGAAGAAAAAGTTTGGTAAAATGAAAATATATATAATTTTCAATAGACCAAGATTTAGAAGTTCTCACCCTAGCAAGAGTTTCTTATTCAATTGTCTTAGTCAAGTAGGCAGGCCAAACTACCACTTAGGATGACTTCATCCATGGCTCTCTTTTAGCCATTTGGAGCAGTTGGTTAGAAACTAGTTCCAAATCTCTTTGTCAGATTCTACTTAGTCTATCCCTTGTGGACTTCATGCATTGATTTTTCTAGGGGTTAGAGTGAGAGCTATGTTATGATCTATTGTGTCTTTTTATTTGTAGCAACTTGATACTCTTTATGGATTATGTCTATGCAAATCAATTTGTGGGTTTCATTGGCTAAGTCACCCTATACAGTGGTTGCCAATGAGAGCTAAATTTTAGAGCCCAATTAAAAGTAAAAAATTAGCCCAAGATCCATATAAAAGAGGCATTTTTAACAAAAAATGGATCAAACACACGGATCAAGGAGCTAGAGTTTTCCTAGATGCATTTCAATGTTAGGATTCTAACGCAAGTGTCCATTCGTCGATCAAAATCTATTTGATCCCCAAGGGTAGATCATTCATAAATATATGTATATATCACATAGGTTCAACATAGAGGACTTTTCAAATATCATTTTTATGCTTTTTTAAACATGTACAAATTAAGGGTCCAATATAAAGGGGTTACTTACAGATTGAATGGAAAAGAGTTATGTTATATTAATTAAAAAATTCATAGATAAGGATATTTATAAATAGGCTTTGAACGCATGTGATATAGAGGGTATACATATAGTGAATTACTCGGGGTTTTGATCCCCCATTTAATGGCCGCAAGGTTTAGAATTATGAAGCAGCTACTAGATCTAGAAGCCGAAATGCAAATAATGGAGGCTAGGGTAATAGATTTTGATGCCAAAAAGCCGCCCAACCAATTGGATCATGAATCTGAGGTCATTTGCCTCTATGTTTAGACTAAAATCACTTACGACACAATGTGAATGCAAGAAAGTGAATCATTTATTTTAAATATTAAAGAATAATGATATTATAAAGAAGTGTGCAATCAAGAAAACTCTCAAGATGGGGAGGGGATGAAAAAAATTTTGGCACTCTATTTTTTTCCATGATTTTGGGAATTTGTGATTGTTAATATCAAGATCTCTCCTCTTAGCCAAGGAATCATTGAATCCTTCGCTCCCCATCACAAAAAACAACAAGAATTTTGATGCATTGAATGAAAAGATATAAATTCAGTATTTCTCTCTCGCCATAAACATGGTTCATATGGGCTGAGAGGATGAGGGGAAATGGGTGCCGATTCATGACAAGATGCAAGTGATGGATCAAGGAAGTGCAAAGGAGGCATCAGTGATGGCTATAGAAGTTATCAACAACTTCTCATTCTTGAAATAGGATGCATGCATATGCATATTATAGCGTAAGCGTCTTTTATTAAATTTTATGATGAATCTTTTATTCTCATGATGGAAAATGTTTGAAAATGTTTAAATATTCTTGAGTATGTCTAAAATCATAGATTAATCAGTAATTTTTAGTAATCTACGCAATAGAAATCAAAATCGCAAAATTTGCAATGCGAGATTTAGTAGAAAAATGATAATTTCATAGATTTTTATGGTTCAAATGGTGTTCCTATGGAGCTATATTAAATGTAATACTAAATCATAATCCACTAAGCTTCATGAATTTGAAAATTTAAAAAATTAATATTTAAATAAAAATAAAATTTATAAAAATGGATTTTTTACTAGAAAAATTTAGTTTTCATATGTTGAAAATTACAATAAATTGGGTATATGCGTTCTCTATAGCACCCCAGGTCCCCTCTATATATTCCTATCATGTGTGCTCAGTAGACACACTTCTGGGGTTCCACTTCCGGTGTCTCATATCTCTCTTCTCTCCTCTCTTCCTTTCGTCTCTCGTCTTCCAACAAGAGATATGAGACACCGAAAGTGGAACCCCAAAAGTGTGTCAACTGAGCACACATGATAGGAATATATAGAGGGGATCTGGGAACTATATATAGACAAACTATATATATCGACAGAGTGTGTCATAATATAGCATACTATTTGCTTTGTCGACTGGAAGGAAGAGATTTGATAAAGTGCAACCTTGCTAAGGATGTCTCTGCTTTTCTGGAGGATGACTCGTCCATGCATGATAGGCTATTGACTTTGGCATCTCTTCTGAGGCTTGGGAGGCTGGAAAATTGCGCTCTGGATCATTTGGGAGGTTGGAAAACTGCGCTCTGGATCGTTGGAGTGGTTTACCAAAGCATAGAATGCTCGGTCCAGGCAGGTTGAGGAGCAGCATCAGGTAGGGTTTTCTGGTCAGACATGTGGTCGCAATTACTGATGCATCACAGACGTCCATGTTTGGGAAATAAAACCCCATATCTATGATAACCACAAGGCACAAAATGAAAGGATGAGGATAAGCCACATCACATGTGGTACAGCAAACAAACCTCCCTTAACGAAACTTTGTTTGCTTTTTTAGCTACCCATCTCTTATCTTCCACCATTTTGTGATAGACTTCATTAGCAAAGCATTTCTTAAAATCCTCATGATTCTTGAAAGCTGAATCCAACCAAGGTAGAGAAAAATCCTCAAATCTTGACAGCAGAAAAAAGAGTCCTGATGATTGCATTAAAGAGCATAATCAGCATCCCTGGATATGTCGAGAAAGCCTACAGGTAATAGTCTAATCTGAGAGCACTTTTTTTTTGTTTTGTGAGTCAATATGCACAACCAGGTTGTGCAAATGCTATCTAAGAGTAATATAGCCATATAATCTGTCATATCTGCTCTATGGAGTCTTTGTGCTGAATTGAGAGTAAAACTAGTTTTAAGCCTTGCCGCGTACCAATATCTTTCCCAACTCTGACTCTTCTCAGAGTATAGGATGGCATTCACATTGATAAGAGTACTTGGTGTCACAAACCTAGTTTGGACTGAAATTTCTCCACCCAACCCACTTTTTTGTGGCTTGTAGAGCCTGCTTTTCTATTACTGAGCATGATTCTGGGATTGAAATTCTCTCTGTGCTATTGTTGTTGTCGCTGTGAATATCAAACAACCTGTAGTAACCATTGCAAACTATATATAGCTAACAATATGATGAAGGTAGAGAATGAATATTTTCCTCAAGCTACCTCCGTCTTTATGTGAAAGTGTGTATTTACTGCTTTTCTACATGGAAAATTTGATATGAAACACTCTTTCTATGATCTACTCACTATGATCTACTCACCAGGAACTGGTACATGACTATGATCTACTCACCAGGACTGAGATCCAAGGTAGACCTGTAGAGGAAGTGGTGGCTAACCTAGAAGAAGAGAGAAGAGCTATCAAGAGAGCGCTGGAAGGCATAATTGCCTACAACCATGAGCAAAGGGCTAGAAGGCTGCAGCAAGACGTGGATATGTACGAGGCTAGACGAGTACTAGACCTAGTTGGGGCAGCCAAGTCCGGACCGAACGTAGAGAGGGAACGGGCAGTAGAGGCTGGCATGACGTTGAGTGAACTAGTGGCAAAGTGACTCATGGATAATACATCCGTGGAACAGAGTGCTACTGCCCTAGCCACTGCGCTACTGTGAGGATTCGGAGTCACGCAAGGGGCTAAAGAGCAGGCTAGAATCCCCATAGTAGCAAAACAACTAGCTCGATACGAACCTAGCAGTGACCCGTACAGCTTCATGGAGCAGTTCGAGCAAGTATGTGAGGCGAACGGTCTTACTGACCCTACGTAGCGAGCTCAAGCTTTCGGCCTGTGCTTAGGCGACAAGGGGAGGACCTGGTACTCTAGTCTGGATGGCGTAGAACGTACAAACTTCGCTCGCCTTAAGGGCCTCTTCATCAAGAGGTTTTCGGAGGTAGGGTATTCAGATAACCTCATAGTTAGGTTGATGAATATCAGTCAAAGGGAGAAGGAGGATGTTAGGGATTACGTTACTCAGGTGCGCAGTCTCTACAAGAGAATTCCTGCCAATGAGCGACCTACCGAGAGGCCAGTGTCTGCAGTGTTCATGAACGGGATTCAGAGTGAGGAGCTCTACAAGGCTTTGGCCAGTAACTCCACCTTACAATGAGACGTGCTAGCTCGAGTCTTCGAGGAGGCAATACGCGTAGATGATCAACTTAGGGAACAAAGCATAAGGCCTACCAACCGAGATAGTGCAGGCCAGAGGGACCCTGAGAGATCAACCACCTTAGGGGGAAAAGTAACTGCTAGCACGCAGGACAAGGGAAAGAGTGTAGACCACAACCAAGGGATGGCAGAGATGAGAATGGAGATTGCACGGTTGCAAGAGCTCGTTAGAAAGCTTGTGAGATCGCATGTACAATGTGTATACTGCGGCGGCAATCACCTCCCAGTGGAGTGCCAAGATCCTAGATCTCGGCCATGCTCAAACTGCGGTAGATTCAGACATGATGCAGCGCATTGCAGAATGCTGAGGAGATTCCCATACACGCAGCAGTACAACCCTCCATACTTAGGTAATAGGCCACCTAACTTCTTTGGTAGGAGTTAGCTCTTCCAGCACCAACTGACTCAAGACCTGTCGTGTCTAGGCTGGAAATGAACCCAACTAGTATACCCAGGCCACCAGGGCCTTTTTGTGACTCACCCACCTAGCGATGCTCCTGTTCACTTTGTGGAGGAGCCTAATGAGGAAGAGGCATATGTCAATCCGTATGTATCCTATGATGAGGAGGGTAACCCAGTCCTCATGGATTATTGGCCAGTGCCGGTGATGGCTTTAGAAAGAGGACGGGGCAACGGCTTTGGAGGGCCTAGCTAGGATCCAGTCATATACTGGACTTGCGGCCACCTAGGCCACATTTCATCACGTTGCCTAGAGCGAGAACAAGCTAACAAAGACAAAGCGGATCTCCAATGCACAGAGTGTGGAATCACACACCTATTTCCTGACTGTCCTAGGTGGAAGCCATCGATGAGCACTGCCAACATGCCATCGGTGCCTTTGGGGCTCTTTGGAGTTGAAACTTTTGGTAGTGAGGATATGCCCATCCCCCTACATGCTATGATGCGAGCTCAGACGAAACAAGCAGGCATCTCCTTGCCAGGGCCAAGTAACCTTGATGCAACCTCAATAGGGAAGAAAAGTCGAAGGAGACGGAAAAAGAGAACCGATGTGAAGATAACCCTTAAAACTGAGGAAACGACTACGCTGGTAAACGGGAAAGAAGGTCACAGATGCAGAGGCAGAGACCTCGGCTCCTAAGACAGCAGAGCTAGGGAGTGCCAAGGTAGGGGAATATCCCCATCCCAAACGGCAACTCGAGGCTATAGCCAAGGTCAAGGAGTGGGTCAAGGATGCCCAAAAGCACCTCGAGGATGCTGAACCCATATTGGAAGATCCTATGGACGACTTCTCCAGTGTTAGCACACCAGCCTCATCCTCAAAACCATAGGCTGGGAGCATACCTGCACCACTAAGAGCAACTCAACAGCAAGGCCGGGGGAAGCTCACCAGGGCAGACAGAATGCATGGCCTAGAACTGCTAGCCTCGGAGGAAGACAAGGGTCCAATAGCCTCCTCACAACTTTGCTGTCCACTCCACTAACTCTAAGCTTGGAGGATTTGCTTAGGCAAAATCACTCCTTGTGGCAAGAGTTAAAAGACTCGATCGAGGGACACGCAGAACTTGCAGGTACTGATCTGCAAGACCATGATGCAGTTACACGGATCCCAAGTCTAACTCTACACTCAGATCCTAAGTCTTTGCACATCAATTCTTTTTGGGAAGGCACTGAAATGCACACAGTTTTGCCCATCCTAGCCTTAGGAGACATGACTCGGAAAGGAATTGTAGACACAGGCACCGGTGTTAGTGTGCTAAACCATGCAGTCCTAGAGGCATGGGGAAACCCTCCTATAGAGACTGCTAGATTCAATGTGGAGCCCCAAGAGGAACACCAAGGAAAAGGGAATTCTCTTGCAAGAAAATCTATCTTGTAACATCAACAAGCTTGTTTATCATGTTTTATATGATCACAATGAAGAAAAGAACACCATGCACAACAAATCTTCATGCAGTATCATGTAGATCTTCCACGGATTTGATAGAATCAACCGTATTCTTCAATATATTCACAAAAGCCATCAATAGAACAAAGAAAGCAAAGGAATACACCATCTTTGAATGGAAATACATCATATAGTATTCATCTTCAATATCTTCATTGTCTTCTCTCTCAATCTCTCATATACAATCACTCTGTTTTAGTAGAATTGGCTATCTCTGACTCTCTCTCTCTCTCTCCATCAATAATACATCATATCCTCACTACAGTCTCTCAAAAATCACTCTCAATAATCCTTCTTAGGTCGTGAATACCCCTCCCAAGAGGTATGTATGATATGAAGAGTCACCAGAGCCACTACAGTGTCTTTTCATAGCTCACTTCTGTCACTTCACTCTAGTCTTCACTTGAGTCTTCAACAGCTACTTCTTTCACTTCTTTCAGCTCTTTTGCACTTGTATTCGCCTCTTTCCAAGGCTAGAAAACTTTCCCAAGCTACACTCTCATCCATCAAAACACGTACAGAAGCATACAGAACAGTCACAGAACAGTATCAGAATAGCTACAGTACAGAATAGAATAGAAACAGAAATAGAGGCTCTACAGAAGACCTACAGAAGGTTACAAAAGGTCATCAAAACCATATAACTCATACTCAAACCATTCCAAACTCTCACAAACCATTCAATAAACTTTCTCAAGATCTCAATCTTCATCAATCAATACTCCATCCCTCCTTACAGAAGACAATCAGAACAAAACAGACCAAAACAGAAGCTATACATAACCAATCAGAACCTATCAGAACATCACAGAACCACTAATAAACATCATGAACTTCCAAAACACAATCAATATCATCCAAAACACTCTCAAACCACTTCTAAACCAATCAATCATCTCATAAAATCAACCATTCAGCTTTCAAAAACAACAAAAATCAGCCAAAAAATAAGTCATTTCAACACTCAACACAATGTCACGCTAGCAAACGGAATGAGGGTAAGACCATTTGGGGTCTTAAAGAATTGACCGGTAAAGATTGCTGGTGTGCAATTCTCGGTAAACTTCATTGTCATGAAGGGAGTGGATTACGACATACTATTAAGCCGACCTTGGATGAGGAATGCACGAGTCATAGAGGATTGGGGCAATGGATTGATTTTCCTAGGGAACAAAACTAGTGTAGTGAGGGTAGAGATGGACACTTGGACGACGACACCTGTCGACCTAGCTGCCATCTCGGCTATGCTAAAAGGCGATACTCAAACGACCAAACCTTATGGATCGCTCACTAGATATATTCCTTGCCCTGAGGATGAGAGGGATTGGATGCACGTTTTGGCAACCATTGACCTACCATTCTCGGATAAGGAAGGACCACGTCAACAGGCTGCTAAAGCCGCAACCATGCCGATTGAGGAGCCAGTGGTGCCGCTCTGCATGATGGCAGGAAGCTCACTCAACCCAAGAAAACTGGCCTCGTCCTGCATCCCCAACAACAAATTAGAGCTTCAGGAAATCATAGAGTATCTGACCAATAAATTGGACGGCAATTTGGCTGCTAACTTAAAACCTCTACATGACCTTTTAGCTAAACCAGAATGGAAATGGACCAAGGTCCACGACCTGAACTTGTTATATAACTGGGCTTTAGTTACTGACGACAAGGAAAGTGAAGAGGGAAGCTTGGGGGATGATGAGCAGTCAGAAGGACAGGACCCGGACAATGAGGAGTATGAGGACTGTCACTCTACAGGAGAAGAGAGTGAAGAAGAGGTAGACATGATAGAGTACGACACGGAGGGAAGAGCAATAGAGCAAATCAGGGCAGACTTAAGGCCTAGGAAAGAAGGGATTAGTCAAAATGAAAAAGGAGTCATGCTAATGGAGTGTGATAGATCCTAGCTAGAACGAATAGGAGCCGTGGATTACAAGCAAGCCGGAGTAGCACAACCATGGGTAATTCCAGTGCTCAAGACAGATTCTCCTATAGAACTACGACCCCCTGGGGAAACACCTTCCTCAAGTGAGGGATGCGAGTTCAACTCAGAGTCGGAAGTTAGCACTGAGAGTGATCCCAAGATACCGCAACCCTCTAAGGTCAAACGCACCAAGGGAGACTTGCCAATCCACCTAAGGCGCAGGAGGCTAAAAGAGGAGGCCAGGAAGCAAGCAAGGGACTCAGAAGCGGAAAGGCGGAGGAAACCACAGGATCTACCCAAGCGGTTTACAAAATTTAAAAAGGGTGACAGGGTGGTGGTCCTGTTAGGTGCAAAAAGACAAGGTCAGACTAGCGAACCGATCGAGGGACCCCCGAAAGTCAAAGAGGTTAACTTGGGTGGGAAAGGCAAAAAACCAAGACCGGTGTTCATTGCAGATGACTTGGGGGAGGAGGAAGAGACCAAACTTGTTGCACTCCTGCAAGAGTACGTTGATGTGTTTGCCTGGACATTAGATGAACTTAAGGGAGTCAACCCCAGGGTCGTGACTCATAACATCCCAATGGTTCCAGATGCAGTGCCAACAAAACAACGACCTTACCCCATGAATCCCAAGCACGCCCATGTAGTGAAGGAGGAGATTGATAAACTCATGAGGTCAGGTTTCATATATGAGATCGAGCACACGGACTGGGTATCACCTATCGTGATTGTCATGAAGAAAAATGGAAAAATCCGAGTGTGCGTAAACTACAAAAAAGTGAATGCCGCTACGAAAAGGGATAACTATCCTTTACCTTACACTGAGCACATGCTGCAAAGGGTAGCAGGGGAGGAAGCCTACAGTTTTGTGGATGGTTTCTCGGGCTACAATCAAGTGCAAGTGCACCCCGATGACAGGACAAGACTGCCTTTGCCATGGAATGGGGCATGTTTGCCTACATTGTCATGCCTTTTGGGCTAATGAACGCACCTGCAACTTTCCAATGCCTAATGTGCACTATCTTTAAGTACATGCTTAGGCGCGAACTGGAAGGGTTCGTAGACGGCCTATGTTTATACTCTAGTTGGGCCGAACACTTGAAGAAATTGAGAGCTGTCTTTGAAAGGTGTAGGCTGTACCACCTCTCGCTAAACCCCTTGAAGTGCCAGTTCTGGGTAAAACACGAATGCATCTTAGGGCACGTAGTGTCAAGGAATGGCGTTGCTACTGACTTTTCCAAAGTCAGAGTCATTGTTGACCTACCGCCACCCGACAACTACAAGGGAGTTCAGTGCTTCTTGGGACACACTGGATATTATCGACGATTTGTGCTAAATTATGCATTAATAGCTAGACCTCTGTACAAGCTATTGATAGTGTTTGAGTGGACAGAGGAATGCCAGCGCGCATATGAGGAGTTGAAAAAGGCTCTTATGACTGCACCAATCTTGCGAGCCCCAGACTGGAACATAACATTCCATGTGCACATAGACGCCTCTAAGTTCGCTATTGGAGCCGTGCTATGCTAGCCTGGTGAGCATAACTTGGATTACTCGGTGAGTTTTGCCAACAAGCAGCTCACAGAGGCCGAGATGAACTATTCCACGACGGAAAGGGAGGGGTTGGCCATGGTATTTGTGGTAAAGAAATTTAGGCATTACCTGTTGGCCACTCGCTTTGTCTTCTTTGTTGACCATCAAGCCCTACTGTATCTTGTGAACAAGCCTTGTGCTACGGGACGCATAGCTAGATGGTTACTCCTTTTACTGGAGTTTGACTTCTCTATGGTTGTACGCAAAGGAAAGCAGCACTACATGGCTGACCACATGTCCCGCATACCCACAGGAGAAGCCGCTGGGCAAGGGGTGCCTGACGATTTGCTGGACGCCCATCTTTTTAACTTGTCTAGTGAACGAGAATTATTTAGAGCGGATCAGACGTCGTATTGGGCCGATGACATAGTGTAAGTGCTAGAATATGGACTACCAGAGCGACCCATTGAGAAAGCCAGGCTGAAGAGACTTATCTTGAAATTTCAGCCATACCAACTGATAGCTGGTCAACTCTACAGGCTGGGACAAGATGGTTTATTGCGCAGATGTGTATGTGAACACGAGATGCACGACGCATTGAACGAAGCACATGGCGGAATCATTGGAGGACACTTCAGCAGGGACACAACAGCCCGAAAGGTGCTACAATCCCATCTATGGTGCCCCACCCTATTCCGCGATGCAACTAAATTTGTAAAGCACTGTGATGAGTGCCAAAGGACCAAAGTGCGTGCACGAAAGGACAAGATGGAGTTGACCCCTGTCATAGCCCGACAACCCTTTGAAAAATGGGGCATCAATTTTATTGGACCTATCAGTCCTGCAGCACAATATTCCCAAGCTCAATACATTATAGTGGCGACCGACTATCTAACGAAATGGATAGAGGCACGAGCCACGAGGAAGAATGATGCTAGGACCACCGCAAAGTTCTTGTGGGAGCAGGTCATTTCACGGTTTGGCTGTCCAATCGAACTTGTAAGTGACCAAGGCACACACTTCATTAATGGAGTGATTGCCCACTTGCTCTCTACCTCCCTAATAATTCATTGGAAGTCCTCTCCCTATTACCCTCAGGCTAATGGCCAAGCCGAATCCACAAATAAAATCCTAGTCAATGTGCTTACAAAACTCGTGTCCACTTCGAGAAGTGACTGGGACAACAAGCTAATGGCGGCCTAGGACAACAAGCTAATGGCGGCCTTGTGGGCCTATCGCATAGCTTATAAAACGGCTGTAGGACAGACACCCTTTAGGCTGACGTACGGAACTAAAGCCATTTTACCCTTAGAATTCTTTATCCCTAGCTTGAGGCTAGCATTCGAGGAGCGTTGGGAGGGAAGAGAGGCTTGGACCAACCGCTTGGTGGTACTCGAGCGCTTAACGGAGACCCGGCTCCTCGGCACTCACTCTCTGATTTGTGAAAAGGCTCGACGAAAGATGTGGTTTGACAAGCATGTCAAGCAATGAGACTTCAAATAAGGGGATCTTGTTCTGCTATACTCGGTAAAAGGACATAAACAGAAGATGAAGTTTCGGGGGCTAGGGCCTTTCAGAGTACGCATGATCGGTAGGACCGGGAATGTCGAGTTGGAGACACTTGACAGTGAAGGAATAGGCTTTTTTAATGGTAGCCGCATTAAGAAGTACTATCCTCCTTCACATCCATTACATGAGCCACCCATGCTATAACCCCCATTGAACGTCCGCATGGCTACTGTAACTGACCTTACATATCAGGACGAAGAAGCAGTGGCACTGGCGTACCTGCGGATCACAGTTGCAGCAGGAGCGGTGTATTCTTTTGAAGCCTTGATTAATGAAGGTGCTAACTACAACATCTTAACGCATGACCATTGGACACGCATTGGTCAACCGAAACTATAGCCCACTAACGCCAAACTCACCCCATTTGGGGGTACCACTTATCCACTCCTAGGGAAATGCAAGGTGGTCGTTTCCATCGAGTTTGAAAGTTTACCAGCCTTCTTCCATGTGTTACTTGATAATAAAGGAGCTGGTAATGTGTCGCTATTAGGTCGCACTTTCAAGAAGCAAACCAACTGTAATGTGGATTACAACCTAAGTCGCATACATCTTGCTATCCGCAATGTGCGTATAGTGACGACTTTCAGCAAGGGCTATCTTAATCCCCCCACTTTTACGAAGCCACCGGTAGCAACCCTTACGACCACGCTTCAGCCCGAGTCTGAACAGATGGAAACTATGGCCTCGTGCCAGGCTCTCGACCCTAGGCCCAAACCCACCAAGAGCGCTCACAAGGCCAAAGAGCCAAAGTTTCTATGGGTGCCAAAACGGCAAAAACCACATTCGAGGAGACCACCCAAGTATGATCCTAGACGTCAAAATTATCAATCGTTCCGACCCAAGAGGCAGTCTAGGCGCAATCGCCGTAGACACACAACCACGCCACGCTAGATTCCCAAAGATCTCTTGCGGGCACAAGGATACTACGAGGGCAATCCCTTGATTTGGGTGCCTAAAAGTGGCCAGCTACGAAGCCCATCTACAAGCAATCTCACAAAAGGCACCCAACACATAGTCAGCAGGCCCTGGTCAGCTATGGCTAGCAAGCCTCAGCTCATCTATTGACCAAAGCACATGCCACAGGCCTTAAATCTACCTAATCTAGAGAACTTACAAACCACTATGACTGTTCACTCAGAACCTAGCACAACCCCCATGCCTCTGGAGCCTCCTGCAGCATCTCAAAATGCTTCAGAGTGCAAGGCCCAACCCGTGACACCGATGAGGAAGTCACAACTATCCAGTCCAGTTGCACCACCCCCGCCATCGGGTCTTAAACCTTCATACGCAATACGACCTTTCCTCTCTTTGGCTAAGGACCTCGCCACAACTTCTGGGGATGACTTAATAACCTGCATTAAAATGTTAGACGAAACTTTCACTACATTTGCTAGAAGCTACGAGAGGCTAGACCTAGGACTTCTTGACGAAATGCTTGCTTCAGATGTTCGTGCATTACCATGTACTTGGGAGGAATACAAACTTATGACCACTAAAGTTCCCAAAATTGCTGCCGAACTGATAGCAAACGATGAAATCTCGAAGGATCAAGCTGCCCTCAGAAGACTTATCACTTCGTATCGTAAGCCTCCTCGTTCTGCTCCTGAAGAGGAGTTGCAAGAGCTCAAGCAGATGGCAAGCTCACCTTCCACATTTTTGCAGCAGTGGTTTACGCTAAGGATCCAATGGGAGAAAAAAGGTTGTCGCATAATGACCAATGCTGAGCAACGTAGGGCAATTAAAACTATCGAATATGACCCCACTTATGTGGCATCTATCTCATTTAGGGTCTTGGCCATCACCCGTAATCAGCATTTGGACGACCATGTGCTCGCCCACCCCTACATTGACCAATTCCTCACCAAAGAGGAATTACATGTTGCTAGTCGCCTCAATACTGGAGATCTCTTCCACGACGTTTTGACCTACATTTTCCAAGTCTCCATCCAACCATCTACTCTGGATTGTCATGCCCAACCCGAATACAATCCAAGCTTCTATGATTGGCTATTGGCTAGGTAAGTCAACCCACGTGAAACAGTGCTTACCTCGTCCTTCCTGTGCTAATCCTAGGAAGGATTCTTTAAAAGATCCCTGCCGGAGGGGGGAGCAATGTGAGCAAGAGCAGAGCAAATATGAAAAGTTATGCTATCTAGCTAGCAGATTGTTATAATTAAGTAAGTTTCTATGGAAGAATACTGCAGAGTAAAACAATAGCAATGGTCAAGCCTCTAAGCAAGTGTACCCAGTTTGGGCACATATATTTTTCTCTCAAACTTAATTCTGATTAGAAATAAGCCGATTGTTAGGAATTAATGTTGGCATGGTGTGTTGACAGGTCACCACCATGGCAGGACAAAACAAAGGAGGCAAACTCCCATTCTTTTAAGAGGAAATGACCAAATTCGGCATCAGCATTGAGACGCGTGGATTCAGTCAGATCACTTTCAAGCACACACTGAATCTGGATGAGGCCATCCTAGAGGAACCCGCGATCAAGGACTTGGTGGACAGATGCCACCTCCACAAGTACGTGGAGAAGGTGGGGCAGGCTGTGGATTACAGCATGTGTGCGGATTTCCTGAGGAACTTTGACAAGAGCCAGAACTGTGGCACTATCACAGTAAGAACAGGGGAGCAAGAAAGAAGAATCGAAGTGTCCCTCAATGCAACAATCATAGAAAAGGCCCTGGGGCTTGTGCCAAAGAAAGAGAGAAGGCCGAGACGAGATGTTTACACCATGCTGTGGGTCAAGAAAGAAGCGGTGCATACCGTGGATGGAATCATCTTGGCTGACATCCCGGGCCCAGCAGTGAAATTACAAGCGAAGGTGATCCATACCCTCTTCTCAGGCCAACGGTACAATGCATTGACGAACAGGATCGGGGTCCCATTGTTGGAAAGCATAGCAGCAGGAGTCCCTAAAGAAATAGACTGGAATGGATTCATAGAGAAGACCATTCAAAGTTCAGCTGTCCTCCTCACTCCGGCGGAAGCACCAGTAGGAGGAGAATCCCCTGCCTCAACCGCGCGCTCCGCAAGGAAGAAACCTGCGTCAAAAGTAGCTACACTCAGATACGGGGGCATCCTGACAGCCATCATAGACGAAGTAATAAAGAATGAGGGCATCATAGAGGAGGAAGCTACGCATCAAAGCCCACCTCACCATGAAGGAGGGGAATCAAGCAAAATAATAGTAAGCGACAAGGGAGAGCAGGAGGTGCCGCTCCCACGAGCGAGCAAACCCGAAGAACAAAGCAAAAGTGATAGGAGACAGAAGGAGAAGAAAGAGAAATTAAGTAAGGAAGAACGGGCTGACATCAAAAGGGCTCAAAAAGAGTCTCGAAGGGCTGAGGCGAAAAGGAGGAGGAAAGAGGAGGAGGAGCTTGCCAGGATAAGAGAAGAGTCAAAGAAGGCAGACGAGGACAGGAAAAGAAGGGCAGACGAAGACGCCAAGGAGCAGCGACTAAAGGAACTGGCCGAACTGGCGGAAGCTACACGAAGATCGGTGGAAGAGACCCATGGGGGCAGAGAACTCGAACCCGCAAGCCCTAGCCATAAAGCCGAAGCCAGTGCAAGTGTGGAAGCAGCACCGTTGGTCGTAGACAAGGGCAAGTCCCTCCTACATCCACTCCCTCCCTCCTTTGTGCCAACAATGGCCGAGACTATGACTGCAACTACTGCACAACCCACACCTCCCCTCGACATAGCACAGCTCATGACCATGGTGCAGATGCTCATAAGAAAAGTGGCCGAAATCGTCCCTGAAACTAGATTGAAAAGGTCCACAGCCACAGATGCAGAGTCACGGCAAGACCCCAAACGATAGAGGCTGGAGGCATCGACCACCACGCCCAATACTCCCATGCCTGCCGATACAGACTATGACGCATATGTGGCCGAGTTACTAACACAACTGGATGAGGCAAATGAAGAGAAAAAGGTGGCCCTATTGGAACTAGAGAAAGAGAAGGAGACGTCAGTAGCCCTCAGGCTAGAGGTCTCAAGGCAGGAAGCCGACAGACGGAGAGAGATAAAGGCCTTGCAGGACCAGCTAGCAGAAAAAATGAAGGAAGCCCAAACCAATGAAAGCCGCCTTAGGCAAAGGCTGGAGGATGAGGAGCAGAGCTTGGTGGCGGAACAAAGGAACCTAAAAACTACTGATGCAGCAATACAGTGATCTACATGTAGCAAAGGGTTGCCCAAGTGGAAATGCTCTACCGGGAGGTTCAGGAAGGTGAAATCAATGTTCCACAAGAACATGCCACGGAGCCCCAGTCATGGCAGGAGCTGGAAGAATAGAACAGGCTAATAAGGGAAATCGAATTCCTGAAAAATGAAAGGCCGGGAGTCTCAGCACAACTGAAGCACAATGGCTACAGGAGGAAGTGCAAAGATTGCAAGACACGCTGCAGACCTCCCAAGAAGACGTAGAAGCCCTCATGGCCATGACCTTTAATCAAAAAAGGCTATTCCTCTCGCTGAAATCCAGAGCCAAGAACAGTTGGTACAAGAGAAATCAGAAATCCTGGCCGAGGCGCACCACAGGCTCAGCATTGTCGATCAAGCAAGAGAGATCACTGAAGAACGGCTCGCTCATAAATTAAAAGAAAGAAACCAGTTATGATTTTTATCAAATGAGCAGCAACAGGTATTAACCACCCTGGCGGGCCAGCTAGAGGAACAAAGGCAAAGGATGGAGGAGAGAGCCATGGAGTGGGAAAGGAAAAACTTTGACAGGGTAAGGGACTTAACTGAACGCCTGGCGGTGGCTGAGTGCGAAAGAATGCTTGCCGAAGCTAGGGTTGAGGATGCAGAGATAACCACTAAGACCCAGCGACAGGCTTTCCTCAACACGGTGCTCCACATGATGCAAGCTGAGGGCGATGATATAGTGGAACAGGTAAAAAGAAAGTTGGAGCTAACCACCCGGGCTCTAAAATACGGTCTTCAAGAGTGGGAGCTTCCAACAAGTACATGAATAACTAAAGAGCAACAATTCTACTACATGCGTTGTACGGGCCTTTCCACTGCGAAGCTCAAGGAGTTAGGTTTTCAGGAGCAGGAGCAGCCACCGCCACCACCACCAGTCATTCCTCCTGTGGTTGAGCAAAATGTCGAAGAGGGCCCGGACTTCGAGCAAGATGATGAGAAGAGCCACAAAGGATGCCAAGTCCACCTCAACCCGAGTTCCCATAGGAGGAACCTACAGATGCCGAGCTATTTGAACACATAATTGCAGCAAGGAGAAGGAGGCAAGAGTTAGCAGAGGAGGCCCAACGTCGAGCATGCATACTTCCACGACAACTCCCTGAGGAGCCCATGCCACTGAGAAATGATACACATCTTGTAGATTGGCCCCAGGAGTTGGTCATCTAGCGCCAAAGAGAGCTACATAAGAGGCCATTCGAGCTTTCATTCACTTTTCCACGCTCCCTGGACCAGGCCCTGCCTTTAGGAGTCATAGCCAAGATCAAAGATCTAGCTAACGAACTCGCAAACAGATGGATGGAAGAAAGAAGCATGATAATGACTAGGTGGAGACAAGAGCCACGAGAGTACTAGGAAGACAAGGTCAATCTGGTTCCCAAATCCATCCAAGCCTACGAGGCATAGCCAAAATGGCAGAGGAGGATTTGGGACACCAATTTTGATGCCTGGACTGCATTTTGTAGCTCCCTCCCCGAAGAGCGTAACGATCCCATCTACATGCCCTACCCCCGTAGGCATGGAGTGGACTACGACAGAGATTTACATGGGGATTTTGACTTCTCTAAAATCTATAATGTAAATGCTAGAAGTCCGGAGGAGTGCTTAGTATTTAGGGTAGAAGATATAATTCCCTCCATAAATCATTTTCTTGTAGACTTCTCTTCCTGCCCCGATCTAGCATTCTTAACCACTTGTAATTACCTCCGAATTCTCAAATTCGTGCTACTCCAAAAACCTGCACAGCAGAGGAAGCCTATCTCCCCCCACTCTTTTTTTATATTAACCTAGGAATAGATAGTAGAGCCATGACGCAGTTGATGATGCGCGCTACTCTCCTCCCTGCCTTCTGCTTAGAGCTATTAGAAAATATGAGTGACACCCATTTTGCAAGGTGTAATCACTCCTTTTGTCCACCACTCCTCTAAGAGCTAGAGCCGGTATTAAAGAATACCTACAAAGTCGCGCATTTTTATCACAATGCCTGCGACCGCCCCATGACTAAATAGGTGCCCCATACCTTGCCCAATGTACTCTCTCTCATTCAAAAAAAAAGAAAAAAAAAAGAAAGTGCTTGTAGTCTTCCTTCACTATTATGGTGCACCATACTACATCTAGAGTCCTCTCTAGCCCCTCCCCCACTTCACACTTAGGGCACATCAAGGACAGGACTTTCAGACCTATCACCCTGAGTTTTGCACCGCACCTCCAACGCCGCACGAACTGGGTCCTCAAGTGTGGGACATTACGAAGGGCTTGCCCAAGGTTAGACCCATCTCCTAGTTCCACTGGCACAGGCACCATGCACTACACAGTGAGACAGACACACCCCCTAGGAAGTGCACCACTTTTCTTGTAGGTTATGTTCATGTTGCAAGAACGGGCTGCTTGGTTGAAGGAGATCATCTACTACATCCTCCAATGACAAGGAATTTTTCCAGGAGTCGGACATGACCCCATTACTGCAATTTGAGAAGCTTTGCTGCGAAGGTTTAAATGGCTCAACAGATTTCATTTTGCCAATCATCCGCCTACTGATGGTGGCTGCCATGACTGAACCAAATCAAGCAGAAGGAAAACCCCGTGATGGGTTGCCATTGGCATAGATCTTGGAACCTCACCGTCCGATGATCCATGCCCACCGCCTCAAGATCTACGGATCACTTATTAACACCACAAGCATGAAGACTTTCAACTCAAAACTGAAGATCCTCTACTCCCAGACAAGGGTTTTCAGCCCAGGCCACGGCTTTTCAAGGCAAACAGCATTCGGGGGGTTTCTCCAAAATAAATCCCTCCAATATCATCCTCCTAAGGTATTGCTTATTGTTTCAAGCGTTTGGATACTCAAAAGACGACTGGCTCCATAGGGGTGCCAGAACAGTGTGAAAGATGCCGAGAATCGTTAGGAAGCCTAAAGCACGCCGGAATCTCTCCTAGTCATCGTCATCAAACTCCATCACCTCTCATTCACAAGTCTCAGTGTCATCTACCCACCAGTTACACCTAGCAATAGCATCATCTATCCCACTACTTCCCACCACAGTGCCATGGGACTGGCACTCATCTAGGAGGGGTTAATGTTAACCCCAACACAAAGAAAGCAAAAGGAAGTGGAAAAGACGCAGGGCAAAGGCGGAAAAAAGTAGCCCGACTGAAGAAAGAAGAGGAGAAAAGGCAAAACGCACAAGCGCAACCTTAAAAGTCCAAGGCAAATGTAAAAGGGGAAAGGTACATTTCAAAATAAAAAGGCGCACCCTGAAATCTTGTAAAAGAGCAACGGGCTCTCACCTATGCAATTTGTAAATGTAGACAAGCGGTGGAAAGGAAGCTAGGAAGATAGAAGGACAATGAGAAAAGGGGCCTAGGCTAATGGCCGGCCATGTAAAAAAGGGGGATGACCGCCCATGGAAAATAGGGCATGTATATAAAGTTGAAAAGTGAATGAGAAGCTCATTCTTGTGTGTGGCTAAAGCTTCTTCTTCTTCTTCTCTTGTTTCTTGACTTCTTGCTTGTGCTTGAGAGAGGGATTGAGAGAGTGTGAGGGAGTGATTGTGTGAGAGTGAGGGATCTTGGAGAAGAAGCTCTCCATCTTCTCTCTTCATCTTCTCCTCCTCTCTTCTCTTCTCTTGTCTCGCACGTGGCTATGGAGGATGAAGCTCATGGGAGAGGGATTGAGGTTGCTTGAGCTTGCCTCAAGGATCATGGAGCTACCGGTGTGCAAGAAATAGGAGAATACTTGATCGAGCATCAAGGTAAGCTCACTGCACCCGTAAGGTAGGCATTGCTTATCGGTTATGTGAGAGGTAGCCATGGCTGCTCGGTTCGAAACACTTGAGCAATAAGTGGTCTATAGGTTTCAGGGTAGAGCTTGAAGCTCCCCTACAATAGGTGTGACAAATCTTGGAGGTGATGCAACTCTAGTAGAAGGACGAGACAGAGATACCGCATCCATGCCTCCACATCAACCACCTGAGCCACGCTCCCTGGAACCGCCACGAGAGCGAGAAGTCGCACCTGTATCCCGTGCCGACAACGGGCTCACTACCTCCGTATCTCTATAGCATCCCCCTGACCCTAAAGCACTCCCTCCCTCTGGCCCAAGTCTGGAGCGTCAACCTCGTTTGCTCAAAGCTAAAGCATCTGATCGCACTGAAGTAGATCTAATAGAGTGGCTTGATGATGTCCGAGACAGCTCCTGGTTTGCCATGTATCTGAATCTCGCCATCTGATCTAAAGACATGCGCGTGAAGATATCCTGCAACTTCTCATTGTTGCTCACCCCTCTACTCATCTTGGAAAGATCACCTACATAGATAAAAAATGATGTTAGCATAATCAATTTAAATCATACAAAGCACGATAATATAGATCCTAAAAAAACGATCTCACTTAAAATACATATCTTATGTATCCTTATAAGTGATTAGTCAACGAATTGAGTAAGTGGATGCTCCAAGTATGAAGTATCCTATGGTCCCATGTCAATCTCATGACAGAACTCCGCATACACTGGAAGGTCGATAGACATGTCACCACAAAAGGATGAGTCCACCTTGTTCTCAAAGAATTCTTGGACTCCTGTATTTCCATCATTGTTAGCCGATGCTGGCTACTCTATATGCTCCTAGCTTTCGGTGGCCTCCACCCCTTGCAATATCGAACCCTCTATTTGCATATTGTCCTCATCTATGCTCGAAACATCACTTTGATCATATACTCTTGCACTTCGGGGAGCTGAAGGTATAACATTCCACCATCAAGGTTGTCGGGGGTTTGGATAGAAGATTACATGTTCACAAACACGTATAAGAGAGATTAAACTGTTGTGACATGTACCATGTCGTAATACAATTAACAAACAAATGAGTTCATGCACTTATTCACAATGGTCCGACAACACAAAGGTATCGTGCAAATCCATCCATTTTTTTTCAAAATCTATTTCGAGAAATCTAGATGGACCTCGTCGAACTATTGCTCCAGCTCCTTCAAGTACCACTTTGAACCACTGCATATCGAATAGTATCATGAAGAAGCTATGGTAATCCACCATAACAATACTTTGCAAGTTCTCAAAATACTTCATCTCATCTATAACCGTGTTTGGATCCATTGCTCATCGTCGACTCTCCTGCTCGAACCTTGCCATGATACCACAATCCATTGTGGAGTGCATTTTGTCAATATGCTCCATGCGAAAATGTCATCTGCATGACCACACTACACTATATATTTTATACTACACATTGAAATACTCAAATAAGTTGTTGCATATAAAATATAGATATGACAAAATCCTAAATGCGTCATCACCTTTGGACTACATCTCCTTGAGAGTTCCCACTCCTCAATTGAGACCTCCGCCCCTTCGCGAGACACTGCAGTCAAAGCTCCATGCAACCATTGCATTGACATTAACCACGGCATCTCCTCCATGCCCTCGGGATATCGAGTCGGTCGATGGTGCATACTACGTTGAAATTCAGATCGCGCTTCCTCTCGATCTTGCCTAGCAATCTGATACCTAGTGAGCCACGTCTCCATAGAGGCATGGTGCAACATACAAAAGTGATTCACATTCTCCTCCATTGCAGCATCCATTCTTTTTTTATCCCATTTCCAACCACCATATCTCCGGTCAGTCTAGCATCGTCCTTCAGCGACCATAGCATTTTGTTGTGTGGATCCATCGTTGGTAGCCATTGTGAAATATGCACTAGTGCCTCAGACACCAACCAACCTTCAGCCATGCTACCTTCTGGCCGAGCTCGTTGCCGCACAAAACTTTTCAGGGTTTTCATGAAGCGCTCCAAGAAAAACATCCATCATTTATGGACAGGTCCAGCAATCTCCACTTCATCTATAAGATGCACAAGAAGGTGGATTTGTATCGTGAGCATGCTGGTGGGCAGGTATTTCTCAAAGAGATAGACCGTCTCCACTACTCCCTGCCTCACGAATTCAATAGAGGACGTCTTAATCTCCTTCTGTGAGATCCATTGCACCAAAGTCGACAACCTATAAATGGCCCTGTGTATTTCTGGAGTAAGGCATCTTGCGATCGTGATCGGTAGTACAAACTGCCACAAATGAGAAAGCATTATGAACAATGGCTACACTCCAAATAGCAAAATGCGCATGCCAATTACAATCCATTCGTAGTACAGACCTAACATATCTTATGCCAGTCATGGGATTTTAGCCCTGATAATTTGTCGTCTTTAGAAAATGCATACCTGAGAGAACGCATCATACCCGTCAAAGTGCGGATAGACTTGACTACTTGCTTCACAATGCGATCTTCTTTAGTGGACAAAACCCAAGGAGTGCGAGGTAGCTGCATGCGACCATTAGCACTCGACTGCAGCCAAAGCGCCTCCATCTTGCCTACCTCCTTCAAATCCATTCGTACCCCTATAGTGTCTCTCTTTCCTGTGATATGGTCCCATAGCAAGTTGCCCACATTCTTGAAAATATGCATGGGATACAAGAAGTGGTTGATCTGTAAGTGGGTCCAATATGGCAACTCGTAGAAAACTGAGAACCGTCGCATTCCATTTGGATGTGACTCTACATGGACCATTTTTAGCTCGTACCAACTTGTAGCATTCATACGTGTTGGAGGTTGTCCAAGAAAACCTTCCCTGAGTTCATGATCCTCTAGCAAGAAAGTGGCGTATCCTTGATATACCATCTTCTTCATGGTTCATGACCTTCGGGAGTCTAATTGTGGCCTGCACAATGGACATGCATGATAACCTGAGGTAACCAGACCTATTCCAATACCTCTATCTAGTGAATACAAACTTGAACGAGATAAAATATAGATATTACCAATGAGAATGGAAGCCTATTTACCTGAGCACTCTCCAAATCTCGGAAAGTCATGCATTGTTCACATGAGAATGGCTCGAATATTGGTGGACCGTTGACCATCACGCTTGCTCATATCTTGCATGGTGATCCCCTCCTCCCACAAAATCTTAAGCTCATCGACTAATGGACGAAGATACACGTCCATATTTTTGACTTTGTAGTGGCCAGGGACGAGTAAGCTAAGGATGAGATGTCCTCTCTTCGTAGAAAGCCATGGAGGGATATTGTAGTTGACAAGGACTATAGGCCACACACTGTAAGAAGTTGAGCGCAGACTGAATGGGTTCACGCCATCCATTGCAAGACCGAGCCGAAGATTCCTTGGCTCTCGGGCAAAGCCTGGGAAGGTAGAGTCAATGTGGCTCCATGCACGTGAATCCACTGATATTCATTGAACTCCATCTGTGGACCTATTCTGTGCATGCCACGTTGTCAAGCTCACTATGTCAGACGTACGAAACATGTGGTTAATGCGTGGGATAAGCAAAAAGTGTCTAAGAATTTTTTGAGGGATGGTTTGCCCTTGCAAGTCCTATCGATACCTGTGAGCACCACACTTTGGACATGTCTCCATAGTCTCGTATTCTCCTCGAAACAGTATGCAATCGTTGATACATGCATGGATGCTATTGTAGTCCATGCCAAGCTTTCGTAAAATATGTCGTGCATCATTACGAGACTCAGGCATGGTATTTGCAGGTGGTAATATATGATATTTCAGTAACCTGAAAAAAATTATAAAACACTTTGAAAAAGAACAAATGTTTTTAATGATAGTGCCGAAAAGAAATCAACAAATCATATGTACAAGGTACCTGAACAACTCGATCACACTCGCATCTCTCCACCCGTATTTTGCTTGCACACTTAGGAGTGCAAGCAGTGTCTTCAGGCGAGATGCTCGGCACCCATCATATAATGGTATGGATGCTTCCTCTCTAATCAGATCAAAAGTCTCGACATCCATGGGAATCAATGTATCAATCATTGCCTCCATCTCAAGCTCCAAGACTGTAGTTAGGTCTGGAAGGCTGCCTGACTCCTCTAGTATTGATGGTATAGATTGGGTAGTACCTTTCAAGTGGTGGATTGGCTCAGGCACTCCATCCATCGCAAGCCCACAAACTCTTCTAATTGGCCGCAAAGGGTGCACTCCTCCTTAGGACGAGACGTCACCTCCCTGGATAGAAAATTTGCCAGCCACACCCAATCTTCTTGTATATGGTATTCAATTAGCTTGTGAGTACAATGCATGATTGATATTAACTTTTCTTACCATTTGTTGAAAATCCATTGCTAAAAATCCAAGATTGCCTAATCAATGATCTCAGATTGAAACTCACCGAAGCGTCCTACATGTTCTATAGACAATCGGCATTTTCGTCTAATTGCCAGCTTGCATTGAGAGCAAGGACATGCGACACGCTAATTAAGATATATCTCGTGATCTTGAACAACAAGACCTTCATCGTTTTCCATTTTGTTTATGTTACGACAAGCAATTTGTTTTTGCTATCATTATTTTTTTCTTTCTTAAATTGTTTGAGAAGGGATTTCTTCTCTTGTAACTCATCAAAAATTAACGCATATAAAGTCTCCACCCACCCACCCACAAATTAACATATATATATCGGAGTGTTTCCTGTCTCGTGGTGTTGCACCGGACCTCGCCACCACTCTCTCTTTGTCTTTTATCCATTCATTATCTCCTCTCCTTCCATCTCTCTCTCTTTTCTCTTTCTTTATTATGTTGTATATTTATTCCCTCTCTCTCGTTCCTTCTTCTTTTTTCTCTTCCTCTCCCTCTCTCATTTTCTTTAACGATCACGGCTACGACTATGATGAAGACCACGACCACAACCACAACTATGACCACGACCATGACCACGACCACGACCACGACCACGGCTACGACCACGACCACGATTACGACCACGATGAAGACCACGATCACGACCACGACTATGACCACGACTATGACCATGACCATGACCAAGACCACGATGACCACAACCACGACCACGATCACGACCACGACCACGACCACGACCACGACCACGACCATGACCACGACCACGACTACGACCATGACCACGACCACGACTACGACCATGACCATGACCACGACTATGACTACGATGACCACGACCACGACCATGACCATGACTACAACTATGACTACGACCACGACCACGACTACGACTACGACTACGACTACGACGACCACGACCACGACCACAACTACGACTACAACCACAACCACGACCATGACCACGACTACATACCACTACCACTACCACGACTACGACCACGATTACGACCACACATCTACCACTACCACTACCACGACTACGACCACTATAATAAATAAGAAAAGAAGAAAAAAAAACAACAACAACTACTACTGCTACTACAATAAACAAGAAAAGAAGAAAAAACTACTACTACTACAAAAGAAAAAAACAAGAAAACTAAACAACAATAAACAAGAAAAAAAAATACTACTACTACAAACAATAACAATTTATTTTCTTTTCTCTCTTCCTCTCCCTCTCTCATTTCCTCTCCCTCCCTCACCCTCTCCCTCTCTTTCTCTTTCCCTATCAGGTTTAATGTTTTTTCTTTCTTTTTCTCTCTCCTTTCCCTCTCTCATTTCCTTTTCTCTCTCTCTCCCTCTCTCATTTCCTCTCCCTCCCTCACCCTCTCCCTCTCTTTCTCTCTTTCCCTATTATGTTTAGTGTTTTTTCTCTCTTCTCTCCCTCTCTCATTTCCTTTTCTCTCTTCCTCTCCCTCTCTCATTTCCTCTCCCTGCCTCACCCTCTCCCTCTCTTTCTCTCTTTCCCTATTAGGTTTAATGTTTTTTCTCTCTTTTTCTCTCTTCTCTCCCTCTCTCATTTTTTTCTCTCTCCTCCCCCTCTCTCATTTTCTTTTCTCTCTTTCTCTCCCTCTCTCGTTTCCTCTCCCTCCCTCACCCTCTCCCTCTATTTCTCTCTTTCCCTATTAGGTATATGGGTTTTTTCTCTCTCCTCTCTCGCTCTCATTTTTTTCTCTCTCCTCTCTCTCTCTCTCATTTCCTTTTCTCTCTTTCTCTTCCTCTCTCATATACGCTCCCTCCCTCACCCTCTCCCTCTCTTTCTCTCTTTCCCTATCAAGTTTAATGTTTTTTCTCTCTTTTTCTCTCTCCTCTCCCTCTCTCTTTTTTTTCTCTCTTTCTCTCATTTTTTATCCCTCTCTCATTTGTTTTTCTCTCTTTCTCTCCCTCTCTCATTTTCTCTCCCTCCCTCACCCTCTCCCGCTCTTTCTCTCTTTTCCTATTACGTTTAATGTTTTTTCTCTCTCCTCTCCCTCTCTCATTTCCTTTTCTCTCTTCCTCTCCCTCTCTCATTTCCTCTCCCTTCCTCACCCTCTCCCTCTCTTTCTCTTTCCCTATTAGGTTTAATGTTTTTTCTCTCTTTTTCTCTCTCCTCTTCCTCTCTCATTTTTTTTTCTCTCCTCTCCCTCCCTCACCCTCACCTCTCTGTCTCTTTCCCTATTAGGTTTAATGTTTTTCTTCTCTTTTTCTCTCTCCTCTCCCTCTCTCTTTTCTTTTTCTCTCTCCTCTCCCTCTCTCATTTCCTCTCCCTCCCTCACACTCACCCTCTCCCTCTTTTTCTCTCTTCCCCTATTATGTTTAATGTTTTTTCTCTCTTTTTCTCTGTCCTCTCCTCTCCCTCTCTCATTTCCTCTCCCTCCCTCACCCTCACCCTCTCCCTCTCTTTCTCTCTTTCCCTATTATGTTTAACATATTTTCTCTCTTTTTCTCTCTCCTCTCATTCTCTCATTTTTTTCTCTCTCCTCTCCCTCTCTCATTTCCTTTTGCTATCTTCATCTCCCTCTCTTTCTCTCTTTCCCTATTATGTTTAATGTTTTTTCTCTTTTTTCCTCTCCCTCCCCCTCTCTTTCTCTCTACCTCCCTCTCCCTCTCCCTCTTTCTCTCTCATTTCCTCTCCCTCCCTCTCTCTCATTTCCTCTTCCTCTCCCTCCCTTTCTCTCTCATTTTCTCTCCTTCTCTCAATACACATGAATTATACCAAAAACAAGTAAAAGAGAGAGAGAAAACTCCCTCTCCCTCTCTCATTTTCTCTCCATCCCCCTCTCCCTCTCCCTCTCTTTCTCTCTCTCTCTCCCTCCCTCCCTCTCTCTCTCCCTCTCTTTCTCTCTCATTTTCTCTCCCTCTCTCAATACACACGAACTATACCAAA
Organism: Lygodium microphyllum; assembly: GCF_053477565.2. Taxonomy (NCBI): domain Eukaryota; kingdom Viridiplantae; phylum Streptophyta; class Polypodiopsida; order Schizaeales; family Lygodiaceae; genus Lygodium; species Lygodium microphyllum. The sequence goes on from NC_141138.1 coordinate 132,556,366, forward strand.
AACAAGTAAAAGAGAGAGAGAAAACTCCCTCTCTCTCTCTCATTTTCTCTCCCTCCCCCTCTCCCCTTCCCTCTCTTTCTCTCTCTCTCCCTCCCTCTCCCTCTCCCTCTCTTTCTCTCATTTTCTCTCCCTCTCTCAATACACACGAATTATACCAAAAACAAGTAAAAGAGAGAGAGAAAACTCCCTCTCCCTCTCTTATTTTCTCTCCTTCCCCTTCTCCCTCTCCCTCTCTTTCTCTCTCCCTCCCTCTCCCTCTCCCTCTCTTTCTCTCTCATTTCCTCTCCCTCTCTCAATACACACGAATTATACCAAAAACAAGTAAAAGAGAGAGAGAAAACACAAAAGCAAAGCAAGAATGGACAATGCACTCACCGTAAAGGCTCGAAGAAGGGTTTGGCGGCTCCTCTTCACGACGGTGGCTCCTCTTCGCCATGCGTACACCTCCTCCTCTTCTTCGCAAATGGCGGCGGTGGTGGCGGTGGTGGTGAGAAGCCTTCTTTCTCCTTCTTTCTCTCTTTCTCTCCCTCTCAGCAAGATGCTCACTCTCCCTATCATTCTCTCTTTTGTGAATGCGCGAAAAATGACGTGCTCGGGTTTCAGCCCGTGCTTTTTTCCTCTAGGTACCGTCTCTATTAGCGTCGCATGTGATGCTAATAGCGATGCAAATAACGACGCCGCTATTTCTCATCGCTAATGGGCATCGCTATACCCTCATATCCTTGTAGTGCCACAATCTCTATCTAGGAAAAATATATCACGATCCAAACTACTTAGATGATTCTAATCCATAATGCTAGTGGATTTTATGTGTATAGGTCATGTAAGCACAAACTACATATCCCTAAGAAAGAGTATGGGCTGATGAATCAACTTATGTTCAATCCCAGTACTCTTAAGTATACAAAATATAAATGTTTGCATACAAGGTATGGCTTTTTTATTATTTTTCTCTTTTGCAAATTTGGGCAAGAGCATGATGGCTCACATTTGATTTGCACCTCGTACAAGTGCTTAGTCTTCACAAAAACCTTAGCATTAGACTACACCACCTTCTTTTCCACAAATGCTATATCCAAAGACTCAACTAGAGCTATTTTCTTTTCGACATCTCTTGAAATACCATGCCTCCGTTATTGCTATGTTTCCAAATCAAAGGACCTTGTCTTGACATTCTTAATTGAACATTGATGTTAGGGGTAGAGAGACTATCCCTATCTCTAATACTAAATCGAGCCTTTTTAAGAGATATGATTTCATCTATGGATGCATTCATCCCTTTGGCAATAGGCAAAATTGAAGGCAATATAGAAACATGTTGAACTTTTTTGTGAACATCTCAAGTGTTGTGAATAGTATGGCTGCAAAACCAAAACCACTAAGGGATCAATTTATCTTGGATTTTTCTCTCTAACACAACCAGTTCAGGAAACTTACTATCAACTAAATTCTTTATCTCTTCTTCTTCACCATACCGAAACATTTCCTTTTAGAATATAAAAGCACTCTTCAAAAAGCCCACATGCTTCTATGCACCTCTTCTTTAGGGATTGCCATCATGTGCTAATTTTTATCACCTCCATTAGCCACTACCTCCTCCTCTAAGTCAATTGTCATACTATTATATTGAGTAGGCTCAAAGTTTATTTTGCGATGTTGGCATTCTGACACTCTCTCCTTGGACTCCATAACATATCCTGGTTTATGGGCACTGAGAGCATTTGTGTTCTCTCTTTTCCTTCGTATAGTTTCCTTGTTTCCATTTAGAATTGGCAGTCCACAAAAAGGATTGCTACAGCTATACTTTGGACCATCCATGCAACACATCCTATGGAAGAAGTATTTCAAGCAAGCACCATGTTCAATAGGGTGTCCATATCTAGTCCATTTCCAATGTATCTGCATGTCATGTGATAGTTGACAAGAATATTCAATGTATGAGTTAATGCGGTCTATCACACATGCATCATACAAGAATAATTTTATTTTCCCATCCTCCTCAACCAATCAACTTGCATGCATGCTCTCAAATAAGCTAGTATTGGGGGTTTGTGTACACTCTTAAGAGATGAATGTGCCTGCAATTGCCACTGAGTTTTAGAAGTCAATTAGAGAATATTTTATGAATCATGAAAATTCAAGCAAAAAATGCACATTGTATGGTTGGCCCAGTAGTCAATTCTACTCTCACACCACTTTAACCCATTGCTCCAAAGTTGTGATGTTCTCATTTCACATTTTGTGTGAATGCCAACATTGACTTATATGCAGTGTGATCTTCTTTGCTATCTCTTATGTTTAAGATAGTCATCGTATTCTGCATAGTGCAAGGTGCTCATTTTTTAGGTTGGGAGGGATTAGCTTTTTGGAATCCTTCAATAAACTTTGCTCCCAATGAAACAAGCATGTTTATTCTCTCCCCTCTAACCCATTGTCAAGTCCTCCATTGAACATCATTCTTATTGTAATCCAATCAGCCCTATTTTGTCTGCCATGAACCTAGCAAAGTTTATTGGAGGGTGACCATTATCTCTCATGACATTATTCATGCATTCACAAAAAAGGATTTTAGTTTTTCCATCTTTCTCCTTTTTCTCACTTATGGCAATCACCATCAGGCTCTCCAAGCTAGAACAATGTCAATTTCATGATAAGGAAAAGAGACTTGAAATACAACTCATAAATATCAAAACGAAATACCTTGGATCAAACACAATGCATGACATTACATCCCATCCTTCCATCCTATGGGTAAAGTCAAAGTGCACCCAAGCTTTACAAAGATCCCTCCCTTCAAAGGGACACATTTTGATTCACCAAATCTACCCTTGAACTAGGACTTGTTAGGGGTAAAGACGCCTACGGCTAGTCACCCGTGTATTACTATACTGACAATACCTACACACATGTACATTGTAGGTGGTGAGTGCCCATCAATATCACTTCATTCTTTATTCTTTTAGTGGCATTTGAATAAAGGGAAGGCTAGTCACACATTGTGACTGTTGGAGTTCCCACATCTTCTCTCTCTCTCTCTCTCTCTTGCTCTTGCTCTTGCTCTTGCTCTTGCTCTTGCTCTTGCTCTTGCTCTTGCTCTTGCTCTTGCTCTTGCTCTTGCTCTTGCTCTTGCTCCTTCTACCATAGCTCTTGCTTCCACTCATTTTCTTACACTCTAGTCTCACTCCTTTTAGAGCCATCTTCCAACAGAGCTTGAGCCAGCTGACCTAGAATTAGCTTTTGTTTGAATACGTATATCAATTCATAGTCATGGGAAGCCATAGCTTCAACCTTCAAGGTATGCATTGAGCTCCACCTTCTCCTAGCTTCTTCCCATCACTTGAGGCATATTATAGGGATTCCCTAGACCTAATGGAGCTCCCCTTCTACCACATTCCGCTCAAAAAGAGTTGTAGAGACTAGTAACTCAATATGAACTGTGCTAGTTTGTTGGCCTTCATCTTTGATTAGTCTGCTCATCATATTTAGCTCTTGATCACTCTTGGGCATTAATTTGACATTGTAATCAACACTTTTGGACTAAGTTTAGGCATTATTTGAAGCTCCCAAGATCAGTCATTGTCTCATAGTTTATGATAGTTTGTTAGAATATAGTTTAGGACAGCATTTACCTCATTTTTTAGAGGTCACTGATACTTTCTAGAGTGTCTATTTGATGTTGGATCACTCGTGGATGCTACGTCAATGTTATGAGATGTTATTGGACTAATTTGAGTGTAACATACCAACCCTTGATTATGTGATGCCAAGAGGCATATTCCACCGTAAATCCTCACGGAATCCACCGTGGAATATGCTATGATGCCAGGAGGCATATTCCACGATGGATTCCGTGAGGATTTACGGTGGATTCCGTAAAATTAGATGATCGGGGCTCATACACAAAGTGGATTCTTTGTGCGAGAAGTTGACGGGGACGCCTGTCCTTTTCGGGCGTTTCATTAATTTAGTGTGTACATGGGTGATTCCATAGCGGGTGATTCCGCAAAATGCATATTAAATTAATAAACGTTTATGAGTTTAGAGTGCGCACTCGTAATAAATTAAGGTTAGGATTTATTTCTAACCAGTTGATTTATTTATCTAGCTGAAGACTGCTAGGTATTCACTTTTGTCGGTTTAATTGTATTATTTTACTAACGATTGTGAATGCTTCAGTTGATGTGTAGAGATAGCAGCAGTGGCGGAGGAAAGCATTGGAGTCTAGCGAGTATTCGATCTATGGATTATATTTTGATAGGCGCCACGCCTATATTTTGTTATGTCTATTGAGACATTGATTATTTATTATTATTTTGTATGCGCCTATGCGCATGGATATGTTATTTCTATTTGGACATTGAGATTGGGCGTGCCAGACTCTATGGGCACCGTCCATTAGCTTTATTTCCTATTTTTGTAAAAAGCAAACTCAAAAGCTAAAAGCTTGTCATATTTTTGTAAATTGGGCTATTATTGAGCATGAAGATGGAAATATACATAAAATACATGCTTTGTGAAGTGCTCACACAAGGCATGGGGGGAGATTGAACCCAATTGGTCTCTTGCTTCTTGTCGTTCATGCTTTTACATTGTTTTTTGTGCAAAAAGGTAGAGTTCATTGTTCTTGAGGACCTTCCGGGACTCACTATGTGAGCATACTGCAACCGATCTGCGCACCAGTGGTATCACGGCGGAGCTGAGATCAAGAGCTTCCAATCGCTACCCATCTCGAGCGAAGGCAGAGCTCCAGGAACGATCGGGCTGTACAGTCAATCTCGTCGCGAACCGTCGATACAGACAGACTTCTGGTGATCAAGAACCCCTATTTCTACTCTCAGATCGCGAAGGACCAGGCTGTACAGGCGGAGGACCACGCATTCATCTCCTTCATCAAGTCGTCAAAAACCAGTGAGCAAACTCCATAAACCAACTTTTTCAAAGCTTAATTGTTAAGCTTATAAGCTTAAAAAGAAGCTTATAGCTTCAAATTCTCTATCGTGAGGTCTCAGAGGACCTTCGATTTTTCCGCGTGGCGGAAAAAACGGTCCCCCCCCCACGTACTGCGCCGTTTTTCCTAAATTACCCCCTCTTCCATAGCTTAAGCTATTAAGCTTAAGTCATTAAGCTTTCATTAAGTTACACAAGGCAAGCAAGTCAGCAACTCTGGGTCCTGCACTTCTGTAGTCAAGTTCTGCAAGTCGATTGGAATCAAGTTCTGCAAGTTCATTAAGTTCTGCAAGTCTGCAACTCTGCAAGTCAGACTAGTCAACTGGAGTCAGAACTGACTAGTGCTTAAAACTCCTAGAAGGGCTGTTCCTGCGCAAAAACTCTAAACTGCAAAGTTGTTCGTGGCAAGGTATTCTACCCATCCACACGTCGCTGAAGTATTTTCAGCATACGAAGAAGGAAATATTGCAAATTTTTTGAAAATTGAGAAAGAAATACCCAAAAATACATAGCCTTGTAACCCCGAATTTGATCCCGCTAACCTGATTTTGAGTAAGAAATGTCTTTTGAGTTTTACAGGATGACGACCCCACATATGGATGTTCCTCTGGCTGAAGACGACCTACCTGAGCCTACCATGGAACAAAAGCTGGATCTAATCATGCTGCAATTGGAAGAAGAACGAAGGGCTAGGCAAGCATTGCAAGCGCAATTGGCAAAATTACAAAGAGCGTCTACCGACAAAGAAGAACCTCAAGCTGAAGATTTGATTCGACGTACCATCGACGCCACTCTTGAAGCTCAAACCATTTGCAAGGAATCAAAGATAAGTAAACGAATTTTCAAATTTCGCACTTTCAATGGCATACGAGAAGGAAAGACTGTTTTATCATTCATTAGCCAGTTTGATGACTATTTCCATGAGGAAACCTATCCAGAAAAAGATAAAATCAAGTGTGTTACTAATCATTTGGTAGACAAAGCATCACTTTGGTGGACTGTAGTACGCAAGAGCATAGAATATCCTGCTACTTGGGAAGATTTCAAGAAGAAGTTCATGCAGAATTTCCTTCCACCGCAATTTCATGAGAAGGCTATCAAGCAATGGGATTTACTTCAACAACGGGATCGTGAGCCTATACCACAGTATACAGAGCGTTTTTGGAATGCACTCCTACAGCTACACATGCTTGAAGACGTACCAGAGACGACACATAAGCGGAAGTATATGTCTGGACTTCTTGGACATTACTACGCTGAAGTGAACATGTTCAAGCCTGCTACCCTTGAAGACGCCATATCACTAGCTCACGACACTGAAGATAAGCTACGCGGTAGAGACAGACGACCAAAACAATTCCAAGCCAATGGTAATTATGGATCTAAACAATTCAATTCCAATTTTAGAAGGTTTAATCCAGGTCGTTTCTCTTCACCATCTTTCCGCAAGAATTGGGCTAAACCACCTGCATTACCATCCAATGTCAATCCAAATCCTAAGCCTATTCCACAAGCAAATCCAAATGTACCTAGACTTCCAGCCATTGCAAATAATGTAACCAAAGCCAAGCCAATAGTATGCTATAAGTGTCACCAGCCTGGACATCTCGCAGCAAATTGTCATTCAAAGAAGCCACCAGCACATATCAACTATCTTGGAGCCATGGACGAAGATGAGCATGAGGATATGCCTGATTTCACTGAAGATGAGGACGATACTACTACTTCCGACACTTTACCAGGTATGCCTACTCCACATTCATTATTGACTATGAAATGTTTGGTGCATGGAAAGGAAAGAACTATCTTGCATGATGACGGTAGTACTCATGACTTTATTTCAGCAAAATTGATAAAAGAATTGAAATTATAGACTGTACCTACGCATTATCGCATAAAAGCTGCATTTTTAGGCACTAGGTATAATGGCACACAAGAAGTGCAAGATTTAGAGATTCAAATTGGTTCATACACCGAAAGAAGAAATTTCTTAGTTGTTCCATTACAGTCGAGTGACATTATTTTAGGAATGCCTTGGCAACACCAGCATAATCCAAATATAGATTATTCCACACACACAATGAATATTAATTTTCAAGGAAAATCTATTACATTATACGGTATGCATGCATCTAATGTTTTTCCACTGCTTTCGCATACTCAAGCAAAACGTGCATTACGCAAGAGTAGTAAATCATATCTCATTTGGGTGAATGAATTGCAAGCAAAGGAAAATCATATGCACCCTAGGCATAAGGAATTTCTTGCATATTTTAAGGACTGTTTTGCAGAAGACCTACCACCAGGTTTACCACCTTCACGACCAGAAGACCATAAGATTGATTTGATACCTGGCACACAACCACCTTGCAAAGCACCATATAGGCACAATCAAATAGAGCAAAAAGAAATCCAGAGTCAAGTTGAAGAATTACTAAATAGAGGTTTAATTCGACCTAGCAGTTCTCCATTCGGTGCACCTGTACTCTTAGTCAAGAAAAAGAATAATACCTATCGTATGTGTATTGACTACCGAGCTTTAAATAAGATCACTGTAAAGAATAGGTATCCTATACCTAGAGTTGATGACCTTATGGACAAACTGCAAGGATCTTCTATATTTAGTAAAATTGACCTTAAGTCTGGATATCATCAGGTGATGCTAGATAAATCTGACATATTTAAGACTGCATTCAGAACACAGTTTGGCCATTACGAAATCTTAGTCATGCCATTCGGATTGACTAATGCACCTGCCACTTTCAGTAGAATGATGAACCGTATCCTTTTAAAATATCAATATTGTGTGATTGTTTTCTTTGATGATATTTTGGTGTTTAGTCAAAATGAGAAAGAGCATTATGAGCATTTGTCATTAGTTTTTCAATTATTGAAAGAAAATCAATTGTTTGCAAATCCTCAAAAGAGTGAATTCTTTAAGACAGAAATTGAGTATTTAGGTCATATTGTATCATCTGAAGGAATTAAAGTTGATCCTAAGAAAATTGATGCAATATTGCATTGGCATGTTCCTAAAAACGTGCATGAATTACGCTCATTCCTTGGTCTTGCTAGTTTCTATAGGAAGTTTGTACGTAATTTTTCATTACTTGCTTTACCATTAACCAAACTTCTCAAGAAAGGAATTGTTTATCAATGGACCGAAAACCAGCAGAAATCCTTTGACTTACTGAAACGTGCATTAACCAATGTCCCTGTTCTACAGTTGCCTGACTTTAATAGACCATTCTTTCTAGTTGGACTGATGCTAGCGGATCAGGAATAGGAGCCGTACTAATGCAAGACAATCATCCAATAGCATATTCTAGTTGTAAGTTGAAACCCTCTGAGCTGAAATATTCCACCTATGACAAAGAACTATTAGCAGTTGTACAAGCATTAAGACAGTGGAAACACTACTTAATGGGTTCAGAATTCATGATAAAGACCGACCAGCAAAGCATTAGATATTTACTTAGCCAACCCCAAATTTTTGACTGTCATATCAAATGGGCTTCCTTCATTCAAAGTTTTCATCCTATCATTCAATACCAACCTGGAAAAGAAAATGTAGTTGCTGATGCATTGAGTAGAAGACCTGCAATTCATAATATTTCTGTCATATCTTTTGATTCTTTGATTGCTATGAAAGATACATATCACCAAGATATTACTTTTCATTCTGATTGGAATAAATTACTTCAAAATAATTTCATTCCTATTGATTCATTGTCATATAATGATGGATTTATGTTTTATGAAAAGAGACTGTGTGTTACTATTCCATTCCGATCTTTTGTTTTGAATGAAATTCATTGTCCCCCATATCAAGGTCATAGAGGTATCATATCTACATTACGTATGTTAACTGAAGATTTTTATTGGCCGCATATGGATTACAATCACACTATATTGATATCAAACATACGTAAGGATTACGTATGTTTGATTTGTCAAAGAATAAAGAGACATATGGATTACGTATGTTTGATTTGTCAAAGAATAAAGAGACATCATGGTAAACAGTATGGATTACTAATGCCTTTGTCTATTCCATCTAAACCTTGGGAACATATTTCTATGGATTTTATTACTGGTTTACCAAATACTAAATCTAACCATGATATGATTTGGACTGTTGTAGATAGATTTAGTAAGCAAGCATATTTCATTCCATGTAAGAAAACTTTAACAGCATCACAAGCAGCACAATTATTTTTGAAAACTGTTTTTACTAACCATGGATTGCCAAAAGTTATCATTTCAGATCGTGATTCTAGATTTTGTAACAATTTTTGGATTACACTATTTGCTAATCTAGGCACAAAGATTGATTTCTCATCTGCATTTCATCCATAAACTAATGGACAAACAGAAGCCACAAACAGCACCATTCTAGATCTTTTATGTGCATATACTATCTCTAAACCTCAGACATGGGACACTCATTTGCATTTATTACAGTTTGCATATAACAATACACCACACACATCTACAAAGAAAGCACCTTTTGAAGTCATTTATGGATATAGATTATCTACACCTGTTGCATCTTTGTCTAATAGAATTCAGAGTGCTGATGATATTGCTAATATGCATAACAGTATTTTTGATGGGGTTAAGGATATGATTGCTAAAGCCCAACAATCATATACCAAACAAGCCAACAAGAAAAGACAAGCCATGAATTTCAAAGTTGATGATTATGTTTGGCTGAGAATAGAAAAACGTAGACTGCAAAGTGTAGATAGACATCCAGTTGTCAAATTAGCTCCTAGATTCTATGGACCATTTAGAATCATTCATAAGATTAATGATAATGCATTCAAGCTAGAATTACCATCTCATTGGAAAATTCACAATACATTTCACATAAGTTTATTGAGACCATTTAGAGGCCAATTACCTATCCACCCTGTTTATGAAAACCCACCTTTATTAGAAGAAGAGACTAAAATACTTGAACCAGAAGTTATCATAGACACTGACTATCTGACCACTAGGACTGGCCGAAGGTATTCTAGATATCTAGTAAAATTTAAGAACCATCCTGTAGAGGAAGCACAATGGATGCACGCTAGAGATTTAAATGCTTTCCCCACTCTGTTAGCTCCACATTGAGCTAATAGCAATTGAGGTCAATTGCTATCCCACCCCGGGGGTATGATGCCAGGAGGCATATTCCACGGTGGATTCCGTGAGGATTTACGGTGGATTCCGTAAAATTAGATGATCGGGGCTCATACACAAAGTGGATTCTTTGTGCGAGAAGTTGACGGGGACGCCTGTCCTTTTCGGGCGTTTCATTAATTTAGTGTGTACATGGGTGATTCCATAGCAGGTGATTCCGCAAAATGCATATTAAATTAATAAACATTTATGAGTTTAGAGTGTGCACTCGTAATAAATTAAGGTTAGGATTTATTTCTAACCAGTTGATTTATTTATGTAGTTGAAGACTGCTAGGTATTCACTTTTGTCGGTTTAATTGTATTATTTTACTAACGATTGTGAATGCTTCAGTTGATGTGTAGAGATAGCAGCAGTGGCGGAGGAAAGCATTGGAGTCTAGCGAGTATTCGATCTATGGATTATATTTTGATAGGCGCCACGCCTATATTTTGTTATGTCTATTGAGACATCGATTATTTATTATTATTTTGTATGCGCCTATGCGCATGGATATGTTATTTCTATTTGGACATTGAGATTTGGCATGCCAGACTCTATGGGCACCGTCCATTAGCTTTATTTTCTATTTTTGTAAAAATCAAACTCAAAAGCTAAAAGCTTGTCATATTTTTGTAAATTGGGCTATTATTGAGCATGAAGATGGAAATATACATAAAATACATGCTTTGTGAAGTGCTCACACAAGGCATGGGGGGAGATTGAACCCAATTGGTCTCTTGCTTCTTGTCATTCATGCTTTTACATTGTTTTTTGTGCAAAAAGGTAGAGTTCATTGTTCTTGGGGACCTTCCGGGATTCACTACGTGAGCATACTGCAATCGATCTGTGCACCATTATGTGATGGATAATGTTTTAGTAGTTTCCCATAGTTTACCTTTCACTCATTGCTATGTGTACTCTAACCAGAATCATTAGATTTTGTCTAGCTAATTAACCCTAGGCCTACCCCGTAGGGGAAGCGTCCTGCTCTTACCCACAAAGGACCACCTGAAGGTTCCTAATTAATCGAACAGTCACCTATCAACAACTAGCTCACATTTGGAGGTGTCCTTCGAGAGGCTTCTTGTTTGGAAGGAGCCGCTACCATTACCCTTGGTTCATGGAGTACAACACTTTTTTCCAATAGCAAACTAAGGATTTATGAAATCCCTTGTAGTGCTCTAGCATAGCCGCCATACCTTTCCCCTAAGATAATTTACAATTCGGGTCTCGAGACCAATCCCTAGGTAAGTCAATGAATCAGCCCTTCCTAGAGTTTCTTCCTAGCATTTGTTTTTTGGAAAAGCTCTCGGCTAATTGAGACCACCCTGCCATAGGACTGGATTCGTTAGGAATCCATCCACCTGCGTTTCTCTATGGAATTTCTTAGTTATCTAATTACCTATAACATTACGTGAAACATATAAAAACAGCCTCGTTAATTAAAAAGAATCCTTTTATACACAATTGTTCATTTGCGTAATTTACTCATGGACATATAATCAGAATTAAAAAAATCATTGATTATGTTCCATAATGTGTGTTCTCTTGTCAATATAGGAGAAAAATTACAATTTCACATGTTTCCTCATCTGGCGCATTTGCATGCCACCAAGATCAAATACACCTGTAGCTAGCATTTTTAGGTGTCCGAAGACTTGGGACATACAAGGGACCAAGTAGTTCCTAGGTGTCTAAAGGATTTACTAGCCAGAGCCCCCCTAGCACCCTATCCACCTCCTACTTAATACGATCCCTTTTGGGAGACCTCTTACCATCGAATCCGGTCCATGCTTCCGTGGTGGTAAAAACATCCCCTCTTGGTATGGGGGATTCAACACCTATCCTTGGGGGAGGTATAGGGCTCCTCAATTTTTATCTATTCTAATACTTAATTCAATCAAGATCTAATCTAGAAAATCACAAACAAGATTGATGTCTTTAGGAAGTTATGACTTCAATCAATCATGCAACTTTCCAAGTGATGATTAATCTACTAGCAATTGATACTTGAATTTCACATAATGAACTCTTACTCTTGGAATTTAACTAAGGGTATCTAGATTTTGGGGTCTCTAACTTCCCAGTTTAAGGTTTATTCTTGTGACCAAGTTTCTTGGTCTTAAGTCAATTTTTTTAACTTAGAGTTATTTCTATTTATTTTTTTTAAAGCTTCTATCAGAGCTTCTAGATAAAAACTATATCCTTGGCTAGTTTCTTCAAGGTTTCGTTCTTAGTAAATTCCTCTTAAATTCACTAGTCTTCTTTTCTATGGGGTTAACATTAAAATTCATCATGATTTCTCTTGAGTTCTAGTTTTTCATAGTTCCCCTAACAATTTCTAGCCTATAAGATGTTCTAATAATTTACCAAATGAATACTCTAAGATCATAATATTTCTCAAGAGATTTATCTTATTTCTATTGAATTCTGATAGAAATTTTTAGAAAAATTGTGGTATCGCAATTGGTAAAGGGTTGTTATCCACACCCGTGACTCCGTTAGTAACTCCTATGCTCACAACTCCAATTGTTGCTTCCACGTTAGTAGGGTCATTTGCGATTTTTTCTTTTGAATTATTTTTCTTTGGGGCCATGAGGGAAATATGATTCGTAGAAGAAGAAGAACACGATAGTAATACCGGTATGCAAGGATATAATATTCTCGATGATGATGATGGTTATTTTAGTATTCAATGATGTAGGCCTTACGGATGGTTCTTCTTGCCTCGTGGAGAGCGATACTTCTCTCTCTCTAGTAGACAAAATAGGAACAAGAGTGGAGGTATGGCTTCTAACCGGATTGATAGAATAGGATAAAGTTCTTCAGTGTCTTCTCTTCTTGGATTAGAGTAGAAGATGATGAGCGACATGTGTATCCCCTTCCTTGGGTTGAATGGAATGATGTCTCTTCGTCTCCTAAAATCAAGTCTCCTCCTTCTCAATCAGCATCTCATCCTCATCAAGATTTCTCTTTCCCCCTTATTGGTCATCCCCAAGCCCTCAATTTATAGTTTTTGTAGGGAGGTAAAACAGAGGACGCTTGCTTTTTAGCATTTTTTGATGACATCATCAATGACAAAGAGAGATTGCTTTCTTTTAGCACTTTTGATGACATCATTGATGACGTGAGAGAGGGAGCTCCATTTTTTTAGCGCGAAGATATAAATTTATGAATCTATGGGCGAGCACCGTGTGGCACCTTGTTGAGCGACCGTTACTCCAAGGCTTACAACCAAGGCAGTGACCAAGGCAGCAAAACCAAGGCATCTTGGCCTTGGTATACTTGGCAACAAGCTACAAAGACTTCGTTGGCGCCATTCACTGCACACAAAAAGCTCCCACTAGCTTGTAGAAAAATCTTCCTGGAGTCGAAGGGTTTTCGAAAGCAAAGTCGCGACCATAGAGGACCTTAACAAATTTCAAGATAGAAGATCAATCATGTGAATAATCCAATGTCCGAGATTGGTCTCATCATCAACTGGTTCAGGCCTCCAGCTTCTTGAAATGCGGCATTCAAACTTGAATGTATGCAATACAAGTCCTCATCAAAGACAAACTCTGAATCATATAATTTTGGCAGCCACAAGGCAATCTCAGAACACAGTCAATAAAGTCTGCCTGAGCAAAAGCAGTTGTAAATTTTGCTATCCAGTGCATAAGGTTTAAAATGGCAACTAAGCCAATCTTGAAGATATACAAGGCTGCAGCTCATTCAAGGTGAGTTACAACCAGAAAAGCAGTCCATCTGATTGCTAGTCATTTCCTCTCATGGTGTCTTGATGTAGGATCGCTAAATCAAGATTGTGGGAGAGAAGGAAGGAGTCTCACTTGTAGCTTTCTTGCTTGCACAATGGGGGAATACACACAAAGGTGGAGGCTGAAAACAGTTTTCCTCTTCTTAGTTGTGTAAGCCAAAAAGAACTCTCATACAAAGAAATAGAAGAACCCTATATATGGGTCTCAAACTAAACTCAACTAACTAAGGTGGCATACTAACTGAGCCACGAACTAGAGTAGATAAGGATAGCTGTCATGTAGCTATTATTTATGGGCAGTGTACCAACCGCGTCTGCAACTGACAAGTCAGTGACATAAATACACAACGGTCACCCTGGCGTATCACGAGTGGAGCTCGATATCTCAACACTCCCCCTCGAGCTCAATCCCAATTCCTGCACACCAAGCAGGTCTCTGAACTTGCGCAGCTTCTCTGCGCCCAATGCCTTCGTGAATATGTCAGCTACCTGATCCTCTGTGCTGACATAAACTAGATCAATAAGACCTAGTAAAACCCTCTCTCGCACATAGTGATAATGCACCTCAATGTGCTTTGTTGTAGCATGATAGACTGGGTTATTTGCCAAGTGTATACTACTCATGTTGTCACAATAAATGACAACTGGCCCATCTGTAGACTGATGCATATCATAAAGTAGCTTATGCAACCAAGCTACCTCACATGCAGCCATTGCTGCGCCCCTGTACTCAGCCTCTGTGCTTGACAAGGCAACTGTAGGCTGTTTCTTGCTGCTCCAAGTGACTACAGCACTCCCAAAAGAGAACACATATCCACTGGTAGATCATCTATCAGAAATACTACCAGCCCAATCAGCATCTGTGTATCCATGCAACTGTATCTGAACCCCAGTCTCATAAAATAGTCCATACTGCAATGTGGACTTCACATACCTGAGTATGCATTTAGCCACATCCAAATGTGGTTTCCTTGGAGCCTGCATAAACTGACTTACCAATCCAACAGCATAGCTCAAATCTGGCCTGGTAATAGTCATATAAATCAAACTTCCTATTATGCGTCTGTACATAGTAGGGTCTTCCAGAAGCTCACCTGCATCTGCGCTCAGCTTCACATTCTGCTCCAAAGGAACTGAAATAGGCTTACAGCCTGTCATCCCATATTTGGATAGCATGTCCAATCCATATTGCCTCTGCAAGAGCTGTATCCCACTTGGTGATCTAATCACCTCAATGCCCAAGAAATAACGCAGCTCTCCCAAATCCTTCATCTCAAACTTCTGCTTCAATAGCATTTTCACATGAAGGATATCTTCATCACTGTCACCTGTCATAATCAAATCATCAACATAAATGACAAGTAGCATAATACATTTCTCTATTTTTCTCACATAAAGTGAGAAATCTGCCTTGGAAATCTGAAAGCCAATAGTGACAAGATACTGTCCTATCTTGTCAAACCATGCTCTAGGTGCTTGCTTCAAGCCATACAAGGCTTTCTTCAACCTACAAACAAACTTAGGATGAACAGCATGCACATAACCTGGTGGCTGTTCCATATAGACCTCTTCTTGCAAATCACCATGCAAGAAGGCATTCTTTACATCCATCTGATGTAAAGACCATCCCTTTGATGCAGCCATAGCAATGACTGCTCTTACGGTTGCCATCCTTGCAACTGGACTGAATGTTTCTTCATAATCAATGCCATATGTTTGTGCATACCCCTTGACTACTAATCTTGCCTTATATCTGTTCACAGAACCATCTGCATTGTGCTTCACCTTATAAACCCACTTATAGCCAATTGCATTCTTACCTTTAGGCAAAGGTACCAATTCCCATGTAGCATTTGCTTCCAAGGCATCCATTTCTTCATCCATGGCTTTCTCCCATTTTTCTTTTCCCATGGCTTGCTCAAAAGAAGTGGGTTCTGGTTCCTGTATCACTTTGACCATATATGCATAGTGAATGGCTGTAAATCCATCATATTTCAGCCTATCCACAAGATACCTAGCTTTCGTAGATTGCACAAAGTAGATTCACTCCCAGGTGCTCTCAAGACATCCCTGGTCTTCCTTACTCCCGGTGTAACAATAGAAGGAATACCCAACTCATCATCAATGCTCTGTTCTGAGCCACTGGATTCACCATCCACATAAGAGTGACCTGCATTCACATCAAACATGGGCTGATCAACCTTCTTTTTTCCTTTTCATGATACCTGCATACCACTATCTACATTGCCTTGAGAAGATTCTCCTGATCTCAATCTGCCTATCCATGGCGAAGAATGTGAACCACTGCTAGAGGATGCTCCAGGTCCACTAATATTTTGTGACTGCTGCTGTGAATTCTGTGCAGCATTACCATTTTGTGCATCTACATCATCAATCACATTTACTGGTTTATACCAGCTACTCATCTCATCAAAAACAACATCTCTGCTCACTGTAAACTTACGAGTAGAAGGGTTATAGCATCTATACCCTTTTTGCTGCAGAGAGTAACCAATAAAGATGCACTTCTCAGCTTTTGGATCCAACTTGGATCTCAACTCATCTGGCACATGTACATAGGCAATGCAACCAAAAATTTTCAAATGAGAAATATCTGGTTTCCTACCAGTATACCTCTCCTCTGGAGTCATCCCATGTATTGCTGCAGTGGGAGTCATACTCATTATGTAGACTGCTGTAGCAACTGCCTCAGCCCAATAAAAATCTGGCAAGTCTTTTTCATTGAGCATGGCACGAGATATCTCTCCAATATGCCTGTTTTTCCTTTCTGCAATTCCATTTTGTTGTGGGGTATGACTGCATGAATATTGCTGCTTTATGCCATACTCCTGCAGGAACCTTGCAAACTCATTTGAGAGGTACTCTCCCCCTCCATCTGACCTTAGGCATTTTATTTGCAGGCCTGTTTCTTTTTCAACCATAGCTTTAAGAGTTTTGAAATGCCCAAAAACTTCACTTTTCTTTTTCATGAAATACACCCAAACTTTTCTGCTATAGTCATGAATAAAACTGACAAAATAATGACAGCCTCCAAGAGATGCAGCTTTAGTAGTCCACACATCAGAGTGGATTAATTCCAATGGCTTCTTACTCTCTTGAACATGTCTAGGAAATGGTTTCCTTTCCTGTTTTCCAAACTGACAGGCTTCACATACCTTATGCATTTCTGCAACCTTGAATTTTGGCAATCCTGAAACAATATTTTGGGCCTGCATTGATTTAAGTCGTTGTACATTAACATGACCAATGCGTTTATGCCATATATCAATATCTGCAACTACACCAGTCCCATGAGCAAACATTGCTGCACTCAATTCAGACATGTCTGCATCCAACGTAAACATTCTGCCCTTCTTCTTTCCTTTTGCTATCAAGCGACCTTTATTTTTCATATCCTCAACAAAGCATCCATGAGGATTAAATCTGACCTATAAGCCCTGCTCAACCATTTGACCAACAGAAACCAGATTCTTGGTGATGTTTGGGACATGAAATACATCAGACAGGTATTTCTTTTTCCCATCCTGCATAGACAAAGGAATTTTTCCAATCTGCACAATAGGATGTGCAGTATCATCACCAGTCTCCACAAATCCTGGTTTTTCCATTTTCCTTGCATCCTCCATCCATTCTGCATGACCTATCATGTGGTTTGATACACCTGAGTCAACATACCATACATCATTGCTTTCTTCTGCACTTGTCACAGAATTGTTCATGTGCTGCACCATAAACAAATGCTCATTTCTATCATCACCCTGTCTACTAGAAGATGCATAATTCCCTTGTTGCAGTTTTCCATTCATGATGTCATTTTGCTTTTTATAGCAGTCTTTAGCCATATGACCCATTTTACCACAGTAGTAGCATTCAACATTACTGTTTGCATTTTGGCCTCTTTGCCATCCACCACGACCTCTTTGGCTCCCCCTGCCTCTAGAGTTACCACGTCCTCCTCCATAGGACTGGTTTTCTTGAGTTTGCTGCATATTCTGATTTCTACCACGGCCTCCAAATCGGCCTCCTCTACCTCTGCCTCTACCTCTTCCAGCATTTGAGTAGAAGACAACTTCTTTTGAAGTTCCTCCTGAAGAAGATGCACCACCATTTCTCTGCTCCTCAAAAATTAGAAGAGCAATCAAATCCTCAAAATCAGGAAATCTTTCACGAACTGAAATGGATGTCCGAAATTGCGCATAATCCTTTCCTAGACCATTCAAGGTCACAGAAACTAAATCATCATCTTCCACTGGAGACCCAATGGAAGCAAGTGCATCTGCAATCTTCTTCACCTTCATGTGGTAGTCATTGATGCTCATACTTTCTCTTTGCACATTATGCAACTCTTGCTTGAGCTGCATTTTCCTGGCTTGCATATTTGTGCTATACATTTTTGACAAAGTATCCCATGCCTCCTTTGGCGTACTTGCATCTTGAATATGCACAATCATAGAGTCTGAAATCCTGATAGACAGCCAGTACATAACTTTCCTGGCTCTCTCATGCCATACTTTAAATGCCTGCATTTGCTGTTGATTGGGAACATCAGGAAGAACTGGTTATTCTTCATTTCCTGCAACAAATTCCCAATATTCTTTTCCCATAAGGAAATTCGTCATTCTAAACTTCCATGCTTGGAAGTTGTTCTTGTCAAGCTTTTCAGTGACAATCTGTGAGAGAGAATCAGACGCCATTACAGAACACTGCAAAAAATTCTGTCACTGCAAAGAACACAGCTTCAGCCTCACAAAGGCAAATCTGCAAAACTGACGAAAGTGGTATTTGACCACACAGTCACTTCCTAGTGATGATTTTGCATCAACAGGCAACAGGGATGATTCTGTAACTCCCAATGTCTCTGCACACAAGCATACGATGCAATTTCTACAGTAACTTTTCACTGACTTGTAGAACAGTGGCTGCACAGCATAAAACTGGGCCTTTTCCTGAGTGCGTGCAGAAAACTTCCGCCTCCAAAACAGGCCCCGAAATGGCCTCAAATCAGAAAAACAAGGTCGCCGAGGGCTGAAGCCCATTCCCATAGCATATACTGCCCTCTTGCTTTACCGCGAAGGGCGTCTCAACCTGAGACAATGCACTCCTGCACTTTCCGACTGTGCTACCTGCGGAGATCTGCTCCCAAAACAGAAAATGAAAGCAATACTGCTCCTCTTACCAAAACACCGCGAGCTTGGCTTGCTTTCTTGAGCTCCTTACCACGAATAAGGCTCTGATACCAAATCAAGATTGTGGGAGAGAAGGAAGGAGTCTCACTTGTAGCTTTCTTGCTTGCACAATGGGGGAATACACACAAAGGTGGAGGCTGAAAACAATTTTCCTCTTCTTAGTTGTGTAAGCCAAAAAGAACTCTCATACAAAGAAATAGAAGAACCCTATATATGGGTCTCAAACCAAACTCAACTAACTAAGGTGGCATACTAACTGAGCCACAAACTAGAGTAGATAAGGATAGCTGTCATGTAGCTATTATTCATGGGCGGTGTACCAACTGCGTCTGCAACTGACAAGTCGGTGACATAAATACACAACGGTCACCCTGGAGTATCACGAGTGGAGCTCGATATCTCAACATAGCTTACATACAATTCTGAATGAAATAAATAGCTTCCAACAATCACTGTAGTTTACATTTGATCAGTCTTGTTTTTACTGGTTGGTAAATTTTCTAGATCAATCTTCAGTAAGTTATTGTGTTATCTAGGCCTTCACAGAACTACTTGAAACCCGTGGCCAACCTATTCAGCAGCGTTTGCCCTTTCACATTCATCTATTCAATCACTGTACACATCAATGGCTTCGCTGAGAGCATCGATCTGTGTGGTATATTTCTCCTGAAAAATTCTACAAGAAACCTTTCCAAGACAGTTCTTACGGTCCATGCGGCATTCGACGCTACTTTCATGGTTGTAGAAGGGCAACTGAAGGTGGTTGAGAGCTTCACCATCTTCTTCTTGGGGGTGAGGCTTGGCGAAGCACTTGCTCTGGTCCACCGTAGTGATAAGTCACCATTCCCAGTGGTAGGCTTCACCCAAAAAAAACTCAATGAGCAGCATACAGTGATGGTAAAATAGTTGTCCTATTAATGGCTCCCAAATCCTTCTCCCTGGGTGAGTATGAGGTAATTCCTTGTCTGCTTAGGCTTTAGCACATTGTATAGGCAGCTTTGTGTTAGGACATAATTAATTTTTAGATTTCTCTACTTTGTGGATCATTCCTTCAGGCATCTCTATGTCTGGAATATTCCTCTAGTTTACTTTTTGAGTGATATTCTCCTCGTGAATGATCTTTCATTCTGCCTACCAAGCTTGAGGAATTATATCGGTCATCCTCACCACGGTTCCTGCTACTATGGTGGTCCTTCAAACTTTTACTCCCCTCACCGCCATGATCATCAAAGTTCCCCAATCGTTGTTCCTCCTCCAGCATTCGATTTGTTCCTCTGTTTCCCTTTCAACAGAGAGATGTTGCAATGTCTGATACAAGAACAAGACTTTGAAGAGTAGACATTTAAGAGAAGACTGTCTAGTCTTTCTCTTTCTCAGGAAGATAACCACATGGTACAAGCATTTTCATCATGAAGTTGTAACCATGCATAAAAGATCTTCCTCTACTTTCTGGTCCAACTCACAAGCAGCACATCATTTTGATCCATTTCAACATCTAATTGCACTGCTCTTGTGACATATCTACCAGAGGTTACTCAAACCAACAAGCTGTGCTGCGGAATGCTCGTTTTGCCCTCTTAAATCTCTGAATAGAAACCTTCGACAAGCCGCCATTGCAGGTGATCTGGATTTTTGACTCCTCCCCTTGTTTCCATTACAGTGGATAGCTTATCATTTGCTAGATTCCAATCAGGATCAGAAAGCCCCCCAATTGATTACCACCAATCCTGTTCAGACCACACCCTCTTGCTTTCGTTGCTTTTTCTTCACCAAATTCTCTGCCCGTAAGGTATCTTTGAATATCGGATCTTCATCTTGCCTTCACAAACAAAGATCCTTTCAGAATTTAAGATCTCCATCCGTCTGCGATCATCTTCATTTGAGGAGCTGACTTCTGATGATGATGTCTCATAATCTGAGCTACTATCTGAACAATCATCTGAATCAGAGCTTTCAGAGTCTGAATCAGAGTAGTATCTTCTTTTCTTCCTCTTGCTTCCCCCCTTCCAATGCCATTTTTCCTCTTTTTTCCCTCCTCAAATAGCTGTTCTTCTCCCCTTTTTCAGACCCTACAATACGCTCCCCTTTTACCAGAAAAGCGACCCCTCCCACAATAGCCGTACACATGTATGAGAGCATTGCTAACAAAAGCATCTGAAGTGAAACCCTGCCTCTTGGCATTAGCATGAAGCGATTTTCCTATTTCCAAACACACTGCCTTTGCTGAGCCTGTACAAGCACTCCCTTTTTCAAGAAAGCCAGCACACACATAAAGAGCTAGTATGAGAGTTTGAGGCTTCAAAATTACCTTTTCTTCTTACATTTGTCTATACAATCTCAAGGCATTCTCCAATCTGCCCTGCTCAACATATGCTGCAAGCAAGTTGTGCCATGTCATTGGATTGTGCTCTGACAACCCATTGAACACATTCTCTACTTCCTCCATATCTCCATACATACCATATATAGTCAAAAGACCACTACAGACAGAAATGTCTGCACTATAACCCATCCTAGAGGCATCAACATGCAATGCCCTTCCAATCTCCAATACGTCCATGGCTTTTTGGTCAGGATATGGCTCACCTTTCTTCAAAAGGGTGTTGCATGCCTGAAGGCTAATGACAAATGTTGCCTTGCAAGGAATACAACCTTCTACTTGCATTTGTTTGTAGCACCATAAACTGCTTTCCACTTGACCCTGGTCAACATAGGCTGAAAGCATCCCATCATGCCCACCATTGTTGAAGGAGGATCTATCAGGTGCAACCCCAGCTGAAAGGAAAGGCAGCAAAAGACCCCTCTCTCTACTATACTGCCCACGCAGAACAAAAATGCAAACACGACGACTAAGTATGTACAAAGTAACAAATGTCACACACACAACTTTTTGGTGGATTCCACACCTCGAATGTGCAGCAATATGACACCGAGAGGTCACCCATCCCGATAATGTCATCACCCAAGTGCACTTAACTGCCAAGTGACTATCCACTAGGCTAGTTCTTTTTGTTGTTCTATACTACAAACATAGTTTAATAAGCTAGTCTTGGGAGGGTCTCTCGAGTCTTTCTTCCATGAAATGGCATATAATACCTCATTAATAATGATAATTATCTTCATAATGAGAGGTAATTTCATAGGTAGAGCTAGTTTTTTTTTAATGTGTAACATAAATCAATTTTCTTTGGAATATATATGCACATTAAAATAAACTAAGTAATAGGAACATTACATTCTTCCCTCCTTAGAGAAATCAAGACGTCCTCATCTCGAGAGAAACTGGGGGTATTCTTTCATAAGGGTTACCTCATCGACCCAAGTGGCATCCTCTTAAGGATAATCCTTCCACTGTATGAGATATTCTCTAACGATCCTATTCCTAAGGATTTTTTATTTTACATCAAGGATTCTATCAAGTTGAAGTTCAAGTAAACCTTGGCTCGGCATTACAACTTGTTGATCATCAAGAATATTATCAGGATTAGGTACATAGGGCTTCAAGAGACTGACATGGAATACATCGTAATCTTTTAGGGTTTCAAGAAGTTGCAGCTTATAAGCATTAGGTCCAAGAGCCTTTATGACTTTGTAAAGTTCATAGTATCTTGGGCTTAGCTTCTTGAATTTTCCCAAGGATAGAGAACTCCTCTTTGGGCATATATGAATAAAGGCCTTATCCCCTTCTTGGAAGATTCACTCTTTTCTCCCTAGGTCAGCATAAGCTTTCTGGCGATCCTTGGCAACTTGTATATCTTGCTTGATGATTTTGACTTGTTCGTCCATCTCTTCAAGTATCTTCTTAGAAGCTTCAACCTTCAAGGTAGGATTCAATAAGTTAAGCAGAGTCAGGCATTCTTGCCCATATAGGGCTTGAAATGGAGTCATCAGAATGCTCTGATGATAGGATGCATTGTAAGAAAATTCCACCAAGGGTAGATATTATATCCACCATCTAGGTTCTTTGCAATAATATGCCCTAAGTATGTCTTCAATGTCCTGATTTACATGCTCTGTCTGCCCATCAGTTTAAGGGTGATAAGTTGTACTAAAATAAAGCTGTGTACCGAAAACTTCAAATAGTCCCTTCCAAAAATGTGAAGTGAATAGAGAATCATGATCTGCTGATAATTCTCTTTGGTAGTCCATGAAGGCTAAATATTTATTTGACAAATAACTTGGTAATATCTGAGGCTTTGTAGCTAGTTTTGATCGAAATAAGGTGGGTAACCTTAGTCAACATGTCCACAATTACCATGATCGAGTTGTATCCTCCTTAAACTGAGGGTAATGAAATGAGGGTAATCCAACTACAAAATCCATACTAATGAATTCTCATTTCATCTTAGGTATATCAAGTGGTTGTAGCTTTCCTGGCAGCTTAACTCGTTTGGATTTTATTCGTTGACAACTTAAGCATTCAGTTATGTATTTAAGTACGTCACTTTTGAGCTTCTCCCAATGATGGCTTTTCCTAACTGCATTGAGAGTTTTGGTATAGCCAAGATGTCTTGAAAATGGGGAATCACGAGCTTCCCATAGTATCTTCTTCTTAAGTTCCTGACTTCAAGGAATACATAATCTTGTCCTAAAGTAGACAAGTCCTTCGTCAAGAGAGAATTTAAGATACTTTGTCTTAAGCTTAGAATTTTGTTCTTTATTCTAAATTTCCTTCAACATTTGCTGATATTTGGGATCATTATTCACCTTCTCCTTGGCTAGCTCGATGATGGGATTGCTAGGCATTGATATCATTGTAGTAAGTGTTTTAGTTCTAAGATCTTCTTCTGAGCTAAGTACATTGAGAAATGATTTAGGGCTTAAAGCATCTCCAATTACATTCTCTTTGCCCGGTCTATATTTGATCTCAAAATCATAATCATGCAAGACTTCGATCCACTGACATTGCCTCATATTTAGATGTGGTTGAGTGAAGATCCATTTAGGACTTTTATGGTCGATGATCAGTGAGAATTTCTTCCCGAGTAGATAATGTCTCCATAACTTAAGAGCGTGGATAATTATAAGTAATTCCAAGTCATGAGTAGCATAATTTCTCTCGTGAGTCTTCAATTTTTTGGAGGAATATGCTACTGGATGTCCTTCCTGCATGAGTACGCATCCCAAAGCAAGAGAGCTCGCATCGGTCACCACTTCTTTGCTAAGATCGGGTAGTTTGAGGATCGGGACTGTGATTAAACTTAGCTTGAGCCTATCAAAGCTAGACTGTTCAACTTGGGTCCATTTAATGGCAACTTGCTTCTTGAGTAGGTCGGTGAGGGGTGTAGCAATCAAGGCATAATTCTTGATAAAGATCTGATAACATCCTGTTAAACCCAAAAAGCTATGAACTTCACTTATGATGTTTGGAGGCGGCCAATCTTGTACATCCTTGACCTTGGCTGGATCTACTGAAACTCCCTCTGCAAAAATTATAAATCTTAAATACTCAATTTGTTTCTTGAAGAACACACACGTATTCTTCTTAGCGTACAGCTTGTGAGTCCGCATTGTCTCAAGAAGCGTCTGCAGTTGTGACTCGTGACTTCCTTCATCCTTGGAATATGTTAAGATGTTGTCAAAGAATGCAAGGACAAAATCATCAGGATAAGGCCTGAGATTAACTTTGTCACTTCCTCATAAATATAACGATTTAGTTTAACCTCCTGGCCTCTAGGGAATAAAGTTGAATTCACTCTAGCTTCATGGAATAAATAAACCTTCATGACTTTAAGGTTTTCCATCCATCTTATCCTCTTCAAATTGGTCCAAAGGAAGGTAAGATGGTTTGCATTGATATAAAAATATCCACCTATCCTCCAATGTCTTTCCTAGTATAGTGAAGAATGATTGTAGATGATCCAGAATCTACATTACTTGCATTCTCCATCCATAATCCGTAGAATGCATTAATTATGTAAACATTGCTCGGAAGACTAGGAATTTCTCCCAATCTTCATCTCTTTGGGTAAGATTAAAAAAAACACATATCAACAAGGAAAAGGAAAAAACAACTCATATCTCAGGCTACAATTACCAAGTTTCTTATTTCTTTTGGATCTCATACCATTTGTAACATACTCGCCCTTGATTATGTGATAGATAACATTTTAGTAGTTTCCTAGAGTTACCTAGAGTTTACCTTCAAGTTGTCGCCATCCGTACTCTAACCAGAATCATCAAATTTTCTCTAGGTTAGTTAACTCTAGGTCTACCCCGCATGGGAAGCATCCTACCCTTATCCATGGAGGACAGACCTAAAGGTTCCTAATTGACCTAACATTCACCTATCAACAACTAGCTCACATCTGGAGGTGTCCTTCAAGAGGCTTCTTGTCCAAAAGAAGCAATTGCCATTACCCTTTGTTCATGGAGTATAACGCTTTTTTCCAGTAGCAAACTAAGGATTTATGAAATCCCTCGCACTACTCTGGCACAACCACCGTACCTTTTTCCTAATATAATTTGAAATTCGTGTCTGGAGACCAAACCCTAGGTAAGTTAGTGAATCGGCCCTTCCTAGATTTTCTTCCTAGCATTTGTTTTTGGGGAAAGCTCTCGGCTAATCGAGACCACCCTGCCATAGGACTGGATTCGTTGGAAATCCATCCACCTGCTTCCCTCTATGGAATTTCTCAGTTATCTAATTACCTACCACATTACATGAAACATATAAAAACAGCTTTGCTAATTAAAAAGAATCTGTTTATGCATAGTTGTTCGTTTGCGTAATTTCCTCATGGACATACAATCAGAATAAAAAAATTCATTGATTATGTTCCGTAATGTGTGTTCTCCCGTCCATATAGGAGAAAATTTACAATTTCATGTGCTACCTCATCCAACGCATCTACACATCACCAAGATCAAATCCACCCATAGCTAGCATTTTTAGGTGTCCCAAGTAGAACTTGGATCGTATAGGGGACCAATTAGTTCCTAGGTGCGTAAAGGATTTACTAGCCAAAGGCCCCTTGGCACCTTATCCACCTCCTACTTAATACGATCCCTGCTGGGAGACCTCTCACCATCGAAGCCGATCCATACTTCCGCGGAGGTGAAAACATCCCCACTTGGTATGGGGGATTCAGCACCTATCCTTGGGGGAGGTATAGGGCTCCTCAATTTTTATCTATTCTAATGCTTAATTCAATCAAGATCTAATCTAGAAAATTACAAACAAGATTGATGTCTTCAAGCAGTTATGACTTTAATCAATCATGCAACTTTCAAGTGATGATTAATCTAGTAGCAATCGATACTTGAATTTCACATAATGAACTCTTCCCCTTGGAATTTAACTAAGAGTATAAGATTCTCCATGATGATGATGGTTATTGCAAGATTCAATGATGTAGTCCTCATTGATGGTTCTTCTTACCTCATGGAGAGCGATACTTCTCTCTCTCTAGTAGATGGAATAGGGACAAGAGTAGAGGTATGACTTCTAACCGGATTGATAGAATAAGATAAAGTTCTTCAGTGTCTTCTCTTTTCGGATTAGAGTAGAAGAGGATGAGAAACCTTATGTGTATCCATTTCCTTGGGTTGAATGGAATGATGTCTCTTCGTCTCGTGGAATAGAGTCTCCTCCTTCTCAATCAGCATCTCATCCTCCTCAAGATTACTCTTGTTCCCCCTTCCTGGTCATCCCCAAGACCTCAATTTATAGTTTTTGCAGAGGGGGGGAGAGGGGAATAATCATCCTTGTGGAGGGTCGGCCACCAATATTTGGTGAGCGAGGCCTTTCTCGTTGTTGCTTCTCCTACAAAATGTCCTCCACAGGGCTTGTCATGACATGCTTTCAGTACTCCTCCAATTTCATCTCCTACAACACATCTTCTCAGCACTTCATCTTTGCCTTTCTTGTACAGAGCACCACCTAACAAAGTGTAGGGGATTGATTCCAACATAAGCTTCTACTTCTCATGGTGGCTAGAGATATCAGGGGGATACCATTGTGTCACCAAGAGGTTGGCTATGGTTTTGGGACTGATTCATAGGGTAATATAGCAATCCATCAAGCCCTTATGTGTAATTTCTTACTCTCATTATGGCTAGTGGTTCTAGTGATAGTACTCTCTTCAATATTGAGAAACTAGATGGAACCAATTCCAGCTATTGGAAGACCCAAATACGGTAGGTTTTAGTGTAAAAATTGCAAGTTAGACAACTCAAAAATAGGGGTATCAAACCTAAAAACATTGCAGCTGAGAATTGGGATAAATTAGATGAGCTATGCAAGTCCACAATCATTTTATCCTCTAAGAAAATTTTGTAACTAGAAATCAGACTACATGTGAGCTTTGGACACAAATTAAGAATCTTTACGGTAATAAGTAGAGTCAAGCATCTCAAATGTATTGGTTAAAACAATTCATGGACCTTTGCATGAAGAAAGGGACTTCTATGTCCGCACACTTAAATGAGTTTCACTCTAACTTGAGCCATTTAACTTCGCATGAGATTGAGTTCAATGATACTTTGTATCCTTTATTTCTACTTGGTACTCTACTTGAGTCGTGGGACACTTTTCAAATGGTCATGGTAGAGACCCTTTGTGGACATTTTAAAGATAAAAGTTTTGGCTCACTCCCTTCAAGACTCTTGGTGGACATTTTAAACATAAAACATTTGTCTATGGGTTCATCTTGCCCAAAAAATCAACTTTCCATGGAAAAAAGGGAATAAGAACTTTTTTAAACCCATAATGCTATCAAAGCCTTCCCACATTGAACATATCCTTTTTTTTGTCATATGTAACAATGCACTTGAATTTGTCATTAAAATTACACATAAGTAGTGATGATTGAAAACATTAAACAAATAGTGTGCGATATTTATTGTAAGTCATACCATTGATTTTGGAGTAATGGTATCAATTTCTCCAAAAAATGGTTC
Organism: Lygodium microphyllum; assembly: GCF_053477565.2. Taxonomy (NCBI): domain Eukaryota; kingdom Viridiplantae; phylum Streptophyta; class Polypodiopsida; order Schizaeales; family Lygodiaceae; genus Lygodium; species Lygodium microphyllum. The sequence continues at coordinate 132,584,350 of NC_141138.1, forward strand.
TACTCATGATCTTTTACAATGGCTTCATGTTTTTTGGTGAGTGAACTAAGTATCAATTGTCAAGCTACAATCATTTGAATCTTTCTTGGTCCACTATAGTGATTCACATCCAACACAAAATTAACAAGACTTCTAACTATCTCTCTAGGAGTTTGAAGTACTGGATTGCAAATTGTGATTATGAGGAGACACATTTAACATCAAACACTCCATAAAAAGATCATTGGGTAATATGTATTATGATCTGCAACAATAATTTTTAATGCAATACACCACATTCTTACAGTAGTGGCATGTAATGCTAGTAATCTCCTCGCATATGCAAGACAACCCTTGCTAATAGTCCCATCAAAATTCCCATGAAATACATGTCATTATGCTTTTCATTATTAACATAATAGGATCATGTTACTCAAAAAAAATTGAAGAATAAACCCAAACAATGATTTATATGAGAAATGTAATCAGGAAATATGGCAATCGTATGTAGCATGGTGGTCCAAGGTTGGCCATCATAGCAGTCTTACATCTTATCCATCCTAGATCTGGTGCCAAATGTTGGGGCCAAAATAAAGAGAATATCTCCATTATCCTCACATGGAAGTGTGCTCACAAAACAAGGGCCTTGGTAATCCCTTCAACTTTTTGGTTGATGGGCATTGAAAAATCCATGGTAGTATCTCATTTTGCCTACTAGGAGAAGGTGAAACTGCCTTGCATGCCATGTGAGGGCTGAAATGATGAATGGGTTGCCTCTTACCCATCCAACCTCCAATCCTCACTAAGAGAACTAAAGAGGGGCACCACCTAGCCAAAGGGAGGATGGGCTAGGACATCCCTTTTCTCAAAAAGAATCAAAAGAACCAAGACACAAATTTACAAGAGAGAATATATGCACTAGACACTCTATTAGAATATGAGAGAGAGAGATAAGAGGGGAGGGAGACAAGAGGAGAAGAGGTAGAGGAAGCTTGCCATTAGGAGAAGAGGTAGAGGAAGCTTGCCATTATGTACTCATGGAATGAGAAGATGAGAAGAGAGGGAGACAAGAGGAGAAGAGGTAGAGGAAGCTTGCCATTATGCTACATAATAAAAGAACTTACTCATAGCTTACCTCAAAGAGATGGACTAGCATGAGGGTATTCTAGAGTGCTCTCATGTGCTTGTCATTGTCCTCCCCCCTCCCATTCTCCATGGGCTCTTTCTATAGCCTCCATGAGGGATTAGATTAAGCTAATCTTCTTGATTTACATAATCCTAGATGATGTATGGCATCTTTGAAAATATGGAGAATAGTGGATGGAACAAGTCTCCACCTTGATCATCATGTAAGAAGCCAAGGGTGTTGGTAGACAAAATAGATGAAGGGAGCTAGATTACAGATGTGGGTGCCCAAAGCATATTATTATAACATATTTACAAGAAGAATGGAATGGAAAGTTGGTGTGGTGAAAGAGAGAAGCAAATTGCATGTAGCCAGCAGTCTGCGCCTTTGTAACTTCAAATCCGTGAAGAATTTGAAAAAAGCTTCTTCTGCAACTTTGTAGACCAAGTCGAAACCGATCGGGCACCTCGAGAATTTTCTTGAAATTCGCTTTTTCTTGGGAGTTATTGAGATTATAAAAAATGGATTCCAAAAGCTACTTTGACTTTAGTCCCCCATATATATATAAATACATACAAGCATGTGACAGAAGGGGTCCATGCTTGTAAGCTTTTGTGTAAGATCCAAATGACACCATGATGTGGATATTGACTTGTGTGCTAGGGTGAGGTGTCCTCTAATGATGGTGATAGATTCCAAATCTTAGTGATGCAGGCGGAGCCCATGTGTAGTTGGAGGCTAGTCCTTTGAAAAATCTATGCACTCACTCAACTCCTAAGTGTAATCCATTTTCATCTTCACTAAGATAGCCATCCCTTTTACCCTTTACATTGACATGCCTCCTAAGAACTTGCCCCCCCCATTTGCTGGAGTTATCATAATCGAGAAGCAATGTAGCATACCTAGTGCTTGAAGAGTAAACCCAAAGTGATATGGTAAGCTCTTGATAAGGGTTTTGGCCAATTTTTGTGGTAGTAATCCGGGTTGTAAAAAACCCAAATAACCATGCTCTCTATCTCAAGGTCAATAGATGGAATTTTGTTGATGGGACCATCATTGGAAGAATTTGAAAGAGAGATGGAGCTTAAGTTTCCTATGAGGTAAACTTCTTCAACAAATATCTCCTCTTCCTTCAAACCTTTGTCCCCTTCAGCAAGTCTATGTTTTTTAGAAGAAAGTAGCTAGTATTTCGATGATAAGTAGGAATCAAGAAGTATTTGCCTCTATCCAACTCAAAGCAACAATAAATCTTGATTTTTTGGGTGAGTCAAGCATAGCATACACTCCCAACAATTTTAGATCACGAGGGAGAAGAGATTGCAAGAAGAGCTTGTAAGAATTTTTCCTTCCCTCAAAGACAGAATGCACTCAAGGTATTGAGGACCAAAAAACCATTCAATTGTGGCTTCAACCAAAGTGAACACATGAAGAAAAACATATAAGTGGTACTCTGTAGTTTTTGTTACAAAAGAGCTACCATTCTTTATAAATAGAATAATAGTTGAAATTTTTTTACTTTAATTGTCAATTCCTTCTAAAAAATGTAGGAAACAAAATACTAATAGTCCTAGAGAATGTCCATCCTCAACTAAAAATCATGATAGTCTCCACAACGAAGATTAGAGATCAAAGGGAGAGAGAGTATGTAGAAGAGAGAGACATGAGACATTAGAGAGAGAGATCAAATATAAAGCCCTAGAAGTGTGTCGACGATAACTAAGCACACAAGATAGGATTATATAGAAAGGATCAAGGTGCCATATTTAGACGCACTACACTATCATGAATTGTGTGGGTGGGAGGCTTGATCAAGCTGCTACATAAAACACACAGAATACATGCAAGGAGAAGTTTAATCAAGAATACAAGAAGAGATATTGAAGGAAAATCATTTTTCTATTGGTTTTTTTTCTTCTTCCTTGCACTATACAATGTACTTCTAGTGTACACAAAGTAAAAATAAGATACAACATAAAGAAAAGTGGCTTACAATGTCAAACATTGCATAATTGACTATACTAATCAACTCTACTATAATTATGCCATCTACTATAGATTGATGTAAGTAAGAAAATAGAATTAGTCATGAGTCAATAGGTAGCCATATGAGGATCAATGACCATTGATATCTTAATATAGACTTGCAAACACATCTAACCAAGTGGTTCATCATCAATCTCCACACATGAATATACCAAGAAAAGTTCCCTTTATATGAATATTTGAGCACAAAATAACAATGGTAAAATCCACTTGGTGGCATGCCATCATGGATGCATATGTAATAATTCATTATTTGAACACCGATGCCTAAGAATACACTCAGTAAGTGCCTAAGTAACTAAAGTGCATTGATACTATGGTTAGAAGGATGTTGGAAATGAAGAGGAGACAAAGCACATTTGTTGTTATTTTACTTGTGAAGTTGCATGGAGAGAACGACCACTTATAAGTGGAGATGGTTTGCCAATCACAAGGCATGTCGGATTGAAGGAGGCTTTGGTTATTGGTTATCTAGGAGTTGGCTACATGATAGAGCCCCGGGTCTCTCCCTTCTTCAACACAGAGAGACAATTTTGAGTTGGTCTACTACTAAAAAGGTGGACCACACAAGGATAGTAAACACCATATTAGAGAATATGGAAATTTCCCAAGTCCCAATTCTAAATAAGTGATAAATATTTGACCATGTAGCTAAATATTTATCCATATTTGAAAGTGGGATTTGGGAAGGTAGCTTATGTATTATTTATGGTAGACTCCATCTTTAAGTAAGACAAGAATGTGGTCAAATAATAAAGATATTGGGGGTTCCCAAAGTGCATAGAAATTTCCAAATTCCCTAAAATGATGTTGCTATCATAAGGGGGGAGTGCGGATATAGAAAAAGGAGGGTATGCTTGTCAATGAGGGATCATGAATTTGAGTTGGGGGTTACTATTAAAAGGCTAGCAAAAAATAATCATAGCATTCTAGCCCATGGGAATTGACTATTACATCACAAAGGGCAACATCTTGTCATTTGATATAGTCATGCATTGTCATTCCTCAACCAAGGCATTGCCATCTATAGGAGTTGTAGGACATAAGAATATGATAACCATGTTTCTTCTCTACATCCTAGAGAAGACATGAGAATCCTTCAATGTGATCATTCGTGGAATACTCAACTACCTCCTCCTTTTTTGGTGCTAGATATCCTTATGTCTCAACAACTAAAAATATAGCAATTGCTAATTCATGAGGAAAGTAGCCATGCTTCAGTGAAGATAAAAGTTTGAGGTGGTTTATAACAATAGTAGCTTATTATCTAGGATAGCCAACCATTGACAAAGATGTAGGACATTTGATCAAGAAGATTAACTACTAAGGGTTGTGGATAAATTCACGCATGCTAGTTCCTACGAGTTACATGAGTATCTAGATAGCTTGTGGGAAAAGATTATGTGCCTTTCGTGTTGAGATGAAAGCTCAACACATGCGGAAATTGATGATGGACTGCCTGGTTAGATGGGTCCACACGTCTACACTTAGCACGTCAGTGGTCATTATGACTCACACATGGCCACTAACTCATTAATTATTATATTCAGGTTGTTATACCTATTTACAACTGGCATAGTTATAGCGCCAGTCAACTAGTGTAGTCGATTATGCATTGTTTGACTTAGTAGGCCACTTTCCTTTATATTGTATCTTATCTATACTTTATGTACATTGTAAAGTGTGTGGAAGAAGAAGAAGAAATCAGCAAGAAAACGTTTTGGCCTCCATCTCTCTTCTTGTCTCTTGAGTGAGCTTCTCCTTGTGCATTCTGTGTGTGATCGGTGTAGCATCTTGAGCAAGTCCCCCCACCACGCGATTCTTGACATGGTATCAGAGCCGCGCCACTGAGAGAGAGGCTGATTTTGAAGGTTGAAGTGAAGGAGAAGAAGCAAGGTTCGAGCAAGCAAGCCACGGGTAAGAAGCTCTCCCATTCTTCCACTCTCTCTCTTGGATAGTACCTGTGGAGGCACCGGAAGCAGGGCAGAGCAAAAATCTCAAATTGCAGTGATTTTGGGCATCTGAGGCCATTTCAGGGCCCGTTTTAGAGCCGCAAGGTTACGGACAGTAGTTTCAGGGTACTTTGTGACTTCGACTGTATTGATCGAAAGTGGGTGCGCAGGTTACAGATTTCAGGTCTGTAAGTTCAAAGGTGTTTACCAGTGAGTAAACACAAGGTTTATCTGCAAACAGGTTGTAGATTGCATGTATTGTTGAGCAGACAGTGAAAAAGGATGTCTGGTGTATTGCTGTCACTACAGGTCAAGGGTTGCAAAAGATTTGCTTACTGTTTGGTATTAGTTTTGTGATAATGGCAAAGAACAGTGGAAGCCCCATCATTGAGAAGCTCGACAAGAACAACTACCCTTCGTGGAAGTTCCGTGTCACGAATTTCCTTATTGGAAAAGGCCTCTATGAGTTTGTTTCAGGTGAAGAAAAGGAGCCAGAGGTGAGTGATCCTCCAACTGTAGAAGAGACAAAGGCACGGAAGGAATGGAATGCAAAAGATAAAAAGGTCATGTATTGGTTGTCTACAGTAATTGACAATAATATACTGGGACACATTAGAAATGCAGAGAATTCATATGCAGCTTGGACCATACTTGAAAGTATGTTTTCTATAAATACAAAGGCACGAAAGATTCAACTCAAGCAAGAGTTGAACACATTGAAGAAAGGGAAGATGTCTATCAATGAGTATGCACTAAAGGTAAGGAGCATTGGAGATGCCTCGGCAGTGATTGATGCAATGCCCGATGATGATGATTTGGTGTCATCTACCTTGGGTAGACTTAACAATGAAAAAGCTTGGAAGTTTTTTGTAACTTCCGTATATGTCAGGAAGCCATTTCCAGATTTCGATGAGTTGGTCTCCCTTATGAGCACTGAAGAGATCAACCTGCAGAGTGAGACATCTGAAAGAAGTGGTGAACAGATCCAAGCTTTCTACTCCAGTTTAGGAAGGGGACATGGCAGGTTCTCTTCAAGAGGCCATGGTACAGGACATGGTAGTGACAACCAGTAAAACAGATTGAATCAGCAATTTGGCAATATGCAGGTTTCAGGAGGTCATGGTAACTTTAGAGGCAGGGGGAGCTTTAGAGGAAGAGGTGGATGGCAAAACAGAGGCTCTAACAATTCTGGTATTGTGTGTCACTACTGTGGCAAAACATATCATATTGCAGCCCAATGTTATGCTAAGAAAGATGATATTCGCAGTGGTAAGTTGCAGCAAGGAAACTATACATCGTCTTCATGACAAAATGAAGACAAAAATGAACGTATGTTTGTTATGTAGCATATGATGAATGCTGTTACAGGAAAGGGAACACATGAAGATGTTTGGTATGTTAATTCAAGTGCATCCAATCATATGACCAGCCATGCAGAATGGTTTGGAGAGATGCAGGATTTGCAAAATGCAGGTTATGTGCAGACGGGTGATGATTCATGCCACCCAATTTCACACATTGGAAAAGTTCCCTTGTCCTTGCATGATGGTAAGACAAAGAGTCTTTCAGATGTATTACATGTGCCATCTATTACAAAGAACTTGGTGTCAGTCGGTCAAATGGTAGAGCAAGGGCTGCAAGTGAGATTTAATGCAAAGGGCTGCTTTGTAGAAGACTTCAATGACAAGTGCAGGTTAGTTGCAAAGGGAAGTAGAGTTGGACATATGTTTACTCTGGATGCTGGAATTCCTACTGTAAATGCTGCTATGTATACTAAAGGAAAAGGTGTTGTTGCAGATATTGAAATTTGGCACAAATGCATTGGACATGCAAATGTACAAAGGCTGAAATTAATTCAGTCCAAAGGATTGGTTACAGGTTTGCCTACATTTAGAGTTGTAGAATTTCATAAGGTATGCAAAGCATGTCAATTTGGTAAGCAGGCAAGATAACCCTTTTCACATGACAGAGATGTAAGCAAAAATATCCTTGATGTTGTGCATATAGACATTTGGGGGCCTACACAAAATGTATCTCTTGGAGGCAGTTCATACTTTGTCACATTCATTGATGATTGTTCTAGAAAGCTGTGGGTATATTTTATGAAGGAAAAGAGTGAAGCGTTTGAGCACTTTAGAACTTTCAAGTCTGCAGTTGAAAGAGAAACAAGCTTGAAAGTAAAGTGCTTGAGGTCAGATGGAGGGGGAGAGTACCTCTCAAAAGAGTTCAGTGATTTTTTGAGGTCTCATGGGATAAAGAGACAGTTCACATGCAAGTATATCCCATAGCAAAATGGGGTTGCAGAAAGAAAAAACAAGCATATTGCAGAAGTTGCACGCGCCTTGATGGCTGAAAAGAATATGCCTAAGCATTTTTTGTCTGAGGCTATTCATACTGCTGTTTATATTATAAACATAACTCCCACAACTGCAGTTCATGGTATGACCCCCGAAGAATGTTTTACAGGTAAGAAGCCTGATGTTTCACACTTGAAAGTGTTTGGCTGCATTGCGTATGTTCAAGTGCTAGATGAGTTGCGGAAGAAACTGGATCCAAAGGTTGAAAAGTGTGTCTTTATTGGATACTCTTTAGAGCAGAAAGGGTATCGTTGTTACAACCCTGTCACATGTAAGTTCAGAGTGAGTAGGGATGTCATCTTTGATGAAATGAGCAGTTGGTATGCATCTAGTGGTGATGCATTGGATGATGAAGATGATCATGACAATCATGTGCAGGCTGAAAAGCAAGAATCACGAACTCTTAGTGGACCAGAGACATCATCTGGTAGTCCTTGGTTTGGGAGACTAAGGAGTACCTCTACATCTTCGGGTGCATCTAGTAGCACTACAGGTAAAGACAAAGGAAAGAATAAAGTGTCAGAAGGCGTTGATGCAGTTCTTGATGGAGACTCTAGTGGCTCAGAGAGCTTGGATGATGAGCTTGGCATTCCTTCAGTGAGGACTCCAGGTGTGCAGAGAGCACGCGTTAATGCAAAGACTCCATTGAGTGATCCAGTGATACGTAGATCTAGCAGGGTCAGATACCCTGTTAAAAGATTTGGTTTTGAAGGTTATGCAGCTCACCATTATGCTTATATGGTGAAACTAGTTGAGGATGTTGAGCCCACATGTTTTGAGGAGACTGTTGGTCATGCTCATTGGGATGCAGCAATGGATGAGGAGATGGCTGCATTAGAGGCCAATAAAACTTGGGATCCATTATCATTGCCAAAGGGCAAGAAAGATATTGGATGTAAGTGGGTTTATAAGATTAAGCACAATGCAGATGGTTCTATTAGTAGGTATACAAAGCTAGGCTGGTTGCAAAAGGCTATGCCCAGACATATGGCATAGATTATGATGAAACCTTCAGTCCAGTTGCTAGGATGGCAACTGTCAGATGTGTGATTGCTTTGGCAGCAAGCCAAAGGTTGGAGGTTGCAGCAAATGGATGTGAAGAATGCCTTCTTGCATGGTGATTTGCATGAAGAAGTGTATATGGATCAGCCAGTAGGTTATGAAGATTTAGAGCATCCCACGTATGTGTGCAGGTTGAAGAAGGCGCTCTATGGGCTCAAGCAAGCACCTAGAGCATGGTCTAACAAGATCAGAGAGTATCTTGTCAATATTGTCTTTTATGTTTCTGATGTTGATCACTCACTTTATGTGAGAAAGGGAGATGTAGGTTTGGTCATCATAGTCATCTATGTGGATGACTTGATTATTACAGGTGATAGTGATAGTGGGATTACTGAAGTCAAGGATTTTTTGAAGAAGAAGTTTGAGATGAAGGATTTAGGTGAGCTAAGGTACTTCCTTGGCATTGAGGTGATTAGATGTGATGATGGTATATAGCTGTCCCAAAGACAGTATGGCTTGGATATGTTGTCCAAGTATGGCATGACAGCATGCAAACCACTTTCAGTTCCGTTGGAGCAGAATGTAAAGTTGAGTACTGATGTTGGGGATGAGATAGAAGACCCTACTATGTTCAGGAGGATAGTGGGGATTTTGATCTACATGACCATTACAAGGCCAGACTTGAGCTATGTTGTTGGTCTTGTGAGTCAGTTTATGCAAGTACCTAGAAAGCCACATTTGGATGCAATCAGACGCATATTGAGATATGTGAAGCCCACATTACATTATGGACTTTTCTATGAGGCAGGTATAGATGTACAAGTGTTTGGATACACAGATGCAGATTGGGCTGGTAGTATGTCTGATAGAAGATCTACCAGCGGATACATGTTCTCTCTTGGTAGTGCAGCAAATGCTTGGAGTAGCAAAAAGCAATCTACAATTGCTTTGTCGAGTACAGAGGCTGAGTATAGAGGTGCTATTGTTGCAGAATGTGAGGTAGTATGGCTACAAAAGTTAATGGATGATTTGGATGTGCAGGTGGAAGGTCTAGTTGTCATTTATTGTGACAACATGAGCAGTATACAGTTGGCTAGGAACCCTATGTTCCATGCCAGGACAAAACATATTGAGGTACACTACCACTTTGCGAGAGAGAAGGTACTAGCAGGTGAGATTGACTTGATGTATGTTAGCACACAGGATCAGATAACTGACATCTTCATGAAGGCATTGGGTATAGAGAAGCTTCAAAAGTTTCGAAGCTTACTTGGAGTTGCAGAGATGCAGTTGAGCTTGAGGGGGAGTGTTGAGATGACAAGCTCAATACATGCGGACATTGATGATGGACCGCCTGGTTAGATGGGTCCACACATCTACACTTAGCACATCGGTGGTCATTATGACTCACACATGGCCACTGACTCATTACTTATTATATTCAGGTTGTTACACCTATTTATAGCTGGCATAGTTATAGCGCCAATCGACTAGTGTAGTCGGTTATGCATTGTTTAACTTAGTAGGCCACTTTCCTTTATGTTGTATCTTATCTATACTTTGTGTACATTGTAAAGTGTGTGGAAGAAGAAGAAGAAGAAATCAGCAAGAAAACGTTTTGGCCTCCATCTCTCTTCTTGGCTCTTGAGTGAGCTTCTCCTTGTGCATTCTGTGTGTGTGATCAGCGCAGCATCTTGAGCAAGTCCCCCCACCACGCGATTCTTGACATTTCAAAATTCAACCCCCCATCTCCTCCTAGATAGTTGGAGTCCTACTTTTGCTACCACTACAACTATGCATGTACCCATGAAAAAATAAGTTCACCATTTTGTAACAATGTAAAAATATGGCTCCAAGAAATTTAGCTAGGTCACAACCAGATTGATTTTCATTGGCAATCACCTATGAAAAGTGACACCCATGCGTATATCTATCACTTGCCATGATAGAAAGGGAATATCATCTATATGGTTGAGGGAGTTGTGATCATCCCAAGAAGGCCATCTACCTAAATGAAGGAGGCTAATTGACCCCAACTACCAACAAAAATGTCGTGAGCTTTGGTTAAGGAGATTGACTACAACTAATCAAAGAATGTTCCAAAAGCCATGCCTTATACACTTACCATCAATATATACCATCCCTTACACCTTAGATAACCTTACAATACATTTAGACAACATGTTTCAAAAGCCATGACTTATACACTTACCATCAATATACACCATCCCTTACACCTTGGATACCGTTACATTATACCATACCTTACACATCCATACGCATTGCATTACACCTTACACATGCATGTACATTGATACCTTGATGCTTTACAAATGTCTACAACATCCCTTACATGCGCATACACAAAATAGCATCTTTCAAAAAGTAACCCAAGTTGTATGTTAACTACTAAACAAGCTCAACATTATAAAAAGCTTTTATTTAATACTTATTCAACATATCCTTTAGCTTTCAAATGGCATATTATGCACCAAAACAAGATCAACACTATTGAGAGTGTGCACTTAACACTTTGAAAATATTCATATAGGAGTAGTGTTATTCATATTATAAAAGAAAAAGAGAGTGGCTCATAATACTTTAGCCATGTAATTACATAAAGAAATGTGTTATTGCACTTCTTCATCACTTTTTTAACTGCCCTCATCACAACTTGATAAACTCTATCCACTTGTAGTTGCCATGGTTGCATCTTATTTACCTTGCATGTTCATTATTTTCTTCTATGAAATATAGGGAAAAGGTTTCAAATGATCATTAACTAGCCCACATCTTGTCCTTGAAGTGTGACTACTCTCAATGAAAGGTATTGCCCTTCTCAATGTATTACCAAACCCATCCTCAATGGACTTAAATGTAGTGTAAGGATGTGCATGTATATTTGGAAGGGATAATTTGTATTATTGGATCTCCTTCTGTAGTAGTCATATTAAAAGTCTATGGACGTAGGTTTGGACTCTTATATCATCCCCTTCATTTAAATACTATATTAGCATTTTATTCAATAAATAGTGATAAACAAAATTAGGAGTCTTGCATACCTATGTTGGCATGAATTCGCATGTATAATGTATCCAAATCTTACATCAAGGGAGCATGTTGTCGAAGTGTTTGGGGTCGAAAGTCTACAATGGTGTCATGCCGTTACGCAACACTGTGTGAAAAACTCTAGAGAGTGTCTTTCTTATTAATCTAGAAAACCAATGCCATATTAGTCATTAATGTTAGTATTCATAGTCTGGATGGTCCAAAATACTAGATTTTTGGTGGACAAGTTTAGCCAATTTTTGATAATTTAGATATTATCTCTTGTAAAAATCCAAGAATTGTAGATAACTTCTAGACTAGGATGACATGTAAAAGAAAGTAGATAGCTTTCAGCCATTTTTTAGAAGATTTTATGTAAAAAGAGGGATCGTTGTTTTCAGGCAGTGAACACTTTGAAGTGGGAGATGAAGGAGTGATCTAGTAGAATTCTGGCCAGGTTTTGTGGTGTTTTATCCCCCTTTTTGAGCCAATGGAAACATCAAATTGGTGGTCTGAGAAGCATAGAGGAAGGTATTATTTTATGCACATTTTTGTATACAAGAGATTTGTCTTCTCACAATGCAAAAGAAAATTGATAGGCTTCACCTCTATAAGTATTATTCTACATCTTCTATTTCTTTCTGTGAGTATTTTTTTACATTTTCTATTTCTTTCAACCCCGTCTCTTCCATCTACTCCTCTCCCTAAATCTCTCCTCACCCTAATGTCTCTTACCCCCGCGATAGACTTTCCATCCCAAATGCTCCGACATTGGTGAACCCGACGTGAAAGTTGGCAGCAGAGGTGTGTAAAGATGGGGGATTCTATTGGATAAAGTGATGGTGATGCTTTGCAATAGATGATTGATTTGCTATAGCAACAATTGTTGTTACAACAGCAGATGCAAACTCGGTAGGAAGCAAAAAGAATTGATTCCTTAGCTATGAATGCACTGCAAGCAATGGGACAAGGATTGTAGTTTAAAGGTCAAAATGTTTTGGCCTTCATCTGGTTGTATGAAGAAAAGATTTTGTTTCATGGGTACCGCAGTATGCATGGAGTTGGTATTTCTCCCATTTGGCCATGAATGCATTGCATGATCAAATTGATGGGTTACATAGAAGAGATGTTCATTGGGTAGCTTTTAAAAAAGCTTTGAGAGAAGAGTTTTTCTTGGAACATGTAGGATTCGTAACTAAAAAGACATTAATAGATTGAATTGAAAAGCCCAATGAAGGATTGGTTGCTACAGCTTTGCTCCATGAATTTGAAAGTCGGTATGTGCAGTTGGATGCCAATGAGTAGCAATCATTGGAGAGTCAAAAAATTGATTTGTTTTTTAAGGCTGCAGAACCTGTTTTGTAGGAGAAGCTAACTGATCATTTAGAATATGCCTCTGTTGAAATGGGACTAGAGTTAGATTGGAGGCCAATGTAACTGAGGCAGTGCACATGTTGGTAAAGAGAGAGTAGATGAAATTAAATGGGGTACATGCACCACACCTACCAATGCTCAAAAGGGGGCTGAAATTGCAGCCAAGTGCCTGTAGCTATGGTGAAACAACCGGCTATACCTATTGGTCCGGCTCTTAAAAGTGATACTGTGGATGAATTAATCAAAGGCATGTGTGATTTGAGGCTAAATTTGACATAAATCTATGCAAAGGTCAAAAATTTGGATGTCAAGGTAGAAGAGAAGGGCCGAGCAACAGCCCAAAGGCCGTATAGAGAAGGATACAAGAGAAGATGCATTTGGTGTGATAGTTTATAGCATGAAAAGCGAGATGGTACAGCCTACAATGAACTGGAAGCAAAAATATTAGTCTTTTGGAAAGATGGCAAAATACATACAACAGAAATTGATCTTCCAATAGAGCCAAATTTTGGAAATCGTGGCATGCAGAAGAGGTCGGAAGAGATGGCTATAAGGACATCATTTGTTGCCATAGATGTAGCCATATATGGGTTGAGAATTGAAAGGGTTGATGAAGCTTGTAAAGGAGGCATGACTGAAGCAAAATCTAATATTTGGATGCAAGCATTAGATTGTATGGAAAAGGGCAAAACAATAAAGTCTGAATTAGCTAATGCAAGTTAGAGTATACAATGGAGAACAGGATGCAGTGCACCAGTGGATTCATTTTCAGCCTATGCTTATTTGGCTGAGGTTCATAATCAAGAAGCTCTTGTGGAAGAAAAGAGAAGAAGAGATGAGGACATTGCTGGTCCTTCCTCTTCAGGTCCATCGAGATACATCACAGGAAGTAAAATGGAGCAATAGAAAGAGGCTGAAAAGGCCATATCTGAGCATGTTGTGGAGGATGCATCTCAAGAGAATAAAGAAGAAGGGAAGAAAAGGGGCAAGTAGCTTGGTTACACATTACAATTTGATCTTGAAACTGCCACAAACCTTTAATAATTCTTGGAAGATCACATACTTGGCAATAGAGTGGAATTCACACTTGGCAAATTTCTTGGAATCGGAAAGCATGAATTTCACGATGCAATCACTGATATGCTGAAATAAAAAAGACAGTTTGATGGTGAAGTTCTACAAGCATTGATGCAGGTTGATAAATACATAGAGAAACATCTTCAAAGGGAGTATGATGATGCATGTAATGTTGTTTTGGAATAGGTTGATGCTAAAAATGGATTAAATGGAAGTGTAGACATCAAGCTTGTGGCTGAAAATGGTATTATGGGTAGCACTAAGCAAAGAGAGAAGGCTATGTATAATAGGGATGTCCATCAACAAGCACATGAAGAAGAAGATGCTCATTTTATTCCAAGCAGCCATTATTCACGAACACATTGGACTTGTGCTATAACAAAGACAATTTTTAAAGTGGGAGAAAGAGAGACATCTTGCATAGCTCTCTTGGATCATGGTTTCGAAATCAATGTTATGGCACGCAACTTATATGAGAATGGAGGTTGGCTGATTGATGTAGATCTAGGATGGCACATGTGAGCAGCAAACAATTCATTAAGAGATCTTTATGCGACTTGTCCAAATGTACCCATGACTATTGGAGATGTTAGGGATAAATATCATTTCTTTGTGCAGGATTCATTTAGTTATCCGGTGATTTTGGGGCAGCCCTATATTTCAAAATCAAGGCTCGTAACAAAAGCCTTGGATGACGATTCTTCATATGCTCGAGTTTAGAGTAAAGATCCTCATAGAGGTAAAGCTTGTCAATTTATTTCTGCATTATGAGAAGATAAATCTCTTGTAGACACAAACGTGCATAAAACAATAGCTTTCTCTATGCTACTCAGACCACCAATGTGATGCTTATGTTGGCTCCGAAAGGGGGGTAAAATACAAGGACACCTGGCTAGAATTCTCCCAGATCACTCCTTATTCTTCCAGTTCAAAGTGTTGTTCACTGCCTGAAAACTGCGATCACACGTCGCACGATTTTGCTATTCCTTCTTTTTACATAAAATCCTCCCAAAATGGCTGAAAGCTACTTTCCTTCTTTTACATGTCATCCTATTCTAGAAGTTATCTCCAGCTTTTGGATATTTACAAGAGATAATATCTAAAATGTCCAAAATTGGCTAAACTTATCCAAAAATCTAGTATATTTGAACCATCCACACTAAAGACACTGACATTAATGACTAATATGGCATTGGCTCTCTAGATCAATAAGAAATCCGAATGACGATGTATTCTAGAGTTTTTCACACTCTGTGCATGTAGTGGCACGACATCCACCCCCTCTTAACTTGCACATCCTTCGGCATGTGGCAATGTCTTATGGATTTGCAGTGTTAGAAGAAGTATCATCTACCATATCAATGTCTTCATCTTCTACATTTTCTTCTTCCATATTCTCATGTTCATGCTCATCAAACTCTTAAATGACTTCATACATCTCTAGAGTATCAACATAAATAACCTCTTCTTCTACCCTGTTTTCAGCATTAATTGCTGTAGAAATTTCAGCCACTATATCAACATCAACCATCCTTGAAAATAGCCCTAAAATACCTTCATTTGTAGCACCATCAAACCATATATCTTCATCTCTTTTTCAGCCCATGGTACATATTTCTTTTTAGCCTTGCACATGGCTGAAATATTCTTAAAACTACCAAGACTACATGTTGTCCATTCATGAAATCTAAACATAAACACAATTTTCCCCTTTCTTGGAGGCATAATTATCTTCCTAGAGGTATTGCCATAACCTCCACTTACAGCAGTGCTATCTAAAAACCATTAAACTCTCGTCCATTAGGTGGCATGGGATTATCCTGTAGACTATCTCGATTGCAGGATGATTCACACAAACAGTGAGGAACTATACAGCTTTTTATTGTCTTTACGTACCTAAGAGCATATGATGAGCCATCATCCAAGGCTTTTGTTTCTAGCCTTGATTCTGAAATATAGAGCTGCCCCAAAATCACCAACTAATTACATGAATCCTGCACAAAAAAATGACATCCATCCCCAACATCTCCAATAGTCATGGTTACATTCAGACAAGCTGCATAAAGACCCCTTGATGAATTGTTTGCTACTCGCATGCACCATCCCAGATTTACATCAATCGGCCAACCTCCATTTTCATACAAACTACGTGCCATAAAATTGATTTTGAAACCATAATCTAAGAGAGCTATGCAAGGCATCTCTCTTTCTTCCACTTTAACCATTTTCTCTGTTGTAGCACGAGCCCAATGCGTTTGTGAATAATGACTACTTGGAATAAAAAGGGCATCTTCTTCTTCTTGTGCTTGTTGATGGGCAGCCCCATTATACATAGCCTTCTCTCTATGCTTACTGCTGCCCATAAGACCAATTTCAACCACCACAAGCTTGCTATCTATACTCCCATTCAACCCATTTTCAACATCAGCTTGCTCCAAATCAACATTACATGCATCATCATATTCCCTCTTAAGTTGTTTCTCTATGTCTTTGTCAACCTACATCAATACTTGCAAAACTTCACCATCAAACTATCTTTTTCATTTTAGCATATCAATTATTGTATCATGAAATTCATACTTTGCGATTCCAAGAACTTTCAAGTGTAAATTCCACTCTACTGCCAAGTATGCAATCTTCTAAAACCTTTTTAAGGTTTGTGGCAGTCTCAAGATCCGATTGTAAAGTGTAACTGGGTTGCTTGCCCCTTTTCTTCCCTTCTTGTTTCTTCTCCTAAGATGCATCCTCCATAACATGCTCAAGTATGGATTTTTTAGCCTCTTTCTACTGCTCCATTTAACTTCGTGTTATACATCTAGATGGGCCTAAAGAGGAAGGACCAACAGTGTCCTCATCTCTTCTTCTCTTTTTTTCCACAAAATCTTCTTGATTACGAATCTCAACCAAATAAGCATAGGCTAAAAATGAATCCACTGGTGCACTCCATCCTGTTCTCCCTCGTATACTCTGACTTGAATTAGCCAATTCTCAAACTTTGTTGTTTTGCCCTTTTCCATGCAATCTAATGCTTGCATCCAAATGCGAGATTTTTCTTCAGTCATGCCTCCTTTACGAGCTTCATCAACCCTTTCAATTCTCAACCCATATGTGGCTACATCTATGGAAACAAAGGATGTCCTTGCAACCATCTCTTTCAACCTCTTTTGCATGCCACCATTTCCAAAATGTGGCTCTATTGAAAGACCAGTTTCTGTTGCATGTATTTTTCCATCTTTCCAAAAGACTAATCTTTTTGCTTCAACTTCATGGTAGGCTCTACAGTCTCGCTTTTCATGCTATAAATTGTCATATAAAATGCATCTCCTCTTTTATCCTTCTCTATATAGCCTTTAGGCTATTGTCCAAGTCTTCTCTACTATCTTAACATCCAAATTTTGGACCTTTCCATAGATTTTTGTCAAATTCAGCCTCAAATCACGCATGTCTTTAATTAATTCATCCACAGCATCACCTTTAAGAGCTGGACAAATAGGTATACCTAGTTTTTCTACCATAGCTACAAGTGCCTTGGCTGCAATTTCAACCCCCTTTTGAGCACTAGCAAGTGTGGTGCCTATACCCCATCTTAATTTCATATACTCTCTCTTTACGAACATATGCACTGTCTTAGTTACATTAGCCCAATCTGATTTCATCCCTGTTTCAAAAGAGGCATCTTCTAAATGATCAATCAGCTTCTCTTGCAATATAGGATCTATAGCCTTCAAAAACAAATCAATTTTCAAACTCTCCAATGATTGCTGCTCATCAACATCCAACTGCACATACCGACTTTCAAAATCATGGAGCAAAGTTGTAGCAGCCAACCCTTTATTGGGCTTTTCAATCCAATTTGTAAATGTCTTTTTAGTTACTAATCCTGCATCTTCCAAGAAAAACTCTACTCTCAAAGCTTTCTTAAAAACTTCCCAACTAGCATTTCTTCTATGTAACTCACCAATCCAATCATACAATGCATACATGGTCAAACGGGAGAAATACCAACTCCATGCATACTGTGGTACCCCATGAAACAACATCTTTTCTTCATATAATTAGATGAAGGCCAAAACATTTTGACCCTTAAACTGCTTCAATTCATGTCCCACTGCTTGCAATGCATTCACAACTAAGGAATCAATTCTTTCTGCTTCCTGCTGAGTTTGCATCTGTTGTTGTAACAACAACTGCTATTGTTGTTGTTGTTGCAACAAAGCAATCATCTGTTGTAAAGCATCACCACCACTTGAACCTACAAAATCCCTCATCTTTACACACCTACCAACTTTCACCTTGGGTTCACCATTATCGAAGTGTTTGGGGTCAAAATTCTACCATAGGAGTAAGAGATAGTAGGGTGAAGGGAGATTCAAGGAGAGGAGTAGACAGAAGAGAAGGGGCTCAAAGAAATAGAAGATGTAGAAGGATACTCATAGAAGTAAAGCCTATCAATTTATTTATTACATTATGAGAAGATAAATCTCTTGTAGACAAAAACTCGCATAAAACAATAGTTTCCTCTATGCTACTCAGACTGCCAATCTAATGATTCCGTTGGCTCCGAAAGGGGGGTAAAATACTAGGACACTTGGCAATAGTTCTCCAAAATCACTCCTTCTTCTCCCAGGTTGGAGTGTGCAATCACACATTGTGTGATTTCGCCAATCCTTCTTTTTACGTAAAATTCTCCCAAAATGGCTAAAAGCTACCTGCTTTTTGGTGTGCAAATCAGATGATGGTTGCGTACGTAGCGAGCGCCGCAGGTCCCCAAGAACAAAAGAACTCTACTTAAGCTCATAAAAACAAGAAGAGAGTTTACATGACATGAAGCAAAAAGACAAATTGGGTGCAATCTCCCCCCATGCCTTGTGTAAGCGCTTCATAAGGCATATGTTTATAAATGTATTCATCTCCAAGCTCAAAAATAGCCCAATTTTACAATTAGCATGCTTTGGCTTTTGTGTTTGCTTTTCTCCAAATAAAGAATAAAGCGGTTAGGCAGCCCAAAAGTTGGGTTGTGCCCAAATACAATGTCCAATAATGAAATATTTAAACCATATATCCATGTGCATAAAAAATAATAAATATTTGACAAGCACTTCAATAAATAAGTGCGCCTAAATAAATATTAGTGACATGCCTTTAATGATAAGGTGCGCATCCGTAAAAAATGATAATTTCTTCTAGGTAGTCTGAATACATGCTATCGCCCAGTGCTTTCCAACGCCATCGCTACCTGCTCTACACATCAACTGAAGCATTCACAATTGTTAGAAAATAATAAAATTAAAATGATCAAAGTGAATACCTAGCAGCCTTCAGCTACAAAATAAATAAATAGATTGGAACTCTATCCTAACATTAATTTAATACGAGTGCACTCTAAACTCATAAACATCCATTAATTTAAATATGTATTTTGCATAATCACCCGCCACGGAATCACCCACGTGCACATTAAATTAACATGATGCCCGAAAAGGACAGGCATTCTCGTCAACTTCTTGCATAAGGAATCCACCTTATGTACGAGCCCCAGCAAATAAATATAGTTTTACGGAATCCACTGTGGTCTCACAGAATCCACCATGGAATATGTCTCCTTGCATCATACCCCCGGGGTGGGATAGCAATTGTCCTCAATTGCTATTAGCTCAATGTGGAGCGAGCAGTGAGGGGTAAGCACTTAGATTACGGGCGTGCATCCATTGGGCCTCTTCAACATGATGGTTTTTAACCTTGACCAAATATCTAGAGTATCTACGGCTAGTTCTAGCGGTCATAAAGTCAGTGTCTAGAATAGTTTCAGGTTCAAGGATTTCACTTTCTTCTTCTAACAAAGGAGGGTTTTCATAGACAGGATGAACAGGTAATTGGCCTCTAAAAGGTCATAACAAACTAATATGAAAAGTATTGTGGATTTTCCAGTGTTGGGGTAGTTTTAATTTAAATACATTGTCATTGATTTTTTGAATGATCTTGAAAGGTCCATAAAATCTAGGGGTTAACTTAACAACAGGGTGCCTCTCAACACTTTGCAATCTTCTCTTTTCAATGCGTAAACAAACATAATCATCAACTTTGAAACTCATAGCTTTTCTTTTCTTGTTAGCTTGTTTAGTGTATGATTGCTGGGCTTTCGCAATCATATCTTTGACTTTAGCAAAAATAGTAGCATGCATATTAGTAATATCATCAACAACTTTAACTTTGTTTGATAATGATGTAACAAGTGTAGGCAATCTATGTCCATAAATGATTTCAAAATATTATTTCTGTGTTGTCGTGTGTGGTGTATTATTGTATGCAAACTGAAGTAAATGCAAGTGTGTATCCCATGTTTGTGGCTTTGAAATTGTGTATGCACGCAAAAGATCTAATATTGTACTATTAGTAGCTTCTATTTTCCCATTAGTTTCAGGATGAAATGCAGATGAGAATCAATCTTTGTACCTAAATTAGTAAAAAAATTAGTCCAAAAATTATTACAGAATCTAGAATCATGATTAGAAATAATAACTTTTTGCAAACCATGGTTAGTGAAAACAGTCTTTAAAAACAATTGTGCAGCTTGAGATGCAATTAATGTTTTCTTGCATGAAATGAAATATGCTTGTTTGCTAAATCAATCTACAATAGTCCAAATCATATCATGATTAGCTTGGGTAATAGGCAAACCAGTTATAAAATCCATTGAAATACGTTCCCATGGTCGTTCAAGATTTGGTAAAGGCATTAATAAACCATATTGCTTACCATGGTGTCGCTTAACTCTTTGACAAATTAAACACTCAGATACAAAGTTAGAAACATCAAATTTCATTTGTGACCAATAAAAATCTTTAATCAATGTACGTAAAGTAGAAATAATACCTCTATGGCCTTGATATGGGGGACAATGAATTGCGTGCAACACAAATGACCTAAATTGAACAGTTACACACAACCTTTTCTCATAAAACATAAATCCATCAGAATAAGACAATGAATCAATTGAAATCCAGTTATTAGCAACTAATTTATTCCAATCAACTTGAAAACTGGGGTCTTGGTCATAGGTATCTTTCATAGGGATAAGGGAATCAAAAGATATAACTGAGATATTATGGATAGTTGGTCTTCTACTTAAGGCATTGGCAACCACATTCTCTTTTCTGGGTTGATATTGGATAAGTGGGTGAAAACTTTGAATAAAAGCAGCCCATTTGATGACAGCCAAAGATTTGTGGCTAACTAAGGAGATGTTAGATACTTTGTTGGTCAGTTTTGATCAGGAATTCAAATCCCATTAAATAGTGTTTCCATTGACGTAAGGCCTATACTACAGTTAACAATTCCTTATCATAGGTAGAATACTTCAGCTCAAAGGGTTTAAGTTTACAGCTAGAATAGGCTATGGGATGTGAATCTTTCATAAGGACAGCTCCTATTCCTAATCCACTAGCATCAGTGACTACTAGAAAGAATGGTCTATTGAAGTCAGGTAATTGCAAAACAGGGGCATGGGTTAAAGCATGTTTCAATAAAGCAAAAGACTTTTTTTTGTTATCAAACCAATGATATACAATACCTTTCTTTAATAATTTCGCTAAAGGTAATGCAAGCAATGAAAAATTTCTCGCAAATTTTCTGTAAAAGCTAACAAGACCTAAGAAAGAATGTAACTCATACACATTTTTAGGGATCGGCCAATTCAAAATTGCTTCTATCTTTTTAGGATCAACTTCAATACCATCAGAAGAAACAATATATCCTAAGTATTCAATGTGGGTTTGGAAAAATTCACTCTTTTCAGGGTTAGCATGTAATTTATTCTCTTTCAATAATTTGAAAACCAAAGATAAATGTTCATAATGCTTGTTCTCATTCTTACTAAAAACCAATATGTTATCAAAGAAAACAATTACAAAATGCTGATGCTTCAAAAATATGTGATTCATCATACGACTGAATATGGCCGGTGCATTAGCTAAACCAAAAGGCATAACAAGGAATTCATAATGACCAAATTGAGTTCTAAATGTACTTTTGAAAATGTCAAGTGTATCCAATCATACTTGATGATATCCAGATTTAAGATCTATCTTGCTAAATATTGTGGTCCCTTGTAGTTTATCCATGGGGTCGTCTACCCTAGGGATCGAATATCCACTCTTGACAGTGATATTGTTTAGGGAACAATAATCAATGCACATCCTATAGGTATTATTTTTCTTCTTGACTAACAGGAAGAGTGTACCAAAAGGAGAACTATTGGGCCTAATGAGACCTCGGGTTAACAATTCTTCAACTTGGGCTTGGATTTCTTTCTGTTCAATTTGATTATGTCTATAAGGTGCTTTACATGGTGGTTGAGAACCAGGAATTAAATCTATTTTATTATCTTCAAGACGTATAGGTGGTAAACCAAGTGGTAAATCAATAATAAAATAATTTTTAAATTGTGAAAAAAATTGTGCGTGCCTAGGATGCATTTGATTTTCCTTAGCTTCAATTTCATTCACCCATACTAAGTATGATTTGCTACCTTTTCTTAATGCATGTTTATCATATGTGTGACTAAGCAATGGAAAATTATCAAAGGTGTGCGCACCATGTAATGTTTTTGTTTTTCGTTAGAATGAATTTTCATTGAATGTGTGGAATAATCTATATCGGGATTGTATTTATGACACCAAGGCATTCCTAAAATAATGTCACTAGATTGCAAAAGCACAACCAAAAAAAAATTTGTGCTCAACATAATCACCAATTTTAATTTCTAAATCATGAACTTTCTGTGTACCATTGTATCTAGTGCCTAGGAATGCATCTTTTATGTAATAATGAGTTGGAACAGTACATAAATTCAATTCTTTGACCAATTTTGCAAAAATAAAATCTTGTGTGCTCCCATCATCATGCAAAACAATCTTTTCGTTACCATGCACAAGACGTTTCATCGTTAATAATGAATGAGGATTTGGCATACCTTGTAAAATATCTGAAGTAGTATTGATATCATCATCATCTTTTGTGAAATCTGGCATTTCTTCATGGTCTTCATCTTTAATCACTCCCAAGTAGTTGATGTGAACAATTGGCTTTTTAGATTGACAATTCACCGCTAGATGTCCCCAGGTTGGTGGCACTTGTACCAAACTATAGGCTTGGCTTTGGAAAAATAATTGGTAAAAATATCCAATATATTTTTACCAAAATGTTACAACTTCATAGGCAAGATTACATAAGTTCCATGCTCAATGATGTATTGGCTAATGGACCAATGATTGTCCAAATGATAAAACTTGAAAGAAATTATCTTTACAAGGAATAAGGTGACAAGACCATATGAATGAAAGATTTAAAAAGGGGATATTTGATGGGCTAAATAACAATATAGCCTAAGAAATGTTGGTGGAAAAGTGACATCATCAAGTGCATTACAAGTAGTCATGCATTGCTATGAAAAACACAAAGCCTACAATCATTATGATGAAGATAGCATCAATAAAAGTAAGCTAGAAAGGAATCACACTTACAAAGGTCATACCATACCTCCATGAATTATGAATGTAACTTATTTTCCTTCTGCAATTGTCATAACAATGTTGAAGCTAAAAGTGGTTATAGCAAATGACAACAACCCCACAAAGCAACAACCTAAAATCACAACCATAATAGCCCCACTGATTAGCACTAGTTGCTTGAGGGCATGACAAGATTGTTTCCCATCATATGTTCTTATGAGGTGCTAATGGCTGCAACCAACAATTTTTCTCTCACGTGTTGGGGGAGTAAGGGCTTTTGGAACCATGTACAAAGGGAATTTCCACACTATAAGTGGTGAAGTAGTGATAATGAAATATCTTGAGAGCTGATCGCAAAAAGAGAAGCAATTCCTAGCCTCCAATGTAAGTGAGGTCATTGTTATCACTTGGAAAATGATCCAAGCTTGTGAGATCAGTTGAGGATGTTGGAAGGGACTAAGTTGGAAATAGGTAGGTTGGAAAGGACTAAGTCCATAGTATGTAGGCTTTGATGTTAAGTCAATAGTAGGTAGGCAACTCTAATGAGGATTGTCACTTCCATGAGTATTAATGAGAGAGAGTGGAGGGTTGGCAAGAGGATTCATGGAGAGCGGATGAGTGTTAAGCAAGTACTTGGGAAATGGATCAATGGTATGAGGGATGGTGAGGCAGGAAGGATGGGTGGGGTTAGCTAGGGTTGTCAAAGGGGGGCACTACAACTATTGTACTGCTACATATTGGCTCAAGCTATACTCTGAGAGAGAGAGAGAGAGAGAGAGAGAGAGAGAGAGAGAGAGAGAGAGAGAGAGAGAGAGAGAGAGAGAGAGAGAGAGAGAGAAAGAAAGAAAGAGATATGGTGGTAGCCCTCTTTGCATCATCTAGGTTGAGGGTCTCGGTATATATATATATATATATATATATGGATGAAGCAACAACTTGCTTTGCATCTTCTAGGTTGAGGGCCTCTATTGAGAGAGAGAGAGAGAGAGAGAGAGAGAGAGAGAGAGAGAGAGAGAGAGAGAGAGAGAGAGAGAGAGAGAGAGAGAGAGAGAGAGTGTGTGTGTGTGTGTGTGTGTGTGTGTGTGTGTGTGTGATGCAACCCTATCCTTAGACCCGATCAAAGATCAATTGCTAGAACTAGATGAAGGCCCCATTGCACGATGGGTATCCATGAGCTTGATGGCATTCTTCTTTGATGACAAAATGGGATGGTGGGAGAAAGGATAGGGTCAAGGACAATGGAGGCCATCATCACCATATAGGCGATGGGGCTTGAAATATAGCTTGATCCATCCTAAATAACAAGGTTGATGCTACAAATTCCTTTGCCAAGGATAGCACAAAGCATGGCATCATTAACTGCAGGAGTGTGACAGTAGCATTTCCCCTTTGTATAATGATAAGAGAGATGATCATGATAAAGAAGCTCAAGTCCTTTTGGAGACTAGCATAAGTTAGGAAATGGAGGTCTTTTCGAAGGAGGTAGTAACTCCTCATCCTGCTAGCCATGTGTTTTGAGGTGGCACTGGTTTTGATGATGCCTAGAGATAGCATGCTATCAAGAAGACTCTTCATTCCCTTGGCTTGTCCTAGTTTCCTTACACTTATCCTAATTTACTTGGTAATATAAATGAAATGGACTAATGTCTTTGGTCGTACGAGGATTTATGAAGAAATTTATGATTTTGAGTACTCGTTCTAATGCTTATTATGTAATCTTTTGTAAAGGAGTGAACCAAGAGCGAGAAAGAAGAGAGAGATGACTATAGAAGAGAGAAAAGAAGAGTGTAGAGAAGAGGAAAAGACTATTCAAAGAGAGAGAAGGATTGGAAGTAGAGAGAGAAAGATAGAAAAGGAGAGAATGAAGCTATGGAATGTAAGAGAGATAATATGTAGATAAAAATATTTTGGTATTAAAAGAGTGTTTTAGGTAAAATGGGAAAAATCCCATGTTATGGGAAAATTAAAATTTCCAAGGTCGACATTTGTCATAGTAAGTTTGTCTAGTTTTATGAGTCTAGGAAGGGATAATATGGTTGAGAAGTATCATTTTTAGTATGATTATTATTCTCTTTTTATTTTGAGCTTGGCTATGTGACCAGGCCATACATCTATGCTTTGAATATGATTAGCCCACTTGACTATTACTAGCTAATATTGTTATTTTATGGTGAATATCAATATTAGGAAGGCCATTGATGATAGTATATGATGAGAAGTATGTTGGACTAGCAAGACTTGGTAACTCTATCTTTTAGTAAATAAGTCTCAAGAAAAAGTGGCTGGTGTTTTAAAACACCATTGGAACTCCTTCCAATTAATCACAAGTACTGGTTTAGGGTTACATTGCTAGACTATGCCATAATACAAAGTCTTCACAAGACAAATGATAAAATAAAATCTACAAAAAAACTACATAAATTCAAATGAAAATAAAATATATTTAATGAAATTGAATTTCATTAACATCATTGTAGTCAAAACTCAATAGTTAATCAAATATAATTTAAGGAAACGTGATATTGAAGGCATTGTTACTTACCCTTCATGTGCTCATGAACTAAAGTTGCATGTTCCGTAGCTTGATTATGCCTTCTCACATGCGGCCTTTGGTATCTTCACTCTTTTATGTTAAACTTGTCCATTTGATTTCCATGCCCAAACAATTGAATCAACATGTTCCCATACCTTTGGGTCTTCCTTATTCTCCATCCAATACTTATTCCAACAACCATGATAAACCTATGCATCATTCATACCCTTCCTTTTTGCACATGGTGCTAATACTGGATGAAAAATTTTGGTAGTTTGGTGATGTCCTATCCACCTTAACATTTGACTCAACAATTGCAAGCCAAATGGGATAGATATTGCTGTCATTTGAACATAGTAGGAGGAAGTCTCCATGTTGCAGATCAATATACGGCTTGAATTCTTCCTTTAGTTTCAAAGAATGCGACCCACAATAGTGTTCATTCCATTGCTCAAATCCTAATCATTTTTCATCTTTTTTGGAGTCTCCATTTTCTGATGCGATACTAAAATCATCTATTTGACATATTATCATTGGCCAAAAGTCTACATATGATGCAAAATTTTTCTGTGCTTGACTAACAGGACTTTCAATCTCTTTAATAACATTATCCCAATAGTCAATAACATGCTTGAAGTATAAAGGGATATCATGACCCTTTCATGTGTTCTCCCAAAACCTCATATGAGCCTTTATTCTTGGTATAACTAACTCATGATCCTTGACAAAACTAGCCATTGGCAACAATTCAAGACATCCACTAAGAATTAGTGATCTACCTTGGGCATCCTTCTTCCATAATTCTATACCCCATCCTTAGGCATCCAATCAACTATTTTTGGATTCACTTTATATTGCATGACTTGACTAGTTCCCTACATAAAAAACCCAAAATGGAGTGGCTTTGAGTGGCCAACAAGGGCATAGGGTCCATCACAAAGGTATCCATCAAAAAAATTCTTAAAGTTGGGAACTCGTGTAAGTAAAAATGGGGCTAGCACCCCCCTTGCAACAAGAAGTGAGAGATACAAAAATACATATCTATTCTTATTCTCTGATGCACAATTGTCCATTTGTAGTAACAAATTTTCTAGGAGCTTATGAAATGAGTACTCCCAGGTAGAGGAAATACTTTGTTGTTCTTGTTGATCTTTGTTGATATCAATCACCATATCCTCTCCATTTGATGTGCAGCCATTTATATACAACTTGGCACTACAAGGATGTTTATTGGGTGGTTGAGATTGTCATTTGCCACCATGAGATATATGATAATCTAGTGAATTTCTACAATTCAAAGCAATAAACAATGAATTTCTACCCCTTGTTAGACCACTGGTCGCTAGATCCCCAAGTTCATGTCTATCTGCTCTTTCTAAGTTATGCAAACAAAATGCAAGAGATCCAATTGCGAGATTAGGATCAGAAGGCCATAAACCATTTAGCACAAAGTGCCCATAGTGACCTTCTCCATGATTATGAGTTATTGCTCCAACAAGTGATACTTGGACTTGCCATGTTGAATCCAACTCTTTCGAAACTTGAGACAATCTAAGGATTGCAATCTTCTTTTGATCAATTTTATCATGAATGATGCACACATATTTTTCTGGTTGAACCTCTGAGTACCTATGCCATGTGTAGTAGAGCTTCCTACATAGTTGTTGTGTCATATGAATTTGTCTATTTTTGGATATTATTTGTCTCTCCTATATATCCTTTGTGGCTTCAAGTTGAGATTTTAAAGAGCTACAAATGGTGCACTTGGAAAATTGACTAGACCTGCTCAATGCCATATGTGGATACACTGTATTCCAAATTCTATTAAATATTGACTTTGACATTCCTTCTTTGTAACCTAGTTGTTGCAGTGATGAATTCACCTCATGTAAAATGTCAACTTGCTTATATTTATCTGGCCCTAACCAATTGAGTTTCTCTAACCCCATCAAGCAATGTCCTACTTCTGTTTGGCATGTGTTATCCATTTTTTTCAACAAACTCTTTAAGAAATGACCTTGCCATCCCCAAATGTGCTTGAATTCTCTTTAGTCTTTTTGTATTTCCATGGACATAACACCTTGCTCCACTCTCAAATTTTCTTCTATAATGATAAAAGGTTGTTTTAAGAATTCCATGCACTATGTACCATGTCTTACAACATATTGTGGAAGCATTCATCTTGAAAGTGTAGTTAATCTTCATTGTACTCTCATGGTGCCAAGTAGTGGTGGAAAGCATATCATATACATAATTAGTTCAAGATTCAGAGTTTTGCCCCCAAAATTGTCTACATATTTGCATCACACTATCATGATTTGCATATTGGCAACATCTATTAGAGCAACAATCCATAGTAGCTACTTGTTGTACTGAATCAAGTGAAGTATATGTGCTAGCAACTATTGGAGACATGTCTCTTGGAACCCTCTTGATGAAAGTATACTTCCTTTTCTTAGAGAATGGTCTATTAAAAGCCATATCTAGGACTCCACCAAATTGAAGCACTTAAGTTTTCTATTGGTGATTGGTCCAAAGAAGAACGTGGTAGTGGACTACCATCCAACAAATTCACTTGATCAATTGGCCATAAAATTATGTCAAGACTATTCACAGCATGCAATTTCTTTTGAGAACCTTCAATGAAAGTTTACTCTATTCTAATCCCAATACAACTCTCTCCCAAGCAGTCAAAATGTATAGCATTATCAAGATGCACAAATAGTATAACACCTTCATGGCATTTGTGAACCTTACTCTCATCCCATAAGGTGACACATTGATCATTTCATGATTGACGAATCCTTAAATCATCTTCTTGGAGTGAGATAGACGACATTGCTAGTCTGAGATAGGTGGCATTGCATCAAGTAGTATAGAACCGTTAGAGGGTGTTCTTTCTCCATGCATATGTAAGACATACACATTTTTAGTAACACCACAGTGCTTTATTTGTTCACAATCATCAACTAGAGATGCTGAAGTTGTAATGTTCTCTTAATCAACTAATAGCTTTACATCCAATAAGGGGCATCGAATAGCTCTCCACACAGCGTGTTTCAACTCTTTCACATCTAAAGTAGGAAAAGGAACCATGACAATTTTGAAGCATGAATTCACTATCACAGAAACATTCCCATCCCAATCTTTGATCCACCACAGATTGCATTTGGACAAGCTGAGCATATGAAACCAAAACCAACTTCTACATTATCCAATAGCAAATAAATGTTGTCTCCAACTTGTAAGATATAATCTATAAAACACAAATAATAGTCTTACACTATGCTGGCATGTAACTAATAGAGGTATGCAAAACTTCTAGATAACCAAACATAGAATAGCAAAATACAACCAATTGAGCATATCAAATCTCTACCTAATGTGATGAAGAAAAGGTTTACTACCAAACATGGAAAATCTCTATCTCAATGAGAGTTTGCTAAGCTCAAAGAGAGTTAATGTATACAGCTCAATCACATGACCAATTTGAAACTTAGTAAATGATTTGTTTTGATTTGAAAGCCTTGCCACATCATGAAGTATATCTCCTTTAGTTGGTGATTGGTGATATGGCACACCTATTTCAACTATCTCTATTATGGGATATATCTCATAAAGAAAGAGGAGATATAAGCTTGACCACATGGCCAATATTTGCTCCAAAGAGATCTTGAGAGAGTTGTGCCTTCTTGAGGAGAGGATTGATACAAATTGGACCACATGCTAAAGCTCTTTTTTAAAGGTATCCCAAAATTAATGCCAAAAGGAGATGGTTGAGACAAGCTTGCATACATGCTCAAACGCTAATTCAAAGGCATCTGAAAGAGGAAAATGAGATAGCCTTATATCATCTTCTAGGAAAGCATTCCTTTATTTCCATGGCAACTTGTCATTTACAGACCCCTGTCATACATTTTCCATCAACACAAGCCTTGGAATATTTATCCAAATCACAATGCAACAATCAATTGATTGAAAGAAAAACATTTAAGGTGTTGTTCAATAAACCAACAAAACTAATTGTATTTTTCCCAAACAATACAAGAATTGACGCAATAATAATTCCATCGCATATTCTCTCTCCCCTTTGGGATCAAAGAGCAATTGTATGCAAGTTTTACTTAATACTTGTATGCACAATTCCTAATGTTATTATTTTTATGATTATGCTATTCATATCCCTTGACTGATTGCTTTATCAACAAATAAGCCATATGCAACTAAGTGCAATTAACTTCCCTTAATACATGCACTTTGCAAACTCCATCTTTCGAATATGTGAGAAGAGCCCTATCCCTTCCCATGACCTATTCTTTCACATCATAGTCTAGAGCCTAATGTATCTCATGCGAGAATCAAAGCAAGCACCTATCCATTTAGAAATACATTACTTATAATCGGAATTGCAGTTGGATTGATAGTGATGCCTTTGCCCAAAGCTTTGTTGTTGGTTGTAGGATTGCCATCCGCACGCGACATTCTTCACTTGGAGGCCATCGTCCGCAAGTAGACTCAATAGATTAAGAAGGTGGAATAGAATCGAGATGGGAGAGTGTAAGAGAAGATGGTTAAGTCAAGGATCGAGATAGAGGGAATTGTGTAGCCTCTCGAAGTAACTCTTCTCTCTCTCTCTCTCTCTCTCTCTCTCTCTCAAAAGCTCTCTCTCACAATCTCTTGGAGGGGTATCCTTCTTTCTACCTCTCTCGCGTAGCCTCTCGGGGTCTCCTTATGCTCCCTTGTGTCTCCCCATGCCTCATATTTATAATAGATTAGAGAAGAGGGGATGAGGCCGGGAACAAGAGTTCTTGGTGGAGGGACTCTTGGAAAACTCAGTGATCTGATGCTTAACTCATAAGGGTGGTAAAACCCCATGACACTTGATTAGAAAGCTTTCAAATCACTCCTTTTTCTCCTTGTTTGACTGCATGTAGACTGTGATCGCAATGTGCGTGATTTCACCAATTACTCTCTTTATCTTTTTTCCTTTTTATAAAATCTCCAAAACTAACTAAAAGATCACTTATCTTTTCTTTTAAATGACATCCAGTTCTAGAAATCTCCATATCTTTTTAGGATAATATCTAAAATATCTCAAATATACTAGTTTTGCCCAAAATCTAATATTTTTGGACCATCCAAACTATACACATTAATACTAATGATTAATAAGGCTCATAAGTTTTGTTCATGTTGTAACTTCCGTGAAGGGTGGCCACGGTCCTTGTCAATCCAAGAAAAAAAAAATTACGACTCTCAATTTTTTAACATATATATTTTTAATTAAATAAAAATTATTAATTATTAATGTTAGATAGTTTTTACCTTAGTTAGTTATTAGTTAGTAATCTTACTAACTTATTAATTGACTAACTAACTTCTAAACTAACCAACTAACTTTTATTACGTGGAAATATTATATATAGAGGGGAAACAATATTACCAAGCTCCTTCCCGATAGAGAGAGAGGGTGGATACAAGCTTGAGCATATGCTCAAGCTCTATCCTAAAGAGATCTCAAAGCCACATAAAACTGGAGAGGATCTATATAGATGCAAGCACATGCTCAACTCGGGGGGTTCAATATATATATATTCTCTATATAACGTGCATTCATGGCCTATTTATAAATATCCTAATCTGTGAATTTTTCTTGAATTAAAAAAACCCTTTTCTATTCAATCTTTAAGTAATCCCTTTTTATGACACCCTTCTATATGTAGAAAATGGATAAAAATGATGTTTTAAAAACCCATTATTTTGAACTCACGTTATATATACATATATTCATGAGTGACCCCCCCCCCCCCCCCCCCCGAGATGCTCAAGTTGTGTCCCATTATCTTGCCAAGTTTCCCTCCCTTGTGTCTAGAAGACACCTCAAAGTCATGTGAAACACAAAAGGCTGCTATAGGCCTAATCAGGTGCTCAAGCTCCTCTCAAATACATCTAAAAAAGAAAGGAAGTCAACACAAAAAATACAATGTTGATACCACCTTGAGCACATGTTCAAGCTTTGCCCTAAAGAGAACTCAAAGCCACATAAAAATGGAGAGGGTCTATATAAGCTTGGGCACATGCTCAAATCTATGTCCCGTTATCTTACCAAGTTTCCCTACCCTGTATCTCAAAAACACCTCAAAGTCATATGAAACACAAAAGGCTACTATAAGCTTGATCATATGCTCATGCTCCCTCTCAAATACATCTAGAATAGAAAGGAACTCAATATAAAAAAGATAGTGTTTGTAGCATCTTGAGCACATGCTCAAGCTCAATGAGAGAGGCTATTACCATCAGTAGAGGCAAATGGGAAACAATATTACCAAGCTCCTCCTCGGTGAGGAGGGTTGATATAAGCTTGAGCATGTGCTCAAGATTCGTCCTAAAGAGACCTCAACTTCACATAAAAGAGACCTCAAACTCCCATTATCTCACCAAGCTACCATCCCTTGTGTGCTATAGACACCTTAAAGTCGTATCACACAAAGAAGATTTACATCATATGACTTCCCTTTTTAACTTTTAAATTGGCATAGGCAAAGCTTGGTCCAATGCTTACATAATTGACATAATTTGTGCAACAAGTATTAGAAAAGTCAAGTGGATGTGAGTCATAAGGAACATAGGTATAAGAAGATGTCTAGCATTTGATGGATAACGTGTTTTGATGACTTGCATTCCACCCTGCATAATTGACTTTCCATAATTCACAAGTGCAAAGAGTTCATGAAACTAGGCACATTTAGGTTCCTCTCTAGTCCTTGTGCATAGAAAACTTCTCTAGTCCTTGTGCATAGAAAACCATTATCTATCCACGAATAAGGATTGCATAATGGGTCACTGTAGTCATACATCTTAGGTCACTTATGTTAGATATCAACTTCCACAAATTAATTAGGGCTGCACCTTTTGCATTTATTTATAATTGTTTCCTAAAACTTTGCATTGCTAGTAGTGAAAGTCTAAAAGACCACGAGAGTTTGCAATGTGTCCATGAGGAGCAAGCTGAAAATGACTAGCATGGGAAAAAGGGGGAATGTGCAATTGGGAATGTTATCAAGACTATTCTTGCAATGTTTGGGAAAGAATACCATTGTTTTCATTGGTTGATCAAACAACACTCTAAATGCTTTTACAATCAACTAATTGTTGGATTGTGGTTTGAAAGATTATTCCAAGTGCTTGTGATTGTTGGAAAATTCATGGCAGGGGTCTGTGATGACAAGTTACCATGGGGATAAAGGAAAATGATATTAGGGTTGATTGCCTTGATTGTGTTTGATTCTTAATTGGATTAATTAAGGAAATTGTATTTTTTCACGGGGATCAATCATCTCCAAGGTCATGCCGCATTTCAACCCAAGAGGGCACTACTCAATTCACAAGCTAAAGGTCGAGTGGTGAAAAGGCCAACTACGGAAGGTATGTCTCACTCCTAGGTCACTTGGGGTGAGGTGGAGCTCTAGACACCCCTTGCCTAGTCGGAAACGGAGTTGAAGACTACCATGAGCCCAACGTATGTGGCATTGGAAGATCCTATTCTACATAATGAATGGAAATTATGGTGCCATGTGATTTGGACCAGGTACTTCTGCTAGGCAGAAGGGATATATACCTAAATTCTATTAGCAATGAACATAGTTAGGGATCCTACAATACTTATAAACACACATAGTGTATGAGTCTCTTAATAAATTGTATGTTTGCTAATAGATTGTACATTAGCCCCTCACTAACTTGTATGTTTACCTACACACATAGTATGAGTCTATTCATAACTTGTATGTTTACTACATATTGTACATTAGTTCCTCACTAACTTGTATATTTACCTACACAATTGTTGTGTAACATTTCAAGTAGTTACATGTCATAAATTTAATTTTCACTTAGAATATTGTACTTTAATTTTTAATTTAATTTCAACGATATATTCTTTGAAAGAAAAATCAGTCATTGCAGTGCTTGCACATGACCATCCATCATAAACTTGCAAGAGGACATCTATGAGGTTAAATTAGCACAACTCTAGAACACCTTTAGGAATATCATGCTAACTGAGTGGAATCTAGCTTCAATTCTCATGATGAACCTAAAAAGTGATAGTTCTTCATTAGACTTGATGGTGATGTGAAGCATATTGATATATAAATATATTTTGTTTTATCTAGATTTTCCAACATTAATGTCCCCTTCAAAACTTGAGAGCATGCATATTTGTGGGATCATTTTACTACTTATAGGGGGGATTAGGATATCTTTATCTCATTTCATTGAAGTGGTAGCTTGATTATATCATCTCTTTGTCCATCCTTGGCAATGAAATAGAAACAATTGCTTAGTCTTATCATGCTGAGTTTATAGTTACGATTTATAGTTAAACTTGATCAAAAGGAATACTACCACCAAGGTCAAAAGGAAAAGTGTTAGCATGATCATAGAATTGTTATTGCCCAACATCCTCATCAATATCTTCATGTTCAGTGGTAGCCATAAGCACATTTTCATCATCAGTATCATCCTTTGAATCCTCAAGAACTAACATACTATGAACCTTGTCTTTTGCATTCTTATAAGCACATTTTGGGTCATGATCAGTTGTATATTTCTCACCACATTTGAAACATAGTCCATTTTCTTTTCTTTCCTTGTATAGGTTCGTAGGAATAAACTTTGGATTGCCAATGGTTGAAGTATTTATAAGATTTATGTCCCCTATTTGTGATCCATTCTAGGATCGTTTGATGGCCTAAAATTTGATTGTTGTCTTGAAGCATTGAAAGGTGGATAAGTAGGTACACTTTAGGTCTACTAAATGACATATTTCTTCCACTATAACTTGTCCTTGATGGACCTTGTCTCAAGCTATCTCTTTGCTTCCCAAAAGATAACTAGAAAGGAGCCTCTCTTGTATACTTTCTAAAATACCTTTCAAATAGCCTTAAACAAACTTATAGGGGATTGTGATGTTACGTCAACTAAAGACTAGGATCTAAACCATACATGTATTTGTGAAGTTTAGCATCATCACTGACAAACTCCACATACATACTAAGATTCAAAGATTCATTAGTATATTCTCTCACAAAAAGACCCCTCTACTCTAAACTATACCTACATCTAGAAAGCTTCTCTTTTTCCACTAGGGAAACAAAGACCTACACCATGAGAGCTTTGAAATCTCCCAAGTGTCCACTTGATGGTTTTCATTCTTCATGTAGTGACACCAAGTGTGGGAAAAACCCTCTAGGTGCATAGTAGAAAAGTATATATTGTGGTCACCAATTCTAGGGAATATGTCAAAATAATCCTTCAATTTAGAAAGCCACTCCTCAAGGTCTAATGGAGAAGATGATCGGCCATCATACTTAGACAATATGATCTTGTCTCTCAACTATCTCTAACCATGATTTGGTTGTCCACCACCATGAGGCCGATCATTATTGGTATCACCATAACTACCATTGTTAAAGTAGTTCTTGGTAAGGGAGGGATGGG
This sequence comes from Lygodium microphyllum, assembly GCF_053477565.2. Lineage (NCBI taxonomy): Eukaryota > Viridiplantae > Streptophyta > Polypodiopsida > Schizaeales > Lygodiaceae > Lygodium > Lygodium microphyllum. The sequence continues at coordinate 132,619,851 of NC_141138.1, forward strand.
TCTAACACCTAGAATAGCTACTTTAGTGGCAAAGAAACTACTTCCACCTATTGCACAACCACCCTTGCTTGTGTTACCCAAATGATCATTGCCTTTATGTGAAGTCTCACCAATCTCATAGGTGAAATAGGGAATCTTCCCTAGAATACCCAAAGGATTAGGATTTGTATTCTCTGATGACCCTAGCACTTTATCAAAAATAATTTGTGGCTCCTTTTCCTTCTCCTTTTGCATTATTTTTAATTCCATCCATTTAATAATTTGGGAAATAATTTTGTCAATAGAAGACTGGTTTTGTTCTTTCTCTTGCCTCTCATTTTCCTTCTCTAGCATTGGAAAATCCATCGATCTGGAAATTTAAATAGTAAGATTACCAATTGAGGACTGATTTTGATTGCCAAAATTTCTCATAGCATCCAATAACTCACTATGTCTATCTGAATGCTATGTTTCATGCTACATAAGGTATTATTCAATGTACTATAGGCACTCATGTCATAAGTATCAACTTCACTGCAATATTCCCCACCCATGGGGCATAGGAATCCCCCCTTTAAAGCTAATTCAATTTTTTTAAATCTTCCCCCCCCCCCCATCATCTTGTCGACAGGTGGTAGAGGGGAAAGAAGAGGAATTCAAGGATGACGTGACAATGACTATGAGGGAGAGGTCATGCGGGTGATGACGGGGCAAAAGTGGGAGATGAGGACGATGCCATTGAGGCCACATGGCCAAATACTCCCCCACTATCTCTTTCTTCCCCCCCAATGTCGTGCATGGCAGCAGGGCAAACCTGGCCGCCCAGATGAAGGGAAGGGCCTCCATATCACATAGTCTCCCCCCCCCCCAATAATAAACCTCCCTCCCCATTATAACCCCCCCCCTCGCAATGTAAATAGGAGGCCTTGAAGGGCTTGACATGCTCTGTGTGTGTGTGTGTGTGTGTGTGTGTGTGTGTGTGTGTGTGTGTGTGTGTGTGTGTGTGTGTGTGTGTGTGTGTGTGTGTGTGTGTGTGTGTGTGTGTGTGTGTGTGTGTGTGTGTGTGTGTGTGTGTGTGTGTGTGTGTGTGTGTGTGTGTGTGTGTGTGTGTGTGTGTGTGTGTGTGTGTGTGTGTGTGTGTGTGTGTGTGTGTGTGTGTGTGTGTGTGTGTGTGTGTGTGTGTGTGTGTGTGTGTGTGATAGAGAGAGAAAGAGGGTGACAGAGAAGGTGAGAAAGTGAGGGAAGGAAATGCTACTACAAAAAGGGAGAGAGAGAGAGTTAAAAATCTATGAAGGCAAGAACGAGAAGGGGATCATCATTACCAAAGGTCTACCACCTCTCTTCATTCTCCTTTCATCCGCATGAAGGACCTCTTCCACATATGAGCCCTTCTTCCTAGTCAAAGATCTTCTCTTGCGGAGTTTCAAGCCCCTTTCAAAGGGCTATCAGACTACCAAGATTTTCAAAGAGAGAGCCATGGCTATGATCATTGGAAACTGTTGGAAACAAGAGTGTAACTACAAGCAACACTCCACCTTTGAGTGTGCATACTAGAGGGTGTCCACACGCGTTTTGTCTTTCCCCTTTGCCCGCAAATCTATACCTTTTCCTGCAAGATTATACTCCACTCGCAAGCTCAATTCTCTCCCCAATCAGCCCCCACTAATCAAGGAAAAAGTGCAAAAGTCTTGTGGATTCGCATCTAGGGCATACAAAGATTGAGAATGGCCCCCAAGCAGAAAATGTCACACAGAGATGGCAATGCTGCAACAAAAGCCTCAAGCGAGGACATCAACGCCCATCCAACTGCGGTACTAGTCGTAAGTAACATATTTCCAAATTGATGAATTCTTGCTTTGGTTCCCACATGAGGACCATTAGACCCATATTATGTCGCATGATAATAGGACATTGAAAAGGATAAACTGCATCGCAAGTATTCGAAGGATTGAATTCCCCAAATGCGTGTATCAAGAGATGTTAATTGTATTTAGATTCTATGAGATGAATTCATAAATGACATATAAGGCTTCAAGCATTTTCAACTTCCCATCCTCACAATAGTAGGTGCATTTTCATCACTTCAAAGGTATATGTTGCAACTTGCATGCCAAATGGATTGCATGGCAAGCAACTTGGTCTAGAAGAGAATCATTTTCAAAGCTCTAGTCATTTGCCCAAGCTCTCATTAATAGCTCATGTTTGATAGATTGGGAATCTTGATGTTGTGCTTAGCTAGTACAAACAATTATCATGAGGATTAAAGACTAAGATTCCTTGGGATACGTCGTGTAGAGTGTTAAAACCCCTAACATATGCCTTAGCCAAAGAAAGGGAAGTAAATTTTGAATAGAATTGCTCTTTGATACTAAGGGGGAGAGCAAATGTGCGATTGGGAATGTTATCGAGACTATTCTTGCAATGTTTGGGAAAGAATACCATTGTTTTCATTGGTTGATCAAACAACACTCTAAATGCTTTTACAGTCAACTGATTGTTGGATTATGGTTTGGATGATTATTCCAAGTGCTTGTGATTGTTGGAAATTTCATGGCATGGGTCTGTGATGATAAGTTGCCATGGGGATAAAGGAATGTTTTCTTGGAAAATGATATTAGGGTTGATTGCCTTGATTGTGTTTGATTCTTAATTGGATTAATTAAGGAAATGATATTTTTTCCCTGGGGTCGATCATCTCCAAGGTCACGCTGCATTTCAACCCGAGAGGGCACTGCTCAATTCACGGGCCGAAGGTCGAGTGGTGAAAAGGCCAACCACTGAAGCTATGTCTCACTCCTAGGTCGCTTGGGGTTAGGTGGAGCTCTGGACACCCCTTGCCTAGTTAAAACGGAGTTGAAGACTACCATGAGCCCAACGTATGTGGCATTGGAAGATCCTATTCTAGATAACGGATGGAAATTATGGTGCCATGTGATTTGGACTGGGTACTTCTGCTAGGCAAAAGGGATATATAATTTCTCCTATATGGGCAGGAGACAAAGACTAATATGAAGATAAGTTAAGGAATTTTTTTGAATTTCTTTGTCAAAAGGACTACTTGCTCTGTAGTATTTGCGTTTGTGTCGTAAATTATGCAAACAAACCATGTTCCTTAAAAGTCTTAATTAAGAAAGCCGGTTTTAAATGTCACACATAAATGTGATGGGACCTAATTAGAAAACTAAAGCTATCAAGGGAAGCGAGTGGGCGGAACCCCCGATGGGTCCTATCCTACAAGGTGGTCCCATAGATCTGGAAGGCTTCTCACAAGGTTTTACCATTGTCTACGACCCTTAGAAATTATTAAGCTAGAACCTTGATTCATGCCGTTTTAGGGGACTGGAATGGGACTATGCCCTATGGGCAGAGAGGTTGAGTGGTGCATCCCTCTTGTTTCCCATTCTCTTTGAACTAAGGTGCGGCATGGTTCTGCTACAGCTTGGGTATCTGTGCATAAAGTAGGATATCCATGACCCGACACTAGAATGCTGTCAGGAGACCTTGACCACTAGGGACCCAAGTTTCAAGTCCTACTGGGTTTTGACCACGAATGCTCCGTTGCGGGGCGCACTCAAGAAACCCTAGGCAACAAACCTCCTGACATTCCATGGAAGTGCGAGGGGGTGTTGCTTAGACTCAAACCGCTAAAAACGTGCCCAGACAGTCGATAGGCGGGCACATTACAATTGGTATCAAAGAGAGCAAAACTTTGTAATGATATGTGATTGATTAATGTATGGATCATAGATTATCCTAAACAGAATAACCAAAGTGGTATGACTTGATTGTGAAGCACCTTCTATACCCACAAATGTTGCCATACAAGAGAAGAAATTCCTTCTCAAGCAAATAAAGGCACCCGTGTTTGATGGAGAAGAGATAGATCTCGCAGCGGAGGTGGAGATATGGATTGAGTTGATGGATGATTATTTCTCTGCTTCAGGAACTGCCTTTTCCAATCAAGCAATGATAGCCAAACTTAAGTTAGTTGGCCAGGCTCGGATATGGTGGAAGCAATGGTGCAAAGATCAAGGTATTTCTAAAGGTGCTACCACTTGGGCTTAGTTGAAAGATGATGTACGCGGATGATACCTTCCACTAACTTACCAGACTTTGAGGATGAATGAATTCTTCAAGCTCAAGTAGCTGGAATTAACCTTGGAAGCATACTGCTCAAATTTTGTAACCCTACTAAAATATGCGCTACCTATGGATATTACACAACAAGTATCCAAGTTTTGCCATGGCCTCAACACTCCTCTGAACCACCATCTTGAAGCAATCCGTCCAAACAGACTTGCAAGTTGCATTACTTTGAGTAAAGTCAATCATCCAAGAACTTGGATTGGACAATTGTGACCAATATGATTCACGAGATGAGGACAAGAGATGCCACACGTGCGGAGGGATAGGGCACATCCATAGGAGATGTCCCTACCATCAATGCTTCCATTGCAATGAGCTAGGACATTTCCAAGAATACTACCATGACTTAAGTCTAGAAGATATGGAGCCTTCAAGAAAACGAAGCTACACAAGTGCCGTCTTCAAATATATAGAGGAATCAAATGAAGACAAAGACCTAGAACCTACTATATCTTTTCAAGATGATTAGAATTTCTAGAAATTTTATCAACATGTAATACAACTTATATTGGGAATAAATCCTACTCTTTTACCTATGGTTAATTGCAAAAATATGAGTTGCACTACTTGAGTCATTACAAGTAGCACAGCGGACGCATGGTGGGTCCTAACCTAGAGGCCTTAAGCCCCATTAATGCTTGTCTTACCTAGTTCTTCTAAGATGAGGTCATCTCAAGTTCTCTAAGGGGGAGAGGATATAATATTCCTTGCTCACGAGGCATAGAAACCCCCCTTTAAAGCTAATTGAATTTTATTTAATGTTTCCCCCCTGTCATCGCGCTGACATGTGGTGGGGGGAAAGAAGAGGAAGTGGAGGATGACCTGATGATGACTATGAGGGAGAGGTGATGTGGATGATGATGGAGCAGAAGCAGGAGATGAGGATGATGACACCAAGGCCACATGGCCAAATATTCCCCCACTATCTCTTTCTTCCCCCCCAATGTCAAGTGCATGGCGACAGGGCAAACCTGGCCGCCCAAGTGGAGGGAAGGGCCTCCATATCACACAGTCCCCCCCCAATAATAAACCTCCCTCCCCATTATAAACCCCCCAGTTGCAATGTAAATAGGAGGCCTTGAAGGCCTTGACATGCTATGAGAGAGAGAGAGAGAGAGAGAGAGAGAGAGAGAGAGAGAGAGAGAGAGAGAGAGAGAGAGAGAGAGAGAGAGAGAGAGAGAGAGAGAGAGAGAGAGAGAGAGAGAGAGAGAGAGAGTGTGTGTGTGTGTGTGTGTGTGTGTGTGTGTGTGTGTGTGTGTGTGTGTGTGTGTGAGGGAGAGAGGGAGAGAGGGAGAGAGAAAGAAGGTGACAAAGAAGGTGAGAAACAAAGGGAAGGAGATGCTGTTGCAAAAAGGGAGAGAGAGAGTTAAAAATATGTGAAGGCAAGAAGGAGAAGGGGCTCATTATTACCAAAGGTGTACCACCTCTTTTCATTCTGCCAAGAGTGGCCAGATCAGCATGGCAATGATTAAATGAGTTACTATTCAAGCATAGCTTGCAATCATCAAGTTGAGACACTTTGCTTCAGAGAGTAGCATTAACCCAAGTGCTATGCGAAGGGTGTATGAACCACAAATACTCGAGGTGTACTACTGCCAAATTAGAGTGGATAGTAACAAGAAATGGCACAAATTCAGGATGATCGTGTGGATGCAATGGTCAATGCCATCAACAACTACTACTAGAGAGTAGCATCTTTGCCACACCTTGAGCATGCATGGCTCAGTACTTTGGAGATCAAACAATAGCAAAAATCAATGTGGACAGCAATGGAAGAGTCTACCAATTTTCTGTAGATTGAAAGACAATTTAACAAGTCATGTGAGCTTAGACAACAAGTTCTGATCATTACCTTGAAGAGGACAATTGGTATGGCATCAGGAAACACCATCTAAAGATTGTATTGACCTCATGATTACAATAGAAATAAATGCAATCAAGTAGCTCTAAAAATCGCTCAGTCTAGCATGGAATGTACTTAATGCTTCCTCTGCATTGGCAATGAATAAGGCATCTCATTGTTGATGAATGTCATACCTGTAGAGGGTACCATGACTGATAAGTGATTATGCCATTACCTTTGGTTGGTTAAGCACTTGTGGAAGCTATTAAGCTTCATGAACATGCAATTCACAACAAACATACTACTGTCATAACCTTGGAATAATATGAGACTTGAAGGTTGAAGCTCACAAAAGTAAGCATTGATGTCCTAACCATACATGGATGAGGTTACATGGTTACTAGATGACTTTGGAAATGTTGTGAGCATCAAATGCTCAGTTTTGAATTGGTTTACTGCTATTATTGCAATGGGGGTGACTGTCAATAGTCTGTAGTAGGAAATTATGGCAATGTTGCCTGAAAAACTAGACAAGCATTGGTGTTTGTTGAGTTATGTATGACTCCCATAGGTTATGACATCTAGGTATTGTGGTTGTGGCTTGTTTGAGCTGAGAATATTCTCATTCCAATTGAGAATATAATATTGGTTATTTACAGATTGTTGATTTCAAATTGGTGCTAGTCATTAAATGTTGTGGATACCTACATGTCTACAATGCAAAACACATGCTGTCTATTTGGAATGCCACTGCATCTAGATGTTTTGCCACATGACTTGGGATGTATCTGAAATACATATGAGCTGAATTACACTAGTTACTGCTGGTTTTTATTGTGATAGCTTATTGAACTAAAACTGTCATAAACACCTAAGGGGTGTGCAGGGAGTCATTCAGTAGCAATACATTTGCAGCTGTGGCTAGTGCTCAAGCTAATAACTTCACTCAAATTGTCGATGAGAAGCTGAACAACAAAAACTTCTCTCTATGGAAGTTCAGGATGTAGAACTTTTTGATTTGGCAGAGGTTATTGGGATTTGTGTATGGGGGGCTAAGGCTGAACCCGAATTTCTTGAATGGACAAACCACTTGGTGTACTAGTCTATCGCTATTAGGATATACATGTTTCTAGTATAGCTACCATAGGTTTGATAGGGTTGACAAAGTCTGGCCCCCATTTCTAAAAGGGCTCCAATGGTAAGATTGGTGTAGGGATAACTAATCTCAGAATAGAGGTTGACCAAGTTGTTTGGTAGGTATCACACTTTGGGACAAGTCTATTGACGTCTCTAGGCATAGTACACCACCATAGTCTAGCTTGTTGGATCTTTTGGATGGTAACATTGGCTCAAACAAGCTAGACTATGGTGGTCAAACAATTGAAAAATAGCCTCGTGTATTGTGCAAATCCATTCTTTTCATGTTTCCATACACTAACACATAATTGTTGCGATGAGAGAAGACACCGAGCCTTACACTCGTGCTGTACTTCCCTTTATTTAACTTAACGTCGTCCTGTATGAATAATGCAGCAAATACATCCTATTTTATATCATATTTCAACGCTCAAACTCCCCTCTCTCCCTACCGTTTAAAGTTTTGCTTGCGATGATAGATAAAAGGGTAATTTCATGTGTATTTCGCACAAAATAAGCAGTAAATACTCATAAAAATATATAAATGGGGATAACCTCAAACAAACACTCATGCTTTATCCTCATTATACACTCACAGAAACATCCATAATTTTCCTCGTCCATTTCCTACTTTTCCCCCTTTTAAAGAACATTTTTTCTCATTTTTCCTTATTTTTCTTCTTTATTATCATTAAAAATGGAAGAAAATTAGCATTATCTCAGAGCTATGGCTCTTGAGTCCTTAAACAGCAACCATGTAGATTTTATTGGTGTTTTGTTTCATGTTTTTTCGATTTTAAGCCCAAAAATCCCATTTTTACTCTAAAAATCATGCTTTTCAGGTTTTTCCCATTTATTTTCCACACTTTAAGTGTATATTTTCTGAGTTTTTTATTATGAAAGACTAAAAACCAATAGCAAACAACATGTCCATCAATTTTCAGCCCATATGAACATTGCTAACCTCATCAAATGCAAAAAAAGAGCCATTTTCTTTGTAAAAATGTCATTACCGAGTATTTCAGGTTTTGAAACTCGTTGGTAGGTCTGCAAATCAGGGCCCATTTAATGCTCAACCTGCCTCCACACTGCCATCTTCAGCCCACCTTTGATTTGGAAGCAATCCGGTACCATGTCGGATGAGCATTAATCAACCGGGCTTCATTCTTCTTCACACACAGGAACTACCCCTTGCAGGAGAGAGAGGGAGGAGAGAGAAAGACTAAAATCTGATCTCTTAAACCAGGCAGCCATTTGAGGAGTGGGCTGGAGCGATGGAGGGTGAAGATCAAGAGTATCTCAGGCATGTAATCGGTTGGGGGGAGTTGTTTGTAGCCCCCATATCCCATTTCTTGCCCAAGAATGATGGCGCCATCTTCTTCTTGGCGTGAAAATCAGCCGCATTCTTCTTCCCTAAAAAAAAACCTTTTTTTTATTGGGCCCCCTTTAGGGAGCCCCCAAGGGTCATACCCTTTGGCATCCCTTAAGTCCCATTTCCACTTGACTTTAGTCTTGACCTCCCGAGCACTCCCTCTTCCGCGTCTGGTGTCCGAATTACGATCTGAAAAATTATGGGCATTCGTCTTGAAGTCCTCCATTGCCGAGCATCTCCCAAGGTCTCATTTGACATGTCGAAAAATTATGAAAATTCACCAATTGTCGTCAAGTGGGTCTTTTAAGCCTTTTCCGGGCATTGTCGCTTAAAATCGTATTGATTGCCACCTCTGCCTTCGAGGAAGTCTATTTTTTCCCTGAAATTTGTAATTTTTGGCTATTTTTAAGCACTTCTTGGCATCAAAAAACATCTATCATTGGCGACCACAAGATAGGGCGACTCAGCCCGTCGAATCCCACGAATAACTTTGCACATAAACACAACCACAAAGAGCATCAAGCTGATACAAAATTGATACACAACAAACACAACACAGCTCTCACCCTACCCCCTTGTCAAAACCAAGGCATGAAATCCACGAGGAGTAGGCCTAGCATAATCTAACAGAAAGTCAAAAGCTAGTCACTAACCAACTGCTCCAACACAACCAAGCTAACTAGAGCCATCAAAGAGGTCATCCTAAGTGGTGGTCTAAACTACCTACCTAACTAAGGACAATGCAACTAGGAGCTCCTACTAGGTGAGGACTCCTATAGCCTGATCAACAAATATTGTCATTTAGCACATTTGTTCTTTAGCTTCTTACTTTCCATACTTGGGTGTGTAAAAAGCAGGGAGCTGAGTGTAGTGACCCAAGGAGAGCAAGGCATCGACCTCAGGTCCTGTTTCAGTATCCAAGATCCTACCAAGTCCGTGCAAGGTGACACTTAATCCTTTTCTAACGCTCACTTTTATTTTCACTCCAACCATCTTGTATTCTTTTTTTTCTGCCACCCCTAGGAAGACAAGGCATCGGCCCCGGGTCTAACTCGTCCCCAGGAACCTACCAGGCCTTCACAAGGCAATGAACAACTCCTCAAAGATTTTTCTTTCTTTCCATTTCTATTTTTATAGGGGTTAGAACCCTTTTTACACACCTCCGCATATTCATATATTGTCTTTCAGATATCCAGGGTTTTGTCTATGTCCATCATTATTGTAGTAGGCTTCTCTAATTGCCTCACAACTAACAGGAACTCCTAGAACGACCGCCTAGTAGGTCAACAGAACATGATCACTAGAATTCCCATCTAAAATAAGTCTTTCAATGCCTGACAATGCCTTGCAGGAGGCAATGACTACTCAAACTTCCCCCAGACATACAGAGTCTAATCCTGGGACTTCATGCCTCGAGTGCCAGTCCCCAACAAACAAAATAAAGTAACCCTTACACACACATATATCATTAATTGCTTAAGGGAAAAGACTCGAAAATGAAACGAAACCACCTGGAATGGCCACAAGAAGCTCCTTTGCAGCAAAGGCTCCCTCCAGCGACTTTGTCAACCTGTATGATGCAATCACTACAACAAGAAACCATTAACTGTACCTGCACCAAACAGACGAATGACCCTCTTGGCCTAAAGAAATAGCACATTACACTGCAAACTAACTAGCCCTCTTGGCCTAAAGAAATCAAGCAAACCTGCTCATATAGATCCCTCCTTGGAAAAAGGCAGATAGACAAACACACGCTCCACTCCAAGGGGAAAGACAAGGTGCTCAGCCCTAAACTAAATGCATCAAGTTATGACCCATTCCTCCTACATATACAGCAAGAGGCGTACTCATAACATGTCGTTGAATCAGCCTATGGGTCCAAGTTAATAATGGTAGATGGGTCTCTGCTACTCTTCTCATTACCCATATCAACCATCGCCTGCCATATAACGTGTGGTCTGATAACATGCCCCATAAGCGACCAGGTCCCGTCTCATCATCAATAACAACATCCGGACTAGGACCACAGTTGAAAAAGAGGTCCTCCTCATAAGCAAAATTGGCTAATGAATCCGCAAACTGATTCCAATAACGTGGAATGAGCTAAAGAGATATGCTCTCAAATTCATCAAGTAGGGTTATAGCAGTTCGATGATACATACGAAGGAGAGGATTCCGGATTGTATATGTCCCATTAAGTTGATTTAAAATTAGCTGGGAATCCCCTTTTTCTAACAACCACCTAATGCCACCTTTCTTGGCAATATTCAATCTCATAATCAGGGCTTTATACTCCGCCATGTTGTTAGTGAATCCCACCCCGAGATAAGCAGCTAATTTCATTGTAACTCTATGTTGGGAATCTCGGTCCAACACTCCCTTTTCTATGAGGCCCCCTAGATGCTCCATCAAAGTATAATGTGTAGGTCCACAATGGGTTTACACAACCAACCATCAAGAACTCCCCTATTCATAATTATGATAATCAAAATTCAACATATTTAGAGGCAGAGCTGACAGCTCCATCCCACCTTCTTCATTAAACTCAACAGGGATGCTTGTCAAGATTTGTAAACAGTGATGGTAGAAAACTTTAATCTCCCACACAAAGGTACCATCTTCTTGCTCAACCACTTTGTATTCCTTGCTCCACCAGATAAGCCTCCCCTGATGATATCTTTGCTCTAGATATGGGTGCTCCAAATAAGGGATTAACCGCCCCATTGACCAGTTTAAGCTCTCCTGCAGGTCTCAAATCAGCCCCAACATGGACCTGCAATGCATTTAGCGCGTTAGCATATTTAGAAATAATAAGGTTTAATCTTATTAAGATTAACCTTATTCTTAAATTCCACTCCTTGTAGGTCAGCTAATAAAACCATGGACTTATTTTTACCTATTCGAACTATCTTGTAAGGGCCATCCTAGCGAGGTTTCAGCTTTCCTGGAAATAGCTCCCTATGTGCATCGTAATACAGAACTAATTGCCCTTTTTTAAAGGTATACTTCTTCGCCTTTAGATCATGCAACCGCTTCATCCGACGTTTAGCTACCTCCTGGTGCAACAAACTCTGCAATTTGAGCTCGTCCAAGTGGGCTATAATCGTAAACCGCTCAAATAAGGCATCTTCATCACCCAAAGAATGATTGATTGCAAATATTATGGTCGGCAACTCAATTTCTAAGGGCAAGTCACACTCATCCCCGTAAACTAATTTGAATGGGGTGTGGCCAGTGGCTCGTTTAAACGTCATATTATATGCCCAAACCGCCACATATAATTTTGTATCCCAGTCCCGTTTCTTTTCATAGACTATCTTGGATAGGATACCCACAAGCTACTTGTTGGTACTTTCAACCTGTCCATTGGCTTGCGGATTATAGGGGATCGTCTTGTTATGCTTAATGCTCCATGCTTCAGTTAGGCTTCTAATTACCTTATTCAAAAAGTGAGTTCCATGGTCTGATACTATTTCCTTTGGGGGACCAACGGCAGATGATCTACTCAAGTAGAAAACTAGCAGTCTCTTTTGCATTGTCATGCCTTTGTTGAGATATCGAGCTCCACTCGTGATATGCCAGGTGACCGTTGTGCATTTATGTCACTGACTTATCAGTTGTAGATGCGGTTGGTACACCGCCCATGAATAATAGCTAGATAATAGCTATCCTTATCTACTCTAGTTCGTGGCTCTGTTAATATGCCACCTTAGTTAGTTGTCTTTGGTTTAAGACCCATATATAGGGTTCTTCTATTTCTTTGTCAGAGGCTTCTTTTTGGCTTACACAACTAAGAAGAGGAAAACTGTTTTCAACCTCCACCTCTGTGTGTATTCTCCCATTGTGCAAGCAAGAAAGCTACAAGTGAGACTCCTTCCTTCTCTCCCACAATCTTGACATGGTATCAGAGCCTTGTTCGTGGTAAGGAGCTCAAGAAAGCAAGCCAAGCTCGCGGTGTTCTGGTAAGAGGAGCAGTGTTGCTTTCATTTTCTGTTTTGGGAGCAGACCTCTGCAAGTAGCACAGTCGGAAATTGCAAGAGTGCATTGTCTCAGGTTGAGACGCCCTTCGCGGTGAAGCAAGAGGGCAGTATATGCTGCGGGACAGGGCGTTAGCCCTTGGTGACCCTGTTTTTTTGATTTGAGGCCATTTCGGGGCCTGTTTTAGAGGCGGAAGTTTTCTGCACGCACTCAGGAAAAGGCCCAATTTTATGTTGTGCAACCACTATTCTACAGATTGGTGAAAAGTTACCACAGAAATTGCATCGTATGCTTGTGTACAGAGACATTGGGAGTTACAGAATCATCCTTGGTTCTTGTTTATGCAAAATCTGTTGAGATATCGAGCTCCACTCGTGATATGCCAGGGTGACCGTTGTGCATTTATGTCACCGACTTGTCAATTGTAGACGCGGTTGGTACACCGCCCATGAATAATAGCTACATGACAGCTATCCTTATCTACTCTAGTTCGTGGCTCAGTTAGTATGCCACCTTAGTTAGTTGAGTTTTGGTTTGAGACCCATATATAGGGTTCTTCTATTTCTATGTATGAGAGTACTTTTTGGCTTACACAACTAAGAAGAGAAAAATTGTTTTCAACCTCCACCCTTGTGTGTATTCCCCCATTGTGCAAGCAAGAAAGCTACAAGTGAGACTCCTTCCTTCTCTCCCACTATCTTGACATGGTATCAGAGCCTTGTTTGTGGTAAGGAGCTCAAGAAAGCAAGCCAACCTCGCGGTGTTCTGGTAAGAGGAGCAATGTTGCTTTCATTTTCTATTTTGGGAGCAGATCTCTACAGGTAGCACAGCCGGAAATTGCAAAAGTGCATTGTCTCAGGTTGAGACGCCCTTCACGGTGAAGTAAGAGGGCAGTATATGCTACGGGATAGGGCTTTAGGCGTCCCTATTTTTTTTATTTGAGGACATTTCGGGGCCTGTTTTGGAGGCGGAAGTTTTCTGCATGCACTCACAAAAAGGCGCGGCCTTATTATGCTGTGCGACCACTGTTCTACAGGTCGGTGAAAAGTTACTGTAGAAATTGCATTGTATGCTTGTGTGCAAAGACATTGGGAGTTACAGAATCATCCTTGTTGCATGTTGATGCAAAATCGTCACTAGGAAGTGACTGCGTGGTCAAATACCACTTTCGTCAGTTTTGCAGATTAGCCCTTGTGAGGTCAAGCTGTGTTCTTTGCAGTGACAGAACTTTTTGCAGTGTTCTGTAATGGCGTCTAATTCTCTCTCACAGATTGTCACTGAAAAGTTTGACAAGAACAACTTCCAAGCATGGAAGTTTAGAATGACGAATTTCCTTATGGGAAAAGGATATTGGGAATTTGTTGCAGGAAATGAAGAAGAACCAGTTCTTCCTGATGTTCCCAATCAACAGCAAATGTAGGCATTTAAAGCATGGCATGAGAGAGCTAGGAAAGTTATGTACTGGCTGTCTATTAGTATTTCAGACTCTATGATTGTGCATATTCAGGATGCAAGTACGCCAAAGGAGGCATGGGATACTTTGTCAAAAATTTATAGCACAAATACGCAAGCCAGGAAAATACAACTCAAGCAAGAGTTGCATAATGTGCAAAGAGAAAGTATAAGCATCAATGACTACCACATGAAGGTGAAGAAGATTGCAGATGCACTTGCTTCCATTGGGTCGCCAGTGGAAGATGATGATATGGTTTCTGTGACCTTGAATGGTCTAGGAAAGGATTATGCACAGTTTCGAACATCCATTTCAGTTCGTGAAAGATTTCCTGATTTTGAGGAGTTGATTGCTCTTCTAATTTCTGAGGAGCAGAGAAATGGTGGTGCATCTTCTTCAGGAGGAACTTCAAAAGAAACTGTCTTCTACTCAAATGCTGGAAGAGGTAGAGACAGAGGTAGAGGAGGCCGATTTGGAAGCCGTGGTAGAAATCAGAATATGCAGCAAACTCAAGAAAACCAGTCCTATGGAGGAGGACGTGGTAATTCTAGAGGCAGGGAGAGCCAAAGAGGTCGTGGTGGATGGCAAAGAGGCCAAAATACAAACAGTAATGTTGAATGCTACTACTGTGGTAAAATGGGTCATATGGCTAAAGACTGCTATAAAAAGCAGAATGACATCATGAATGGAAAATTGCAACAAGGGAATTATGCATCTTCTAGTAGATAGGGTAATGACAGAAATGAGCATTTGTTCATGGTGCAGCACATGAACAATTATGTGACAAGTGCAGAAGAAACAAACGATGTATGGTATGTTGACTCAAGTGCATCAAACCACATGACAGGTCATGCAGAATGGATGGAGGATGTAAGGAAAATGGAAAAACCAGGATTTGTGGAGACTGGTGATGATACTGCACATCCTATTGTGCAGATTGGAAAAATTCCTTTGTCTATGCAGGATGGGAAAAAGAAATACCTGTCCGATGTATTTCATGTCCCGAATATCACCAAGAATCTGGTTTCTCTTGGTCAAATGGTTGAGCAGGGCTTGCAGGTCAGATTTAATCCTCATGGATGCTTTGTTGAGGATATGAAAAATAAAGGTCGCTTGATAGAAAAAGGAAAGAAGAAGGGCAGAATGTTTGCGTTGGATGCAGACATGTCTGAATTGAGTGCAGCAATGTTTGCACATGGGACCGGCGTAGTTGCAGATATTGATATCTGGCATAAACGCATTGGTCATGTTAATGTACAGTGACTTAAATCAATGCACACCCAAAATATTGTTGCAGGATTGCCTAAATTCAAGGTTGCAGAAATGCATAAGGTATGTGAAGCCTGCCAATTTGGAAAACAGGCAAGGAAACCATTTCCTAGACATGTTCAAGAGAGTAAGAAGCCATTGGAATTAATCCACTCTGATATGTGGACTACTAAAGCTACATCTCTTGGACGCTGTCATTATTTTGTCACTTTTATTGATGACTATAGCAGAAAAGTTTGGGTGTATTTTATGAAAAAGAAAAGTGAAGTTTTTGGGCATTTCAAAACTCTTAAAGCTATGGTTGAAAAAGAAACAGGCCTGCAGATAAAATGCCTAAGGTCAGATGGAGGGGGAGAGTACCTCTCAAATGAGTTTGCAAAGTTCTTGCAAGAGCATGGCATAAAGCAGCAATATTCATGCAGTCATACCCCACAACAAAATGGAATTGCAAAAAGAAAAAACAGGCATATTGGAGAGGTATCTCGTGCCATGCTTAATGAAAAAGACCTGCCAGATTTTTATTGGGCTGAGGCAGTTGCTACAGCAGTCTATATAATGAACAGGACTCCCACTGCAGCAATACATGGCATGACTCCAGAGGAGAGGTATACTGGTAGGAAACCAGATATTTCTCATTTGAAAATTTTTGACTGCATTGCCTATGTTCATGTGCCAGATGAGTTGAGATCCAAGTTGGATCCAAAAGTTGAGAAGTGCATCTTTATTGGTTATTCTCTGCAGCAAAAAGGGTATAGATGCTATAACCCTTCTACTCGTAAGTTTACAGTGAGCAGAGATGTTGTTTTTGATGAGATGAGTAGCTGGTATAAACCAGTAAATGTGATTGATAATGTAGATGCACAAAATGGTAATGTTGCACAGAATTCTCAGCAACAGTCACAAGATATTAGTGGACCTGGAGCGTCCTCTAGCAGTGGTTCACATTCTTCTCCATGGACAGGCAGATTGAGATCAAGAGAATCTTCTCAAAGCAATGCAGATAGTGGTATGCAGGTATCACGAAAAGGAAAAGAGAAGATAGATCAGCCCATGTTTGATGTGAATGCAGGTCACTCTTATGTGGATGGTAAATCCAGTGGCTCAGAACAGAGCATTGATGATGAGTTGGGTATTCCTTCTATTGTTACACCTGGAGTAAGGAAGACCAGGTATGTTTTGAGAGCACGTGGGAGTGAACCTACTTTGCGCAGGTCTACGAGAGCTAGGTATCCTATGGATAGGCTGAAATATGATGGATTTACAGCCATTCACTATGCATATATGGTCAAAGTGATACAGGAACCAGAACCCACTTCTTTTGAGCAAGCCATGGGAAAAGAAAAATGGGAGAAAGCCATGGATGAAGAAATGGATGCCTTGGAAGAAAATGCTACATGGGAATTGGTACCTTTGCCTAAAGGTAAGAATGCAATTGGCTGTAAGTGGGTTTATAAGGTGAAGCACAATGCAGATGGTTCTGTGAACAGATACAAGGCAAGATTAGTAGTCAAGGGGTATGCACAAACATATGGCATTGATTATGAAGAAACATTCAGTCCGGTTGCAAGGATGGTAACCGTAAGAGTAGTCATTGCTATGGCTGCATCAAAGGGATGGTCCTTACATCAGATGGATGTAAAGAATGCCTTCTTGCATGGTGATTTGCAAGAAGAGGTCTATATGGAGCAGCCACCAGGTTATGTGCATGATGTTCATCCTGAGTTTGTTTGCAGGTTGAAGAAAGCCTTGTATGGCTTGAAGCAAGCACCTAGAGCATGGTCTGACAAGATAGGACAGTATCTTGTCACTATTGGCTTTCAGATTTCCAAGGCAGATTTCTCACTTTATGTGAGAAAAACAGAGAAAGGTATTATGTTGCTTGTCATTTATGTTGATGATTTGATTATGACAGGTGACAGTGATGAAGATATCCTTCATGTGAAAATACTATTGAAGCAAAAGTTTGAGATGAAGGATTTGGGAGAGCTGCGTTATTTCTTGGGCATTGAGGTGATTAGATCACCAAGTGGGATACAGCTCTTGCAGAGGCAGTATGGATTGGACATGCTGTCCAAATATGGGATGACAGGCTGTAAGCCTATTTCAGTTCCTTTGGAGCAAAATGTGAAGCTGAGCACAGATGCAGGTGAGCTTCTGGAAGACCCTACTATGTACAGACGCATAGTAGGAAGCTTGATTTATATGACTATTACCAGGCCAGATTTGAGCTATGCTATTGGATTGGTAAGTTAGTTTATGCAGGCGCCAAGGAAATCGCATTTGCATGCGGCTAGACGCATACTCAGGTATGTGAAGTCCACATTGCAGTATGGACTATTTTATGAGACTGGGGTTCAGATACAGTTGCATGGATACACTGATGCTGATTGGGCTGGTAGCATTTCTAATAGACGATCTACCAATGGATATGTCTTCTCTTTTGGGAGTGCTGCAGTCACTTGGAGCAGCAAGAAACAGCCTACCGTTGCCTTATCCAGCACAGAGGCTGAGTACAGGGGCGCAGCAATGGCTGCATGTGAGGTAGCTTGGTTGCATAAGCTACTTTATGATATGCATCAGCCTACAGATGGGCCAGTTGTCATTTATTGTGACAACATGAGCAGTATACACTTGGCAAATAACCCAAACTATCATGCTAGAACAAAGCACATTGAGGTGCATTATCACTATGTGCGGGAGAGGGTTTTACTAGGTCTTATTGATCTAGTTTATGTCAGCATAGAGGATCAGGTAGCTGACATATTCACAAAGGCATTGGACGCAGAGAAGCTGCGCAAGTTCAGAGACTTGCTTGGTGTGCAGGAATTGGGATTGAGCTTGAGGGGGAGTGTTGAGATATCGAGCTCCACTCGTGATATGTCAGGGTGACCGTTGTGCATTTATGTTACCGACTTGTCAGTTGTAGACGCGGTTGGTACACCACCCATGAATAATAGCTACATGACAGCTATCCTTATCTACTCTAGTTCGTGGCTCAGTTAGTATGCCACCTTAGTTAGTTGAGTTTTGGTTTGAGACCCATATATAGGGTTCTTCTATTTCTATGTATGAGAGTACTTTTTGGCTTACAAAACTAAGAAGAGAAAAACTGTTTTCAGCCTCCACCCTTGTGTGTATTCCCCCATTGTGCAAGCAAGAAAGCTACAAGTGAGACTCCTTCCTTCTCTCCCACTATCTTGACAAAATCGTCACTAGGAAGTGACTATGTGGTCAAATACCACTTTCGCCAGTTTTACATATTTGCCCTTGTGAGGGTGAAGTTGTGTTTTTTGCAGTGATAGAATTTTTTGCAGTGTTCTGTAATGGCATCTAATTCTCTTTTACAAATTGTAACTGAAAAGCTTGACAAGAACAACTTCCAAGCATGGAAGTTTAGAATGACGAATTTCCTTATGGGAAAATTATATTGGGAATTTGTTGCAGGAAATGAAGAAGAACCAGTTCTTCCTGATGTTCCCAATCAATAGCAAATGCAAGCATTTAAAGCATGGCATGAGAGAGCCAGGAAAGTTATGTACTGGCTGTCTATCAGTATTTCAGACTCTATGATTGTGCATATTCAGGATGCAAGTACGCCAAAGGAGGCATGGGATACTTTGTCAAAAATTTATAGCACAAATACGCAAGCCAGGAAAATACAACTCAAGCAAGAGTTGCATAATGTGCAAAGAGAAAGTATAAGCATCAATGACTACCACATGAAGGTGAAGAAGATTGCAGATGCACTTGCTTCCATTGGGTCGCCAGTGGAAGATGATGATATGGTTTCTGTGACCTTGAATGGTCTAGGAAAGGATTATGCACAGTTTCGAACATCCATTTCAGTTCGTGAAAGATTTCCTGATTTTGAGGAGTTGATTGCTCTTCTAATTTCTGAGGAGCAGAGAAATGGTGGTGCATCTTCTTCAGGAGGAACTTCAAAAGAAACTGTCTTCTACTCAAATGCTGGAAGAGGTAGAGGCAGAGGTAGAGGAGGCCGATTTGGAGGCCGTGGTAGAAATCAGAATATGCAGCAAACTCAAGAAAACCAGTCCTATGGAGGAGGACGTGGTAACTCTAGAGGCAGGGGGAGCCAAAGAGGTCGTGGTGGATGGCAAAGAGGCCAAAATGCAAACAGTAATGTTGAATGCTACTACTGTGGTAAAATGGGTCATATGGCTAAAGACTGCTATAAAAAGTAGAATGACATCATGAATGGAAAACTGTAACAAGGGAATTATGCATCTTCTAGTAGACAAGGTGATGACAGAAATGAGCATTTGTTTATGGTGCAGCACATGAACAATTCTGTGACAAGTGTAGAAGAAAGCAAGGATGTATAGTATGTTGACTCAGGTGCATCAAACCACATGACAGGTCATGCAGAATGGATGGAGGATGCAAGGAAAATGGAAAAACCATGATTTGTGGAGACTGGTGATGATACTACACATCCTATTGTGCAGATTGGAAAAATTCCTTTGTCTATGCAGGATGGGAAAAAGAAATACCTATCCAATGTATTTCATGTCCCGATTATCACCAAGAATCTAGTTTCTGTTGGTCAAATGGTTGAGCAGGGCTTGCAGGTCAGATTTAATCCTCATGGATGCTTTGTTGAGGATATGAAAAATAAAGGTCGCTTGATAGCAAAAGGAAATAAGAAGGGCAGAATGTTTACATTGGATGCAGACATGCCTGAATTGAGTACAGCAATGTTTGCACATGGGACCGGTGTAGTTGTAGATATTGATATCTGGCATAAACGCATTGGTCATGTTAATGTACAGCGACTTAAATCAATGCAGGCCCAAAACATTATTGCAGGATTGCCTAAATTCAAGGTTGCAGAAATGCATAAGGTATGTGAAGCCTGTCAGTTTGGAAAACAGGCAAGGAAACCATTTCCTAGACATGTTCAAGAGAGTGAGAAGCCATTGGAATTAATCCACTCTGATGTGTGGACTATTAAAGCTGCATCTCTTGGAGGCTGTCATTATTTTGTCACTTTTATTGATGACTATAGCAGAAAAGTTTGGGTGTATTTTATGAAAAAGAAAAGTGAAGTTTTTGGGCATTTCAAAACTCTTAAAGCTATGGTTGAAAAAGAAACAGGCCTGCAGATAAAATGCCTAAGGTCAGATGGAGGGGGAGAGTACCTCTCAAATGAGTTTGCAAAGTTCTTGCAAGAGCATGGCATAAAGCAGCAATATTCATGCAGTCATACCCCACAACAAAATGGAATTGCAGAAAGGAAAAACAGGCATATTGGAGAGGCATCTCGTGCCATGCTCAATGAAAAAGACTTGCCAGATTTTTACTGGGCTGAAGCAGTTGCTGTTGAGATATCGAGCTCCACTCGTGATACGCCAGGGTGACTGTTGTGTATTTATGTCACCGACTTGTCAGTTGCATATGTGGTTTGTACACCGCCCATGAATAATAGCTACATGACAGCTATCCTTATCTACTCTAGTTCGTGGCTCAGTTAGTATACCACCTTAGTTAGTTGAGTTTGGTTTAAGACCCATATATAGGGTTCTTCTATTTCTTTGTATCAGAGTTCTTTTGGCTTACACAACTAAGAAGAGGAAAACTGTTTTCAGCCTCCACCTCTGTGTGTATTCCCCCATTATGCAAGCAAGAAAGCTACAAGTGAGACTCCTTCCTTTTCTCCCACAATCTTGACATGGTATCAGAGCCTTGTTCGTGGTAAGGAGCTCAAGAAAGCAAGCCAAGCTCGCGGTGTTCAGGTAAGAGGAGCAGTGTTGCTTTCATTTTCTGTTTTGGGAGCAGATCTCTGCAGGTAGCACAGCCGGAAATTGCAGGAGTGCATTGTCTTAGGTTGAGACGCCCTTCGCGGTGAAGCAAGAGGGCAGTATATGCTGCGGGCAAGGGCTTTAGCCCTCGGTGACCCTGTTTTTTGATTTGAGGCCATTTTGGGGCCTGTTTTGGAGGCGGAAGTTTTCTGTACGCACTCAGAAAAAGGCGCGGCCTTATTATGCTGTGCGACCACTGTTCTACAGGTCTGTGAAAAGTTACCACAGAAATTGCATCGTATGCTTATGTGCAGAGACATTGGGAGTTTCAGAATGATCCTTGGTTCCTGTTTATGCAAAATCATCACTAGGAAGTGACTGTGTGGTCGAATACCACTTTCGCCAGTTTTGCAAATTTGCCCTTGTGAGGGTGAAGCTGTGTTTTTTGCAGTGACAGAATTTTTTGCAGTGTTCTGTAATGGCGTCTGATTCTCTTTCATAGATTGTAACTGAAAAGCTTGACAAGAACAACTTCCAAGCATGGAAGTTTAGAATGACGAATTTCCTTATGAGAAAAGGATATTGGGAATTTGTTGCAGGGAAATGAAGAAGAACCAGTTCTTCCTGATGTTCCCAATCAACAGCAAATGCAGGCATTTAAAGCATGGCATGAGAGAGCCAGGAAAGTTATGTACTGGCTGTCTATCAGCATTTCAGACTCTATGATTGTGCATATTCAAGATGCAAGTACGCCAAAGGAGGCATGGGATACTTTGTCAAAAATATATAGCACAAATACGCAAGCTAGAAAAATGCAGCTCAAGCAAGAGTTGCATAATGTGCAAAGAGAAAATATGAGCATCAATGACTACCACGTGAAGGTGAAGAAGATTGCAGATGCACTTGCTTCCATTGGGTCGCCAGTGGAAGATGATGATTTAGTTTCTGTGACCTTGAATGGTCTAGGAAAGGATTATGCACAGTTTCGGACATCCATTTCAGTTCGTGAAAGATTTCCTGATTTTGAGGAGTTAATTGCTCTTCTAATTTCTGAGGAGCAGAGAAATGGTGGTGCATCTTCTTCAGGAGGAACTTCATGAATGGAAAATTGCAACAAGGGAATTATGCATCTTCTAGTAGATAGGGTAATGACAGAAATGAGCATTTGTTCATGGTGCAGCACATGAACAATTCTGTGACAAGTGCAGAAGAAACAAACGATGTATAGTATGTTGACTCAGGCGCATCAAACCACATGACAGGTCATGCAGAATGGATGGAGGATGCAAGGAAAATGGAAAAACCAAGATTTGTGGAGACTGGTGATGATACTGCACATCCTATTGTGCAGATTGGAAAAATTCCTTTGTCTATGCAGGATGGGAAAAACAAATACCTGTCCGATGTATTTCATGTCCCAAATATCACCAAGAATCTGGTTTCTGTTGGTCAAATGGTTGAGTAGGGCTTGCAGGTCAGATTTAATCCTCATGGATGCTTTGTTGAGGATATGAAAAATAAAGGTCGCTTGATAGCAAAAGGAAAGAAGAAGGGCAGAATGTTTACATTGGATGCAGACATGCCTGAATTGAGTGCAGCAATGTTTGCACATGGGACCGGTGTAGTTGCAGATATTGATATCTGGCATAAACGCATTGGTCATGTTAATGTACAGCGACTTAAATCAATGCAGGCCCAAAACATTATTGCAGGATTGCCTAAATTCAAGGTTGCAGAAATGCATAAGGTATGTGAAGCCTGTCAGTTTGGAAAACAGGCAAGGAAACCATTTCCTAGACATGTTCAAGAGAGTGAGAAGCCATTGGAATTAATCCACTCTGATGTGTGGACTACTAAAGCTGCATCTCTTGGAGGCTGTCATTATTTTGTCACTTTTATTGATGACTATAGCAGAAAAGTTTGGGTGTATTTTATGAAAAAGAAAAGTGAAGTTTTTGGGCATTTCAAAACTCTTAAAGCTATGGTTGAAAAAGAAACAGGCCTACAGATAAAATGCCTAAGGTCAGATGGAGGGGGAGAGTACCTCTCAAATGAGTTTGCAAAGTTCTTGCAAGAGCATGGCATAAAGCAGCAATATTCATGCAGTCATACCCCACAACAAAATGGAATTGCAGAAAGGAAAAACAGGCATATTGGAGAGGTATCTCGTGCCATGCTCAATGAAAAAGACTTGCCAGATTTTTATTTGGCTGAAGCAGTTGCTACAGCAGTCTACATAATGAACAGGACTCCCACTGCAGCAATACATAGAATGACTCCAAAGGAGAGGTATACTGGTAGGAAACCAGATATTTCTCATTTGAAAATTTTTGGTTGCATTGCCTATGTACATGTGCCAGATGAGTTGAGATCCAAGTTGGATCCAAAAGCTTAGAAGTGCATCTTTATTGGTTACTCTCTGTAGCAAAAAGGGTATAGATGCTATAACCCTTCTACTCGTAAGTTTACAGTGAGCAGAGATGTTGTTTTTGATGAGATGAGGAGCTGGTATAAACCAGTAAATGTGATTGATGATGTAGATGCACAAAATGGTAATGCTGCACAGAATTCACAGCAGCAGTCACAAAATATTAGTGGACCTGGAGCGTCCTCTAGCAGTGGTTCACATTCTTTGCCATGGACAGGCAGATTGAGATCAAGAGAATCTTCTCAAAGCAATGCAGATAGTGGTATGCAGGTATCACGAAAAGGAAAAGAGAAGGTTGATCAGCCCATGTTTGATGTGAATGCAGGTCACTTTTATGTGGATGGTGAATCCAGTGGCTCGGAACAAAGCATTGATGATGAGTTGGGTATTCCTTCTATTGTTACACCTGGAGTAAGGAAAACCAGGGATGTTTTGAGAGCACCTGGGAGTGAACCTACTTTGCACAGGTCTACGAGAGCTAGGTATCCTGTGGATAGGCTAAAATATGATGGATTTACAACCATTCACTATGCATATATGGTCAAAGTGATACAGGAACCAGAACCCACTTCTTCTGAGCAAGCTATGGGAAAAGAAAAATGGGAGAAAGCCATGGATGAAGAAATGGATGCCTTGGAAGCAAATGCTACATGGAAATTGGTACCTTTGCCTAAAGGTAAGAATGCAATTGGTTGTAAGTGGGTTTATAAGGTAAAGCACAATACAAATGGTTCTGTGAATAGATACAAGGCTAGATTAGTAGTCAAGGGGTATACACAAACATATGGCATTGACTATGAAGAAACATTCAGTCCGATTGCAAGGATGGCAACCGTAAGAGCAGTCATTGCTATGGCTGCATCAAAGGAATGGTCTTTACATCAGATGGATGTAAAGAATGCATTCTTGCATGGTGATTTGCAAGAAGAGGTATATATGGAGCAGCCACCAGGTTATGTGCATGCTGTTCATCCTGAGTTTGTTTGCAGGTTGAAGAAATCCTTGTATGGCTTGAAGAAGCACCTAGAGCATGGTCTGACAAGATAGGACAGTATCTTGTCACTATTGGCTTTCAGATTTCCAAGGCAGATTTCTCACTTTATGTGAGAAAAACAGAGAAAGGTATTATGTTGCTTGTCATTTATATTGATGATTTGATTATGACAGGTGACAGTGATGAAGATATCCTTCATGTGAAAATGCTATTGAAGCAAAAGTTTGAGATAAAGGATTTGGGAGAGCTGCATTATTTCTTGGGCATTGAGGTGATTAGATCACCAAGTGGGATACAGCTCTTGCAGAGGCAGTATGGATTGGACATGCTGTCCAAATATGGGATGACAGGCTGTAAGCCTATTTCAGTTTCTTTGGAGCAGAATGTGAAGCTGAGCACAGATGCAGGTGAGCTTTTGGAAGACCCTACTATGTACAGACGCATAGTGGGAAGTTTGATTTATATGACTATTACCAGGCCAGATTTGAGCTATGCTGTTGGATTGGTAAGTCAGTTTATGCAGGCTCCAAGGAAACCGCATTTGGATGCGGCTAGACGCATACTCAGGTATGTGAAGTCCACATTGCAGTATGGACTACTTTATGAGACTGGGGTTCAGATACAGTTGCATGGATATACTGATGCTGATTGGGCTGGTAGTATTTCTGATAGACGATCTACCAGTGGATATGTGTTCTCTTTTGGGAGTGCTGCAGTCACTTGGAGCAGCAAGAAACAGCCTACAGTTGCCTTGTTGAGCACAGAGGCTGAGTATAGGGGGGCAGCAATGGCTGCATGTGAGGTAGCTTGGTTGCATAAGCTACTTTATGATATGCATCAGTCTATAGATGGGCCAGTTGTCATTTATTGTGACAACATGAGTAGTATACACTTGGCAAATAACCCAGTCTATCATGCTAGAACAAAGCACATTGAGGTGCATTATCACTATGTGCGAGAGATGGTTTTACTAGGTCTTATTGATCTAGTTTATGTCAGCACAGAGGATCAGGTAGGTGACATATTCACGAAGGCATTGGGCGCAGAGAAGCTGCGCAAGTTCAGAGACCTGCTTGGTGTGCAGGAATTGGGATTGAGCTCGAGGAGGAGTGTTGAGATATCGAGCTCCACTCGTGATACGCCAGGGTGACCGTTGTGTATTTATGTCACCGACTTGTCAGTTGCAGACACGGTTGGTACACCGCCCATGAATAATATCTACATGATAGCTATTCTTATCTACTCTAGTTCGTGGCTCAGTTAGTATGCCACCTTAGTTAGTTGAGTTTGGTTTAAGACCCATATATAGGGTTCTTCTATTTCTTTGTATCAGAGTTCTTTTGGCTTACACAACTAAGAAGAGGAAAACTATTTTCAGCCTCCACCTCTGTGTGTATTTCCCCATTGTGCAAGCAAGAAAGCTACAAGTGAGACTCCTTCCTTCTCTCCCACAATCTTGACAGTTGCTACAGCAGTCTATATAATAAACAGGACTCCCACTGCAACAATACATGGGATGACTCTAGAGGAGAGGTATACTGGTAGGAAAACAGATATTTCTCATTTGAAAATTTTTGGTTGCATTGCCTATGTACATATGCCAGATGAGTTGAGATCCAAGTTGGATCCAAAAGCTTAGAAGTGCATCTTTATTGGTTACTCTCTGTAGCAAAAAGGGTATAGATGCTATAACCCTTCTACTCGTAAGTTTACAGTGAGCAGAGATGTTGTTTTTTATGAGATGAGGAGCTGGTATAAACCAGTAAATGTGATTGATGATGTAGATGCACAAAATGGTAATGCTGCACAGAATTCACAGCAGCAGTCACAAAATATTAGTGGACCTGGAGCGTCCTCTAGCAGTGGTTCACATTCTTTGCCATGGACAGGCAGATTGAGATCAGGAGAATCTTCTCAAAGCAATGCAGATAATGGTATGTAGGTATCACGAAAAGGAAAAGAGAAGGTTGATCAGCCCATGTTTGATGTGAATGCAAGTCACTCTTATGTGGATGGTGAATCCAGTGGCTCAGAACAAAGCATTGATGATGAGTTGGGTATTCCTTCTATTGTTACACCTGGAGTAAGGAAAACCAGGGATGTTTTGAGAGCACCTGGGAGTGAACCTACTTTGCACAGGTCTACGAGAGCTAGGTATCCTGTGGATAGGCTAAAATATGATGGATTTACAACCATTCACTATGCATATATGGTCAAAGTGATACAGGAACCAGAACCCACTTCTTCTGAGCAAGCTATGGGAAAAGAAAAATGGGAGAAAGCCATGGATGAAGAAATGGATGCCTTGGAAGCAAATGCTACATGGAAATTGGTACCTTTGCCTAAAGGTAAGAATGCAATTGGTTGTAAGTGGGTTTATAAGGTAAAGCACAATACAAATGGTTTTGTGAATAGATACAAGGCTAGATTAGTAGTCAAGGGGTATACACAAACATATGGCATTGACTATGAAGAAACATTCAGTCCGATTGCAAGGATGGCAACCGTAAGAGCAGTCATTGCTATGGCTGCATCAAAGGAATGGTCTTTACATCAGATGGATGTAAAGAATGCATTCTTGCATGGTGATTTGCAAGAAGAGGTATATATGGAGCAGCCACCAGGTTATGTGCATGCTGTTCATCCTGAGTTTGTTTGCAGGTTGAAGAAAGCCTTGTATGGCTTGAAGAAGCACCTAGAGCATGGTCTGACAAGATAGGACAGTATCTTGTCACTATTGGCTTTCAGATTTCCAAGGCAGATTTCTTACTTTATGTGAGAAAAACAGAGAAAGGTATTATGTTGCTTGTCATTTATGTTGATGATTTGATTATGACAGGTGACAGTGATGAAGATATCCTTCATGTGAAAATGCTATTGAAGCAAAAGTTTGAGATGAAGGATTTGGGAGAGCTGCATTATTTCTTGGGCATTGAGGTGATTAGATCACCAAGTGGGATACAGCTCTTGCAGAGGCAGTATGGATTGGACATGCTGTCCAAATATGGGATGACAGGCTGTAAGCCTATTTCAGTTTCTTTGGAGCAGAATGTGAAGCTGAGCACAGATGCAGGTGAGCTTTTGGAAGACCCTACTATGTACAGACGCATAGTGGGAAGTTTGATTTATATGACTATTACCAGGCCAGATTTGAGCTATGCTGTTGGATTGGTAAGTCAGTTTATGCAGGCTCCAAGGAAACCGCATTTGGATGCGGCTAGACGCATACTCAGGTATGTGAAGTCCACATTGCAGTATGGACTACTTTATGAGACTGGGGTTCAGATACAGTTGCATGGATATACTGATGCTGATTGGGCTGGTAGTATTTCTGATAGACGATCTACCAGTGGATATGTGTTCTCTTTTGGGAGTGCTGCAGTCACTTGGAGCAGCAAGAAACAGCCTACAGTTGCCTTGTTGAGCACAGAGGCTGAGTATAGGGGGGCAGCAATGGCTGCATGTGAGGTAGCTTGGTTGCATAAGCTACTTTATGATATGCATCAGTCTATAGATGGGCCAGTTGTCATTTATTGTGACAACATGAGTAGTATACACTTGGCAAATAACCCAGTCTATCATGCTAGAACAAAGCACATTGAGGTGCATTATCACTATGTGCGAGAGATGGTTTTACTAGGTCTTATTGATCTAGTTTATGTCAGCACAGAGGATCAGGTAGGTGACATATTCACGAAGGCATTGGGCGCAGAGAAGCTGCGCAAGTTCAGAGACCTGCTTGGTGTGCAGGAATTGGGATTGAGCTCGAGGAGGAGTGTTGAGATATCGAGCTCCACTCGTGATACGCCAGGGTGACCGTTGTGTATTTATGTCACCGACTTGTCAGTTGCAGACGCAGTTGGTATACCGCCCATGAATAATAGCTACATGATAGCTATTCTTATCTACTCTAGTTCGTGGCTCAGTTAGTATGCCACCTTAGTTAGTTGAGTTTGGTTTAAGACCCATATATAGGGTTCTTCTATTTCTTTGTATCAGAGTTCTTTTGGCTTACACAACTAAGAAGAGGAAAACTATTTTCAGCCTCCACCTCTATGTGTATTCCCCCATTGTGCAAGCAAGAAAGCTACAAGTGAGACTCCTTCCTTCTCTCCCACAATCTTGACAGTTGCTACAGCAGTCTATATAATAAACAGGACTCCCACTGCAACAATACATGGGATGACTCTAGAGGAGAGGTATACTGGTAGGAAACCAGATATTTCTCATTTGAAAATTTTTGGTTGCATTGCCTATGTACATATGCCAGATGAGTTGAGATCCAAGTTGGATCCAAAAGCTTAGAAGTGCATCTTTATTGGTTACTCTCTGTAGCAAAAAGGGTATAGATGCTATAACCCTTCTACTCGTAAGTTTACAGTGAGCAGAGATGTTGTTTTTGGTGAGATGAGTAGCTGGTATAAACCAGTAAATGTGATTGATGATGTAGATGCACAAAATGGTAATGCTGCACAGAATTCACAGCAGCAGTCACAAAATATTAGTGGACCTGGAGCGTCCTCTAGCAGTGGTTCACATTCTTCGCCATGGACAGGCAGATTGAGATCAGGAGAATCTTCTCAAAGCAATGCAGATAATGGTATGTAGGTATCACGAAAAGGAAAAGAGAAGGTTGATCAGCCCATGTTTGATGTGAATGCAAGTCACTCTTATGTGGATGGTGAATCCAGTGGCTCAGAACAGAGCATTGATGATGAGTTGGGTATTCCTTCTATTGTTACACCGGGAGTAAGGAAGACCAGGGATGTTTTGAGAGCACTTGGGAGTGAATCTACTTTGTGCAATCTACGAGAGCTAGGTATCTTGTGGATAGGCTGAAATATGATGGATTTACAGCCATTCACTATGCATATATGGTCAAAGTGATACAGGAACCAGAACCCACTTCTTTTGAGCAAGCCATGGGAAAAGAAAAATGGGAGAAAGCCATGGATGAAGAAATGGATGCCTTGGAAGCAAATGCTACATGGGAATTGGTACCTTTGCCTAAAGGTAAGAATGCAATTGGCTGTAACTGGATTTATAAGGTGAAGCACAATGCAGATGGTTCTGTGAACAGATACAAGGCTAGATTAGTAGTCAAGGGGTATGCACAAACATATGGCATTGACTATGAAGAAACATTCAGTCCGGTTGCAAGGATGGCAACCGTAAGAGCAGTCATTGCTATGGCTGCATCAAAGGGATGGTCTTTACATCAGATGGATGTAAAGAATGCCTTCTTGCATGGTGATTTGCAAGAAGAGGTATATATGGAGCAGCCACCAGGTTATGTGCATGCTGTTCATCCTGAGTTTGTTTACAGGTTGAAGAAAGCTTTGAATGGCTTGAAGCAAGCACCTAGAGCATGGTCTGACAAGATAGGACAGTATCTTGTCACTTATTGGCTTTCAGATTTCCAAGGCAAATTTCTCACTTTAAGTGAGAAAAACAGAGAAAGATATTATGCTACTTGTCATTTATGTTGATGATTTGATTATGACAGGTGACAGTGATGAAGATATCCTTCATGTGAAAATGCTATTGAAGCATAAGTTTGAGATGAAGGGTTTGGGAGAGCTGCGTTATTTCTTGGGCATTGAGGTGATTAGATCACCAAGTGGGATATAGCTCTTACAAAGGCAGTATGGATTGGACATGCTGTCCAAATATGGGATGGCAGGCTGTAAGCCTATTTTAGTTCCTTTGGAGCAGAATGTGAAGCTGAGCACAGATGCAGGTGAGCTTCTGGAAGACCCTACTATGTACAGACGCATAGTAGGAAGCTTGATTTATATGACTATTACCAGGCCAGATTTGAGCTATGCTGTTGGATTGGTAAGTCAGTTTATGCAGGCTCCAAGGAAACCGCATTTGGATGCGGCTAGACGCATACTCAGGTATGTGAAGTCCACATTGCAGTATGGACTACTTTATGAGACTGGGGTTCAGATACAGTTGCATGGATATACTGATGTTGATTGGGCTGGTAGTATTTCTGATAGACGATCTAGTAGTGGATATGTGTTCTCTTTTGGGAGTGCTGCAGTCACTTGGAGCAGCAAGAAACAGCCTACAGTTGCCTTGTCGAGCACAGAGGCTGAGTATAGGGGTGCAGCAATGGCTGCATGTGAGGTAGCTTGGTTGCATAAGCTACTTTATGATATGCATCAGCCTACAGATGGGCCAGTTGTCATTTATTGTGACAACATGAGCAGTATACACTTGGAAAATAACCTAGTCTATCATGCTAGAACAAAGCACATTGAGATGCATTATCACTATGTGCGGGAGAGGGTTTTACTAGGTCTTATTGATCTAGTTTATGTCAGCACAGAGGATCAGGTAGCTGACATATTTACTAAGGCATTGGGCGGAGAGAAGCTGCGCAAGTTCAGAGACCTGGTTGGTGTAGTAGACAATGGGGTAATAGGTGCCACAACATCGATGCCCCACTTCTCAAATGGAAGGATAGCCATAATAGGCATAAGTGGACGCTTCCTATTCTCTTGATTGTCATATCTTTGATATGTATCACATCTTTTAACATAGTCAAATGAATCCTGGAAGATGGACGGCCACCAATATCTAGCTCGTAAAGCCTTATGTGCTATCAATCGCCCAGCAAAGTGCCCTCCACAAGCAAAGTCATGGCATTCTTCCAAAATAAAGGGAACCTAGTCAGGCATCACACATCGATGATAGATATCATCAACACCTTGCCGATATAATGTCCCTGCGATCAAAGAAAATTTAAATGCCTGCTGTTTAATATTCCTCTTCTCGGGTTTTGATAGAGTAGCTCGAGTCTCTCCTATAGAAAGATAGTGCGTTATAGCAACATACCAGGAGGGAATAGATGCCGTATCAATCTTAAACAATGTTTCCATGTCACTTCCTTCAGCCAACGACCTCTTTTGGCTCTCCGAAATCCACAAGACACTCGACAATGCCCTAAAGCTTCGGTGGCCTGCTCTTAATCTCGTAATCAAACTCTTGCAAAGTAATTAATCACTTTGCTAAACGATTAGGCGGCTGTAACTTATTCAACAACAATCGAAGGCCTTCCGCCTCTGTATAAAAAACCACCCTCTCATAAAGAATGTAGTGCCTGAACTTCTTGGCCGCAAATACCATCGCGAGTGTAGTTAATTTTCGATATGCCCAACTTCTGACTAGCAAAAGCTATCAAATGGTAATACTTTTCCTCCCAAATTTGGGCCAAACAGTAGCTGATACTATACATAGTTGCTGTTGAAAATATATAGAGCATTTCACCCCTTTTTGGTGCTTTTAAAACAGGTGCTCTAGCAAGCTCTTGTTTTATATCATCAAAAGATACTTTGCAAGTATCACTCCATGAAAATTGACAATTAAAGGGCAATAGATTCGTCAGTGGCAATGTTCTTTCTGCCAAGGCATTGATAAACCTCCGATAATACCCTACCGATGATAGAAAGCTATGCACTTCCTTTGGAGTACGCGGTGGACTCATGGCGACTATGATCTTGATCTTTTCAAGATCAGTCGCAATCCCTATGGAATTGACCACATGGCCTGACAAGAGCCCATAAGGAACTCCGAAGACGCACTTCCGTGGGTTGAGAGCTATGCAAATTTGTCTGCAACTCTCAAAACACTTTCGTAAGATAATTAATTGTCTATCCCTTACGGTGGCTGCCCCCAAATCGTCAATGAACACTTTCAATTCCTTGGGGGAAATGTCACCAAAGGTTTTGTCGGCTATTCTCTGCCACAAACCTGGTGCATTACATAACCCAAATGCCATCACATGGTATGCAAAGATACCGAATACAGTAATAAATGTCATTTTTAGCTTGTCTTGCTCAGCAATCGCCATTTGGTTATACCCCGCAAAAAAGCAGTCCATAAACGAATAGATTTCCCTACCTACTAGTTGATCCAAAATCTGGTCAATAAACGGCAACGGGTAGTAATCTTTAATAGTTTGCTTGTTCAACTCTCTAAAATCTACGCAAAGCCGGATCTGATTGTTCTTCTTCTTCTTGATCACAACTAGTGAGCACCATTCAGTATGCTGAATAGGGAAGATCAAACCCGCTTTTCGCAACTTTTGTAGTTCCTCGAACAACCCGTCCCTTAATTCAAAAAGCATATGCCTTACTTTCTGACATACAGGGCAACCTTCCTTTACAGGAATAGTATGTATAACTAGACTAGGAGGAATACCCCTAAGTTCGTCAAGCAAAGATGTCGTGGAACTCCTGAATCAGGGACACATAGTTCTCTCTCTCTCTTTCACACTGAGCATAGAACCCAATTTGATTGGCCACGAATCATTAGGCGTACCAAGGTCTAGCTCAATAACATCCACGTCTCTTATTCGATCATGAGGCTCTATCGGCTCATTCAAGGTTATCTGATAAATATCCTCTGTAGTAGACCCTTTCTTAGATCCATCGCTCAATGACGTCTCACTATTAGATGGATCATCTATTGTTTCTAGTTCAGTGGAGGATAAAGGATCTCTCTCACTTTGAGGAGACTCGGGGTGAGCATCCACTATTACACAATGGGCACCTCAACCTAAAATCACTCGACCAATGGGTATATCAACTTGACAGTCTGTTCGTAAAATCTAGGGCCTTCCTAGCAAAACTCAATAGCTAGGATGTCCTACAAACCTTATCACCCTAAAGTCTAGATACCATTCCATGCTTGCCACAATAACATGGACTTTAGTGATGCAACCTTCCGATTGTCTTAGACTATCATCCACCATCCTAAGAAGTGTGGAGCCATCTTTTTGAATTTTGAGACCTAGCCGCTCCATCAAGTTTGAACTTATGATATTGATGGAGGATCCAGTGTCTACGATAGCGTGCTCCACTAATATTCCATCCACATACACTAGCACCCTAGGGCAGTGCTTTTCAGCATGATCAAACCAATCTTCGCCCTCTCTAGCTATGCCCAAAGGTTCTACTATATACCCGATATGTAGGATTTTCTTGAATTCCTTGCATACTCTTGGAGAAAGCTTAATCAATTGCAGGAGATTCACATCTAGTTTGACTTCACAAAGAGAACTTGCTAGGTCAAAGTCATGGTAATTAGCCAAAGTTCTCTTCTCGCACCAGACCATTATTTCCTTTGGTCGTTGGACCGCTGGCTTTAGTGCTTCTTTTTTGACTTTTGTCTTCTTTCTTGGCACCTCTCTATCCTTCTCGGGATCTACTTTACCATCTATAGGCCTTAGAGGTCCACCTTCCATATCCAGATTTAGGACTCGCTTTTCCCTAACATCCTGCTTAGGGTTTCCCTCGACAGGTTTTGCATTTCCTTTATCACCCTCTTTAATCTTTTATCCTCTTGTTATGGCTCGTAGATTAGAAGTTTCTGCATCATTGACACGTATAGCCTCAATAAGGCTAACTCCACTGCCAAGAGGCAACTCCTCTACAACAGCCTTTCCTTGTTGCAGTATTTGCCTTGGTCCCTCATCTTGCTGGAGATTATTCCCTTGTGCGCAATGGTTAACTGGACTAGGTTGTTTACTTCCTTGTTGGAGAGAACTGATCTTACTCCAACAGGTAGAAGCTAAGTGGCTAGACTTTTCGCAAATATCACATTTGACATTCAGGCAATTCCTAGGGAAACGTTGGCCACCACACCACTTACAACTAAATCTTGAGGGGCCACCCTCTTTGGGACGTCGACTCCCTATCAAATTCTGTTGCTTCTTAAGGAAATTGACATCCACAGCTATTTGTTGATACTATTCAGAGATCATATCGGTGTAGTGCTTCATCATGTCCTTAACTTCACCAAGGGCATTAGAGGCACTCGACTCGTAGCCGCGATTGTCAGTTTGTCGTCCCATGGGCATAACCACTTAATTAGGGATTGGTCGTTGACCTACTATGACAACATTAGGATTCATTGTTTGGCCCCCACTATTTAGGGAGGCCGCCTGACTAGCCATGGGCATAGTCATGCTAGGGGGAGCTGGTAACATAGGCAAATTTGGCATGATCCCTCCTCTCCCATTCGCATTTGACATGGGATCCCCTTGACTCCCATTGGTCAAGGCCAAGTTATTACCATTCCAATTTATCCTTGCTGCATAAGCTGCTTGCAAGCGTGACTCTACTCCTTCTGCTTGGGTAATAGCAGTGTCAATGTCGGCCAAAGCAACACTACTCACTTGCACCTGGATATTAAAATCCAATCCATGTAGGAAATATTGTAACTGGGTAGTCGCTGGAATGGGGATATAAGTATTTAGTTTACGAAGAGCTTGCTTTAATTTCTTGGCATAGGCCTGTACATTCTCATTTGGTTCTTGGCATGTTACATTAAAGACATGCAACCAATATTGTCCACCCTTCTCAGGGGCAAACTCTCTACGAAAAGCCGTAAAGAATTGGGCACTGCTAGTTATGGTTCCGGCTTCGAGACTATGGTACCATACTGCCACTCTTTCTTTTAACATCATGTTAAAGAATATCGTTAGGTGTCCTTCATCTTGGATTCGATAATTGAACATAAATGTTTGAAACTCCTTAATGTGGAGTTCTCCATCTTCTTCTGCTAACCCATGGAAAATGGGCAACGATGCTCCTAATGCCGGAAAATCCAGTATCCCTGCTAGAATTGCAATAGGTTCTGCCATGGCTACTATCGGATTGACAATAAGAGTTTGTGTAGGTAAAATTACACCCCTACTTCTTGTGGGTTGATTAACTAGAAGTAGGGAAGTACTAGGACTTCCGCTTGCACTCGAAGAGCTACTTGTAACACTTAGGTTACTAGAACCATTGCCTCTTATGCACAATGGGCTGCTCCTTTGAGAAGAATAACGACTTACGATCTCCAACAACCGTTTAGCCCTCTCAGCACGTTCTGTTTTTTGTATTTCGGCTTGATGGTCCTTGTCAGAGGACATAAACCAACTATTTGGTCCCTAGAAACCCTAGATTCGAGAACCACCACTTGTTGGCGGCTCCCGACAGATGCACCACTAATGGGACCTAAAATGGTCCGACGGTGGCTAAGGCACTAGCCGGACCTCATACTCTCAACAAACAACCCCACCACACGGATATCCTAAACACTAATCACTGCACGTTTATAGTCTATAGTCCAACGGATATTCTCTTTCCCCGTCTCCTCAAAGGGAGATTATACATATATCGACAATAAATGCCACGTATTACACACACAAGGACACCCTACCAGCAGACAGCTGATTGCCATGGCCCTACCATAGCTCTCCTACATGTTGGGGATTGGCCCCTCGATGCGTTGCTTCCACACATAGACACATTCGAAAAAAACTCCCCTCTTGGTGTCAATATATTTAACGTTCTAGGAATGCACTTATCCATCCCCTTTAACCCCCTGTCTAAACCTACAGTCGGGTTGCTCACTCTCTCTACGTGGGTCAAGTCCTAAAGAAACCAAGTGCTATGCATCCAGGAGCTTGTAACTGATGCCATTTAATGATGCTTGATGCAAAGGTGTATATGATTAAGTGCCCAAACAATTGAAAAATAGCCTCGTGCATTGTGCAAATCCATTCTTTTCATGTTTCCATACACTAACGCATAATTGCTGCGATGAGAAAAGACATCGAGCCTTACACTCGTGCTTTACTTCCCTTTATTTAACTTAACGTCATCCTATATGAATAATGTAGCAAATACATCCTATTTTATATCATATTTCAATGCTCAAACTCCCCTCTCTCCCTACCTTTTAAAGTTTTACTTGCGGTGATAGGTAAAAGGGTAATTTCATGTGTATTTCGCACAAAATAAGCAATAAATACTCACAAAAATATATAAAAGGGGATAACCTGAGACAAACCCTCATTCTTTATCCTCATTATATACTCACAAACACATCCATAATTTTCCATATTTTTTCTCGTCCATTTCCTATTTTTCCCCCTTTTAAAGAGCATTTTTTCTCATTTTTCCTTATTTATTATCATTAAAAATGGAAAAATTTTAGAATTATCTCAGAGCTATGGCTCTTGAGTCCTTAAACAACAACCATGTAGATTTTATTGGTGTTTTGTTTCATGTTTTTCTGATTTTAAGCCCAAAAACTCCATTTCTACTCTAAAAACCATGCTTTTCGGGTTTTTCCCATTTATTTCCCACACTTTAAGTGCATATTTTCGGATTTTTTTATTATGAAGCACAAAAACCAACAACAAACATGTCAATCAATTTTCAGCCCATATGAACATTGCTAACCTCATCAAATGCAAAAAAAGAGCCATTTCCTTTGTAAAAATGTCATTACCGTGTATTTTTCATTATTTCAGGTTTTGAAACTTGTTGCGGGTTTGCAAATCATGGCCCGTTTGATGCTCAGCCTGCCTCCACACTGCCATCTTCAGCCACCTTCGATTTGAAAGCAATCCAGTACCATACTGGACGAGCATTCATCAACCGGGCTTCATTCTTCTTCACACGCACGAACTGCCCCTTGCAGGAGAGAGAGGGAGGAGAGAGAAAGACTAAAATCTGATCTCTTGAACCAAGCAGCCATTTGAGGAGCAGGCTGGAGCGACGGAGGGCGAAGATCAAGAGTATCTCGGGCATGTAATCGGTTGGGGGGGTTGTTTGCAGCCCCGATATCCCATTTCTTGCCCAAGAATGATGGTGCCATCTTCTTCTTGGCGTGAAAATCAACTGCCTTCTTCTTCTCTCAAAAAAACGTTTTTTTGATTGGGCCCCCTTTAGGGAGCCCCCAACGGTCATGCCCTTTGGCATCCCTTAAGTCCCATTTCCACTTGACTTTAGTCTTGACCTCCCGGGCACTCCCTCTTCCGCGTCCGGTGTCCGAATTACGATCCGAATAATTCTGGGCATTTGTCTTGAAGTCCTCCACTATTGGGCATCTCCCAAGATCTCATCTGACACGCCAAAAATTTATGAAAATTCACCAACGATCGTCAAGTGGGTCTTTTAAGCCTTTTTCGAGCATTGCCGCTTAAAATCGTACTAATTTCCACCGCCGCCTTCGACGAAGTCTATTTTTGCCCCGAAATTCATAATTTTTGGCTATTTTTAAGCACTTCTCAGCATCAAAAATCATCTGTCATGCTAGGTATTGTGTATCCTTCATTGATGATTTCAGCCAATACACATGGATGTACATTCTGAAGCATAAGGATGAGGTGCTCGATGTCCTTAAGGACTTTAAGAAGCATGCTAAAAATGAACTTGGCTATTATATCTCATGTCTGAGATTTGATGGAGGTGGAGAATATGTATCCAGAGAGTTTGACAAGTACCTTGCTAAATATGACATAAAAAGGTAGCTCACATGTAGTTACACACCTCAGTAGAACTATGTGGTAGAGAGAAAAAACCAGGTGCTTATGGAAGTTGCTAGGGCAATGCTTAATGAAAAGAATTTTCCAAATGCGTATTGAGCTGAAGCAATGGTTACTGTATTTTATGTGCTGAACCAAATATCTATAGCAAGGGGTTCATGATTTGACTTCATGTGAGAAATTGTATGGGCACAAGCCCAACATTATCACCTAAAAGTATTTGGCTACATTGCCTACATACATGTGCCTGATGAAAAGAGAAAGAAGTTAGACCCAAAAGCTATCAAAAGTGTTTTTCTTGGCTATGCAGAGGAGAGAAAGGCTTACAAATGCTATGATCCATTCATTCGAGAAACCCTAATCAACAAGGATGTAGTTTTTGATGAGCTAGCCTCATGGTATGGTAATCCGAATGTAGTGGTCTTTGATGGACCAGACAGCCCTACTTATGCTGAAAATTATCCTTCAGTTATTACATCTATGAGTGGAGCAACATGTGATGGTTCATCTACTATTAGTCCTTCGACAGGACAACTCCGCTGTTGTGCTACTGCATCCACTGACACGGATATGTCAGTGAGGGGGAGATTGGATAAATAGGAAAGGAGAAAACATAGGAGTTTCCTAAATTGGCAATACAAGTTGCTGATGTGCACATGGAGTTAAACCAGTATCAAACTGCTTTGCTTGCTTACAATGGATGTGCCTTGCCTACTTACAATTGATGTGCATCGAATAGGATCATTCAACTCCAATGGGGCAATCAAACACCAATATTTATGACCTTTTCTCTGGTTCAAGGCCCTCCTAGCATAGGTAAAAAACCAACCTATTTAGGGCATGCTGAATGTTATTCATCTTGTATAGTATCAGAGGTATCATATCGCTTTATTGAAAAAAACTTTCTCCACACAATATTAAAGTTGAGAATACTACCAATTATTCTCATTCTGGTCAAAGTGAAGGATCATGCTCAATTGTTGATGAGGCTCTTTTTTAAAAAAAGACCAATCACTTCTGCCAAAATTTGATAAGGGAGTGTGGAATTCCCATATGATTTAGAAAAATCAACATCACTTTGAAGCACTCACTAGTTTACTTAAGCTTGCACCTACAATCTCACCTATGATTTCATGTCCAGAGGTGTTGAATACTAAATTTGATATAGTATGAGATAGGGAGATATAGAGTAGGGAGTAAAAGAAAGATCATCAAAGCAACTAGAGCAAAGTTTGAAGCCATTTTTGAGTTTTGACTCATTCTAGAATGGCACACAACAAAGCTTTATGCAGCTCTTAATTCTTGGACTAGGAAAAGAGGTTTAGTTTCATTCTAGACATAGCCAAGGATTTAGCTTACCTGCATTTGGAATGCAACCCTCTTGTGATCCATGGAAATGTTAAACCGAGCAATGTGCTGTTAGATCAAAAAATTCTACTAAGATTGCCAATTTTGAACTTGCAAGGTTCAAGGTCAAGGATCCTATCTAGGAATTTAGCAAGCAAGAGATTGTTGATAATAGGGCTGGAATCAAAGCTCTTGAAAAATTTAGATTTGATCTTTTGAATCAAGCGTATCGGATACTAGGCATACCTAAAAGCATGCACAAATCCAAGACAAAGAGTAGCTTTGATACTAACGTTGTAGAGAATGGCATGAGGTGCTTTTGAATCTGGCCTCTAAATCTAGCATGGATGCTCTTTCCACTCTTAGTGAGCAGTCACTTAAGCCTAAAAAGAGAAAGGTCAAACATGTGTACAAAAGGTCAATCCACTCTTTGAAGTCTTAGTTAGGGAATAGAAGAACTGCCTCTTCTCCTGCAAGCAATGCTTGCTTCATATCTTGAGCAAATATGCTCCCATGGCAACCTCTTTTTCATATCAGTGTCTCATACAGTAAATGCCAACACTAGAGCCCCTTCAAACCACTACTATGATATTAGAAACCATAAAAAATGGTTTAAATCACCCTATTCTTGGTGCCAATAACCTGAAATACTCTGTAGCTCACATGATGCTTTTGCCTTCAAAAATAGTTATGATCTTGCTTGAAATGATGAGAAGAATCAAGCTAAAGCATGTATTTTGGCCATGGATGCACAAGAAGAGAGAGATGTTTATGAATCTACCATGAAAACTTGAAGGAATAAGGAAGAAGAAGCTTGCTTTCAAAAGAAAGTAACATTAGTCTCTCTTTTTGCTCCAATAAAGTCCTCTTTTACCAAAGCGGCTGTTAAAAATGCCTAAAATTGAGTGACCACCTTATATTTTGACCATCCATTGCCATATTTGTCCCTTTTGGCTTCAAAGATCTCTAGATTTTTCTTCTTCCAACTATAGATGTGCAAGCCATTGTAGACACGATCCATATTTTGTAGCTGTAGTACTTGTCTAAAATAGGTATTGATGATGAAAATTGAGACTAAATATGAGAAAAAAATTAGGAAAAAATGGATCAAAGACCAATTCTCTGATACCACTTGTCATGAAGGGACTTGATAGGAGAGAGAATGAGGAGAGAGAAGATAATAGGAAAGAGAGAAGAAGAGTGTAAAGAAGAGAGAAAATCTAGACGAGGAGAGAGAAAGACAAGAAAGAAGGAAAGAGATGGATGGCAACTATAAAAGGATAGGGGGAGCTAGAGAGATGAAGGATAAAGTTTTATTGTTCTATAAAAAATATATTTTCATGTACATATGTCCTTTCCCCTTCCAACTCTCACAAATTGAGAATAAATTCCTAGAAAATCCCATTTTACCTTTAAAAAGGTTTAGATAAACCTCTCTAGACATTTACTTGTGAGCCTTAATTGGTGGCTTTTTCCACAAAAGGAAACTATATTCTTGATAAAAAATGCATTTACATATAGCTTAGTATACATTTTTACATTTCTTATTTCC
The DNA here is from genome assembly GCF_053477565.2 of Lygodium microphyllum. NCBI lineage: Eukaryota > Viridiplantae > Streptophyta > Polypodiopsida > Schizaeales > Lygodiaceae > Lygodium > Lygodium microphyllum. The sequence continues at coordinate 132,660,447 of NC_141138.1, forward strand.
ATTTTTTGGAGCTTAGTAACAATAAAGAACCAATGGAAGTGGAAAGGAAAGGAAATTGATGGAGGGATGTTGGTAGCAATGTCAATTGAAGAGAAACATAGAGATGAAGGAGAGCAAAAGATGATGAGGATCAACATTGGATGGAGTCATTGAAAAAGGAGGAAAATATGCCTAACTTGATGTTGAAGTCACGTGCAATTCCATCCTCGACTATTATCACTCAACTAGTCTCATCCACTAACAATTTAATGTAATAATCAATAATTGTTATTTTAAGGATCATAGATGGTCATTCTATTGTCCTAGCCTTAAAGAATCTCATTTTTTTTTCCATTTCTCTCCTTCAATTCCATAAACATTCAAGAAATAGTGCACATTAAGCAATCCCTCTTTCATGCCCACAAACTTATAGCTAGAACATTTCATCATAGAAGGCCTCTATTCAAGCCTTTCCTCCTAGCAAGGCATGTTTGTTATTCCACTTATGACTCACATTGGAGTCACGAGTGGGCATACTACTTGAAAGTGATGATTCATAGCCCATTGGAGGACATTCATTTATTGATTGACATGGGTAGTGATATGATGTGGATGACTCTTTGACTTCTCATGCTTTGTGAAACATGCTCTTATGATTGTTGTACATCAAGAGGGATATGGTAATTAGAGCTAGCCATTGAAGCCAAAGTAGCCAAGAGTACTAGTGAATTGGAGGATGCCACCCCTCCAAAAATCTCTCCCTATCATGGTGGCACCAAATCCCTTTGGTGCCAAAGCTACCCAAAAAGGGGTCTTTTTCCTATGTTTGTATGCCACACTTAGTTTCACACACACACACATCTCTTTGTCATCCAAGATCTCTTTCTCTCATACACACACCTCTCTCTCTCATGTCTCCCTTTCACATACACCTATCTCTCCTCCCTAAAATCTCTAACACACTTATCCTCTCTTTCACCTCCCTCCTCCTCCCCCTACCCCCCCACACATTCTCTCTCTATGCCCCAATCATGCTCTCTCATACACATGCCCCCTAATTCTTTCACCTCTCTTGTTCTCCTTATCTATATATATCTCTCAAATGCAATCATGACCCATCAAAGAGAGAGAGAGAGAGAGAGAGAGAGAGAGAGAGAGAGAGAGAGAGAGAGAGAGAGAGAGAGAGAGAGAGAGAGATTACAAGTGATAGTGACAAAAGTGGTGGTGCAAAGTACATAATAAGTAGGAAAACAAAACAAAAATTGGTGGGTTACTAAAAGAATCTCACTCCAAAACTCACTTTAAAAGCATGCTTCTTGCCTTTTGCTATTTGAAAACTACTTCATCTCATTATGATGAATCTAGGGACCTTTAGTAAGTCTTTTGTGTCATAAGTACAAATATTGTTAAGATTTGTTGCTTTTAACTTTTCCAAATTATGTATACTTAATGGTTATTGGATGGGTGCAGTATTATCGAGCTCCCATTGAAAATGATTACAATAATCAAAAAGAATATTTTGTAAGACACCACAAAAGTTCCCACCTTCAATCTCCATTTTGATTGTCATGTGTGTTTGCCTCTGTATGCAAGAATAGACATAATGTATTCATCTATGTGCATATGTAAATAACAATGCAATATGCATGCATGACTAACAAGTCTTGCAACAATAGTACTTGACAAGATTGAGTGAAATGGGGATTTTGAGGCTTGGCAAAATTGTCAAGATTGTATAACCCATGTTGAAAAGTAAAACCACCTATTATCTTCTACTTATATAATTAGGAATGGTAGCTAAATCCTTTTATGCTAGTTGAGGATCCCTTGCTTACGTATGTATGTATGTATGTATGTAAGGATGGAGAGAGAGAGAGAGAGAGAGAGAGAGAGAGAGAGAGAGAGAGAGAGAGAGAGAGAGAGAGAGAGAGAGAGAGAGAGAGAGAGAGAGAGAGAGAGGGGGGGGGGGGGCACCAAACTAGAGGAACAAAGAGGTCCACGATCCCTTAGAGACTAGTGAAAGCTCAAAAATTAGGGTGGGAATTGTGGCAACTATGTTGATGGAGTTGACACTTTTTTTTCAACCTAGTGATGTTGGCATATGGGTGCATATTGTCATTATCGAAGGAGATCCAAATGTAGAAGCCCCCTTTATGATATGTTCCACAACTTGTGAACCTTTAGATGTTATATGTCTAGAATTTAAAGGACCAAGCACATGGGAGAATCTTAATTAACCTGTAATTTGATTTATAATTGTAAGGGTCGACACATAACATTGTTGGAGATTTCTCAAATCCCCACCTATACTTGAGTTCCCAATATGATGATGAACCCATAAATCTAGGCAAAAAACATTATTAGAGCTCTAAATTTGGACACTAAGGGGGCTATAGTTGTTATTCTAGATTCTTGGGAGTTAATGTAGATTAGGTGTTGGGCTAAGTGGAAAAGAATAAATGATATTGTGGCATTTCAAGGGCTAGTATGGAGCCCCCAATGAGTTGGGTTCCGTGGGGGGCAAGAGCCCTTGACTCAATGATATAGGGAATATTCCTTGGGATATATAGTCAACATATGTGGGTGGATGCTAATGGGTTAATTAGAAGGCATGAGTCATAAGCACACTTGAACCACTCACATATATTTATGATTGGCCAAGCCCCAACATTCTATAGATATATGTAGTAATACCCTCAAACCTATCGATCACTCACTCCTTCCACACCCATATTACTTTGTCTAACATTTATCTAGAACATTGTTGAAACTCCTCCTATGAGCACATGAGTGAACATAGTACCGACATAGTATCAAGTAGCATTGGATAGTTGTAATGTTGATTAGTCATAATAGACACCTTTATTGTTTCTTAGATCCTCTCTTGTGCTTATGTTTATCATTACCTTTTGTTGAGCCATTTTTCTTTCATACTCTCAAAAAAATTTGAATACCTCACCCCCCCTCTCTTTCCCTATTTGTGTGTGTCACATGAATATAGATACAATGCACATGCATGGCTTAACACAACAAGATGGTTTGTCCCTTTTCCTTTCATCACATGATGGTGGAAACTAGGGCATGTATTCCCAAAAGGAGTTCTATCTCTCTTATATTTTCTCCCTCCATCAAATCCAAGAGATTAGATAGTCACTAGGATCCTTTAAGAATTCCATGAAATCAATGGGATGAGATGAATGGATAGGTTCTTCACAGCCATCTAGATTTGCTAGCTTTTCTTTGTGCAAAACCCCCCTTCCAATCAATTTTGTGAAGGACCTTGTTGCACCAATGCAAAACAATGAGGAATTTTTTATGAGTAGTAAAGTGTTTCCAATTCTTCTTATATGAAACACAAAAAATAAGTCATATGTAGCCATATCATTTATTCTCTAGCTATATACCTTTTATTATATTATTTGACTTTTGAATGTTGGGTTCAATTGTCCTATGACACCCATGCACTTTCATATGCCAAAGGACCAATAGCACCACTTTGGAAATCCTTGTATGGCTAGCATTGGCAATCCTTGTACATCACTTGAATGAGAGAGATTTGATATAAAGAGGTTCACTAGATTTAGAAATACTACTTCATAGGGATACCATAACTGAAGAACCAACAATAGGTTTTTTGCAATTCTATTATTCCATTCCTCCATTAGTGGAATTCTAAAGGATGGGAAAATAGGAGTACATTAGAATAGTGGCTCTTTAGTTTTTCCATTTTCCCATCAAGGATGCTCTCTCCCTCTCTTTATGGTACCTTCTGAGGCTTGTGTACATCCTTTATTGTTGTGAAACTTGATTCATGCACATGTTTTTTGTAATACTTCCCATATACATACACATATATGCACACATGCAAATACAAACAAAAGTTGTCATCCACATAGACATACTCCCATTATGACATGATATACTCATTTTTTAGTTTTTTTGCAATATTCTTCAACTTACTTTCCTTTATAATGTAAGGCACACTTACTAGGTGGTGCTACAACTCCCATACACATGATAGTCTTGGAAGGGCTCACTTATATGAAAAATCATTATCATATGCTTAATTTAAAAGGTCTAATCCATAAATTTATCATGAATAAAACACATCCTTTTCCTAGTCAACTTATGAATATCCCCATTAAATGATACCCTTATATATGTAGAAAAATGTATAAAAAAGGAACTGAAAAGATTACTTATGTTTAACCCATGTGAAAAACTTACATATTTATGAGTGGTCCCCTTGATATTAGAGTTTCCTCTTACTCTGCCCCTCTTTCTTGTACACATTGTACACACTCTAAGTATATGTTTATGTGTGTGAACATGTATCTAACTCATGCTTACACATATACTTCAATATTGTTTCTCCTTTCCTTTAGGGAGCTTATTTTAAAAGTCCTTAACATGTAGACATGCCACATAGACCCTCACACACACACATACACACACACACACACACACACACACACACACTCTCTCTCTCTCTCTCTCTCTCTCTCTCTCTCTCTCTCTCTCTCTCTCTCTCTCTCTCTCTCTCTCTCTCTCTCTCTCTCTCTCTCTCTCTCTCTCTCTCTCTCTCTCTCTCTCTCTCTCTCTCTCTCTCTCTCTCTCTCTCTCTCTCTCATATGAAGCTCCAAGCTTGATCCTTATCATGGTGGCCAATCCATTTTTGACATGGCCAAATCATATAGATAATGTTATTATGACTAATACATATTAACTTTAACAAGAAAGAGAGTGGTGCTCACTTTTCTATTGCATGAATAGTGTTTATGTGAATGATAACATGTACAAAATCATTAAAGGCTTGCTTTATAGAGTTGAATCATTTTCCAAGTGCACTTTATTTAAAACTATGTCCATAGTCAATTTTCAAGATAGGCAATCTACGTGTCCTTGCCTACTTTGACAAATTGGCAATACTAAATACAATATACACTTGGAGAACATGACCTATTTCTTCAAAACGAAAGCTCATTTTTTCTTGTTTTCAAAGCACCAAAATATAAAAACACTATTTGATTATTCAAAGTCAATAAAAAGTGTTCAACTCATACTCAAAGAGAAAATTGCCTGATGAATCACACTCATGTGCATAGTAGACTCCATTTTAGACTATTTACATTTAAGTATCATCCCATGCTATTGTTCATGTTACGAGTAATTTAATTTGATATGGATGGATGAATATATTAATAGATCATGCGTCATGAATAATTTTGTCCATTAGCTTTTCCTACTATAGTTTTGCTTTTGTATGCCAAGAATGATTGAAATGACAAATAATCCTACCTAGTGAAATTTAGAATAATGTGTGGCACATTTTGTTTTATTGTTATTTAATCATCTCTTGTATAAGAATACCTTTAAATGAGACCATGAGACCCCTTTATACTAATAAAGATTTTGAGCAATGTTATGGTATAGATTGCAAGCATGCACTCTCTAGACCATTGTCTTTAATAATTGCAATTAACACACAAGGCTTTTAGAGGCACTTGATTTGTTCTAGATGGCATGTAAGCTTTTCCTCCTCTAATATGTACAATGTATGATGTTCTTAACGAATAGATTCTCTCTCTCTCTCTCTCTCTCTCTCTCTCTCTCTCTCTCTCTCTCTCTCTCTCTCTCTCTCTCTCTCTCTCTCTCTCTCTAACCCCTCATATGTATATGTATCACATAAGCATAGATACAACGTGCATGGATGGCTTGACAAAATAAGGAACTTGTCCTATTTGAGTTCATTTCCCCTTCACCAAGCAATAGCTCCATTTCTTTAATATATTTTCTCTCCAATAAATCCGAGAGATTATATATTCATTGAAATCCTTTAAGAATCCCATGAAATCAATGGGATGAGATGAATGGATAGGTTCTTCTTAGACATCTAGATCTGCTAGCTTATCTTTATGCAGAACCACCTTCCTATCAATTTCGTGAAAGAACTTGTTTAAATCCAAGAAATTATATATTCATTGAAATCCTTTAAGAATTCCCTGAAATCAATGGGATGAGATGAATGGATAGGTTCTTCTTAGACATCTAGATCTGCTAACTTATCTTTATGCGGAACCACCTTCCTATCAATTTTGTGAAAGAACTTGTTGCATTGATGCAAGAGAATGTGAACATTTTGACAAGTAAAGTGTCTCCAATTCTTCTTAGATGAAGTTAAAAAAATAATTCATAAGTAGCCACATATTTATTTGTAGCTACATACCGTTTATTATACTATTTCATCTTTGAATCTTGGGTTCAATTGTCCTGTGAGACCCATGCAGCTTCATGTAGGAGAGGGGTAATAGCACTACCTGGAAAATTTTCATGTTACTAGTATTAGCAATCCTTGTGCATAGCTTGAACGATAAAGATTTAATACAAAGAGGCTCAATAGATTTAGTGAGACTTCTTCGTAGGAGTACTGTAGCCAAAGAACCAATAGCAGATTTTCACAATGCTCTTATTCTATTCCTCCATTGGTGGAATTTCTAAAAGAGGGGATAATAGAGGTATATTAGAATAATGACACTAGTTTTGTCATTTTGCCATTAACCACACTCTCTCCCTCTCTTTTTGGTACAATTTAAAGCTTGTGTACATCCATTATTATGAAACCTAATTTATCCACACACATATAATTTTTTTTAAATATTTTCCATACATGAACACATACATACATGCACATGTGCAAACATAAACAAAAGTCATCACTCGCATAAACTTACTTCTGTTATGACATGATGTAATATTTCTAAAATTTTTGCAATGTTCTTTGATTCTCCTTCCTCTATAATGTCAAGCATACCTACTAGGGTGGTGTCACTACTCCCATACACACTAGAGTCTTAGAAAATTCAATCACATAAACCATTATTATCACTTGTATTCAAGGCCTAAGTACAAAAACCCTTATCTATAAATTTATCATGAATAAAGCACACCCTCTTTTAATTTTGCCTATGAAAATTCCCATTAAATAATACCCTTGTGTATCTAAAAAAGGTCTTAAAAATCCCTTATGTTTAACCCATGTGATAGACTTAGATATTTATGAGTGGCCCCCTTGAGACTAGAGTTGGTTCTCACTCCCCCCACTCTTTCTCATACACACCATACACACTCTAAAAATATGTCTACATGTATGTGGGTGCGTGTCTATTTGTGTGTATGTGTAAACATATATCTAACTCATATGTGCACATATGCCTCTACATTCCCTCTCCTTTCCCTTAGCAAACCTTCCACACACTCATTTGATAACTCCAAAACGCGTGCGCACACACACACAAAGCTACAAGTATAATCTTGATCATAGTGGCCAATCAATTTTTGACCTAGCCAAATCATGTAGATAATGTTATTATGACTCATGCATATTAAAATTAACAACAAGAAAGAGGAGTGGTCCTCACTTTTCTATTGCATGAAATAATGTTTATGTGGATGATAACATGCATGAAATCATTGCATGCTTGCTTTATAGACTTGAACCATTTTCCAAGTCCATTTTGTTTTAAACTATGTTTGTAGTCAATTTTCAAGATATTAAGGACACATGGCTCTTAAGAGAGCTAGGCAATCTTTAGGCCTTTGTCACTTGGACACATTGGCATACTAGATACAATGGACACTTGGAGAAGATGATCTATGTTCTTCAAAATGAAAGCTCATTTTTTCTTGTGGACAAAGCATCAAATTTTAATCAAAGTGTTCAAATCATACTCAAAGAGAAAATTGTCAACTCAATCACACTCAAGTGCATACTAGGATCCATTTTAGACTCTTTACATTTAAACCTCATCCCATCCTTTCATTAATCATGCTAGGATCTATTTTAGACTCTTTATGTTTAAGTCTCATCGTGCCCTTTCATTTATCATGCTATGTGTAATTTAATTTATATTTCTAGACAAAAATATTAATAGTCCATGCATCATGAATAAGTTTATCCATGACCTTTTCCTACTATAGTTTACTTTTGTAGACAATGGATTATTGAAATAATGAATAATCTAGTTAGTGAATAGCACATTTATAGTTAAAGTACGAATCTGATGTAAACAATTGTAGAATAATGTATGGTACATTCTCTCTTCTTGTAATTCAATACTCCTTGTAGAAGAATATGAATAAATGAAACCCCTTTATATATTAGTAGAGATTCTAACCAATGCTATGGTATAGATACCATGTATATCTTCTCTAGACTATGCCTTTAATGTTGATAATTGTGACCAACACATGTTGCTTTGTTAAATTGTTTATCTAAACTTTTACCAAAAGAAAGGAAAGACAATAGCATCTAGAATATCTCGTTCTTTATGAAGTGGCATGTAAGACAAATTGAATGAGTGGGGGGGTTGTGATGCACTTGCACTCATTCATTCACTCAACATGGCACAAAAATGAAATGCAATATATGAGAGCAAGGTATACTCTTCTATTATTCAATGAAAGAAACGGTACAACATAGGCACATCCCAAGACTACGCCCTCGTGACCTTGCACATATGAGGGTTCACCACTGAGTATAGGGAATCGCACGTAGAGTGGAAACCAAGCAGGGCTCAGAGTAACTACTATTCCCTATATAGGAATTTCTGGTAGCAACACCATGGTATAACTACAAAGCCCTTACACTCACCCCCACTTACTAGATTGCTGTACTCAACAATCTAAGCGTAGAGGTTATTTGACTCATTTGGGGTCTTAACACAGCTTCTTCTGACAAGCTAGACAGTGTCTGCCAGTCTAGGACTTGACACATTAATGGGGTCTTAGCATAGCCTTTACTATCACACTGGTCAGTGTGTGTCCACACTAGGACTTGGGGGTCTTAACACAGCTTTTCCTATCGAGTTGGTTAGTGTCAACCCATCTAAACTATTTGGTCACTTTGGTTTATTCTGGCTACCATGCAAATCCACCCTCGACTCAATTACATTTGAGGAGTGGAGGGGTTACTAGGCCAATGATAAGTCTCATGATGCCTCAAGGGTGAGAGCAGATTTTAAAGGTCATTTTTTAAGTAGAAGTAGAAATGAGCCCAAGAGGCCGTAAAAGACAAAAATTTCATGCAAAATGAAGTAGTTGTGGATCGATGACCTCGAGTTTTGCTAGATGGAGTTCGATGCCAAGAATCCAACTCAAGTCTCGATTCGTCAATCGGAGTCCGTTCGACCCCCAATTTAATCCTCGGAAGGTTTCGCATTATGAAGCAACTATGTGATTTGGAAGCCATAAAGCATGTGATGGTGGCCACGTTTATAGATTTTGACATCATAGAGCCAACCGTCTCTTGAATCCGAGCTCATTTGCCCCTTTGAAAGCGAAAAGACCACTTTGATCGGAGTGTGAACACAAAACTTGAACCAATTTTTTTAAAAAAAACTTTAAGCTTGGTTTAGTGGCTTAGATCTCAAAAGCCACAATTTATGAAATGTGGGGGGGTGTTGTTTTTTTCAGTACCTTCTTCCATGATTAAAAAATGATTTTTATGATCAGCAATCATTGAGGGAATGCTCTTGGTAGCAAGCTCCACCATTTTCTCACCCTTCATCACTAAAGAGATGATCGAAAATGATGCAATATACAAGAAGATCTGATTTTAGTCTTTCTGTCCTCTGTCCTCTATCCTCTCTCCTCTTGTGGTTTGTTCTCATGGATCAATGTAAAAGAGAGGGGGATGGGCTAAGATGGATGTTTTTGGTCAAACGATGATGCAACAGTGGAAAGAGATGTGAATTGGAGTTGGATGGATTGTTAGCGAGTGTGAAAGAGCATCAACAGGCCTCCAACGTCAAAAAACATGCATCATAATGAGTACTTTTATGAGAAAAATGTAGATTTTACTGTTTTATGATGAATTCTTATTTGAAATGGCTAGTAATGATTGCATTTGATTGCCAATCCTTTGTTTGATCAGTTATGTTGAAAGAATCATAAAAAATCAATTGTACAATAATTTTATGCAAACCCGTCGAGACCAAGCGATTTAAGGAAAAATATGTGGTTTTTGAGTTTTTGGTGTGCATTTGCCATTCCCATGAAATGAAACATCCAAAGAAAATTATTTTCTATAAGATTAATCAATCTACACAAAAAATTTAGTAATTATATGCAAATTTCTATAAATAAATAGAAAAAAATAAAGAATATTGAGAAAAATTAGGTTTTTCACATCATAAAAATAAGAAAAAATAAGATTAATGTGTCTAAAGCATGAGGTTTAGCCTTAGTTCAGCCCTATCTTTTTGTTAGAGTGAGTTTTTATCACTTTCAATAAAGAAAAATACATAAAAAACCATGTCGTACATCTATCAATACATGCAAAATTTTAAATGGTAGGGAGTAGGGGGATTGTTGAGTGGATAAAGTGCATTAAATGTTGATGTTTCATGGTGCATATCATATAGGGTTCCTGATTGTTTAAAATCTAAAAGGGACTAGTAGCACGAGGAAGCTCGGTGCTAGCCCTAAGCAACGAAGCACTATTGTAGGAAAAGAAAATCATGAAAAGAATTGTCTTCGCACTTTTACATTGATGATTTTTAATGAATATTTGTTTGAGAGTGATGGTCATATTCACACTTGCATTGATGCACCACATGGTATCGTATCCTGGATGCATAGCACTTGTTTGTATGAGTGATGACCGACGCTAAGAGTGTGAGGTATCCCAAGCCATAGGGCTAGATAGTCGGTTCCTTGGGGTTGATTTGGTGAGGTTTGTCTATCATCTCATGGATTGTTTAATTGAAAGAGTGGACTTTGTTTCAAATGTGTTTTATGTTCACGGCACCCAATCCCAGGGTGTAGGAGAGCCATAGTGGAGTTGCAGTGATCAACCGAGGGGTGCTCCCTGTGTGTGTGCTACATGGTGTATAACAACAGCATATTTAGGGACTCCCTTTGAGTTGTGGGAAAAGGATTATTCGTTGGTCTACAAAATCAAACAAATGCAAAGCTCTTAAACACTCTTGGCCATGAGGCCGTGTATGGGGTGGTTTTAGGTGAGTAGTAGAGACCCTGTTAGTGCTTTAGAGCTTGTGTTGGGTCCGTTTTTAGGTCTTGACACGTGGTGCGTTTGCCAAGAGCTACTAATAAGTGGCAGTTTTTGAATCTCAATGAATAGGGACAGTTTATTAGTGTATGCCAAAAGACAATGAGATAGATTCAGAGCTTTAGAAGCAAGAGAGAGCTGAACGGGCTAGATGGTGGGCCAAAATTACTAGAAGATAAGATATTCTCTGCAAAGAAGTGGTCCAATATCCTTACCAGGGTGGGGTCTTAGTAACCCTAGCTTGACACATAGTCCGTTTTAGCAGGAGCAAGTTCTAGTACTTCCCCTCCTTTGATCAATTTGTCCACTTCGAGTGGAGTAATAGTTTCGATCGCTCAAACTCCTTTAGTGAATCTGGTTGTTACCATGGCACAACCCATTGCAATCCCAGGAGGAATGCCATACTTGCCATCCTTAGGGTTTCCTCTACCCATTTTTAATGGGTTAGTAGAGGAAGATGTGAAACTTCATATCAATGAATTCCAAAAGTTAATGTTTAACTATCAAATTAAAGATGATGGACACTTGATGCTATTCTTTAATATGACTTTGAAAGGACGAGCTACAATATGGTATCACAACCTAGAAGCTAGAACCATAACTACTATTGACTTCTTCTTTGAGGCCTTTCAAAGAGAATTTGCCCCTGAAAGGGGAGGTCATTATTAGCTGCATGTCCTTAATGTAACACGTTAATAACCTCACAAAAATATTCGTGGGTATGCCAAGAAATTGAAGGAAGTATTCCATAAGTTGCAAACCTATATTCGTATCTCAGCTCTGCTGCTCAGTTGCAATAATTTTTTAATGGACTAGAATTTTAACATTCAAGTGAAGTTGAGTAGTGTTGCTCTTGCTGACATTGATATGGCTATACAAGAGTAGAGGAGGTAGAATCATGATTACAAGTGGATTATACCTCTAGGGAAAACATGAATATGAGTCTAGGTGTTGGAAATACTTTAGGTTGACAAATGGCGGTCAAGGGATACCCATGAGTCCTAATGGGAGAGGAAGTATGATTCAAAATGTGCCCATGTTGCCAGCTCCTCCTAGTGTGACCATGTTTATGAATAGTCAAACGGCTCCACCACATACTGGAAGCCAAATGATAAATACTACCATTGTTCCTGGAAATCAACAGGCAACCCCTAACCAAGTGGTTAGGCCAATGGAATGACCTGTAGATGATCACGTTTATGAGTCATGTGCCTTGAATGTCATTGGAAAAGTTAAGGATATGATAAATCACTATACTATCATGATTACCAAACAATATAGAGAAATAGCCATTGATGTCAATTTCCTTAAGAAGTAGCAGAATTTGATAGGGAGTTGATTCCTTGAAGAGGATGCCTCCTCAAGATTCAGTTGTAAGTGGTGTGGCAGCCAACATTGTAAAAAGATAGGGAGAGAGAGATGAGGCAACATGGAGCAGTGGACTTCCATTTTCTTCATTATTCAATGTACTTCACACACATATTGAATGACTAGAAAGAACTATGTCTAAGTGACCTCATGATTACTCACACTGATTAACTCTACCAGAGTTAATTGTACTCAATTTATTGACTACAACTCACATGCTTGAGATATTTGGACACTAGCTATCATGTCGGTGTGCATGAGTTGAGCTTGAAGTCTCAACACTCCCCCTCAAGCTCAGACTAGCTACTTTACTCCAAGTAGCTCCCTAAAATGAATGAATTTCTCTTTACCGAGTGATTTGGTAAATATATCTACTACCTGGTCTTCTATCTTCACATGAAGTAGATCAATCTATCCTGCAAGTACCGTTTCCCTAATGAAATGGTAATGAACCTCTATGTGTTTGGATCTAACATGATAGACAAGATTGCTAGCCAGCATCATACTACTGAGATTGTGACAATGCAATGTGACTTTGTTGTCCAATTGGATACCCAAATCAGGTAGCAGTTTCACAAGCCAAACTACTTTTCATGCTACTACTGATCATACTACTGCCCAAATTGAAAGCATAACCATTGGTTGACCTCTTTTCATAGACACAACTAGCCCAATCAGCATCCGTATAACTTTTCAAGTCGAATGATTTCCCATGCTCATAAAACAACCCATAATCAGCAGTACCCTTGATGTACCACATAATTCTCCTGACTTCATCTAAGTGTGGCTTATGAGGTTTCTGCATAAATTGACTAATCAGCCCCACTACATAATTCAAGTCGGGACCAATAATAGTAAGGTAAATTAGGCTACCCACCATATGTCTATACATAGTGACATTCTCAATCTCAGTCCCAACATTAATTGCAAGTTTGACATTCTAATCCAATAGTGTTTCCATGGCTTTACACTCCATCATGCCATATTTTAGCAACATATCATAAGCATACTATTTTTGCACTAGCCATATACCTCATCTCTAGTGATGATCAAGTCATTGACATAAACCACTAGAAAAACATAACCATGCTCTGTCTTCTTTGTAAACAGGCTGTGATTTGCATGACCTATCTGAAAACTAGGCTACTGCAAATAAGTGTTATGCGAGCATTCCATGCTCTCGGTGCCTATTACAAGGCCTTTTTTAGCTTACAAACATATGTCATATAGTTAGGTGTACATAACCTTCAAGTTGCTCCATATACACTTCTTCAAGCAAGTCACCATTCAAAAATGCATTTTTGACATCCATTCGCCAAATTTCCAGTCCTTAGAAGCTGCTAATCCAATGACTATTCTCATTGTTGCCATCTTGGCAATTGGGCTAAAAGTTTCCTCATAATCTAGGTCGTACTGTTGTGCATATCCCTTTGCAACCAACCATGCTTTACACCTTTCCAACAAACCATCTTACTTGCATTTCACTTTATAAAACCATTTGCAGCCAATGGGTACTTTGCCTTTAGGCAGACAGCGAACCGATTCCCATGTCTCATTTTCAGCCAATGCTGCATATTCCTCATCCATGGTAGCACACCAATTCTCATCTGTTAACTACCTCACTGCACTTTGTAGGCTCTTTGTAGCTGACACTTTAGTCATATATGCATAATGTCTGGTTGAATACCCACTATATGTCAGCCTATCAATTGGTTTTCTAACCCTTTTAGACCTCCTCAACTATGGTGCACTCTGGGATTGCCTCTCATGAGGTGGCACATACTTGCTTTGCCTTGCACCAGGCATCATAATTGATGGTATGCCCAATTCACTATCAAGATTGTCACTGCTAGGTGACTCATATCCAGTTGTAAGTAGGCCAGTCACATCGTCATAACTAATGGTATGCCCAATTCACTATCAATACTGTCACTGCTAAGTGACTCATATCCAGTTGTAAGTAGGCGAAACATATTTTCCTTGTACTCTATCACTGAAATCAAGCATGTAGTATGAGAAAATCTTGGTGTTGCAAAATTTGAATAAAGAGCCATCAAGGTTGTGATCTCCATGGATATGAGGTGGGATGTCACATGTTATTGCTCCTACACTAATGACTAGAAAGTTGGTGCCAACTTGATCCCATATCTGATAGAGTTCATCATATCCAAGATCTACAAGAAATTCCTACAATTGTCTATTAGAGGTGCAACCTGAATTTGTGAGAAATTTAGACACATCATTTGAACAATTACTTCAATGCTAAATATGAGTGATTCACAAATGGATGTTTCAAATTTTCAATACCTGACTATAGAATAACCAATAAAATAAGTTGCAATATAGTGCACCAAATCCATAGTGGCCACAAGACGACAGTACCTCAAATGATGGTTCAACCACAACAACAGTGGCCTCAAACAGTTCCCCCAATGGCGACCCACCAACAACAATGGAACCCTACCAATTGGAACCAGTAATCCCTAGTCTCAACAGGAGCTTTGAATCAAAATCAGAATAGAGGACCCTCTGGATCAACCTAACCAATCTATGCAGTGATAACAGAGGCTTCCCAAAACCCTACTACAAGTACTCCAAGAGGAGAGAATCTAAAGGACTGTCTATCCGATTCAGTTGCAAGCATCAAGAAGGAGTTGATGGATGTGATTATAGAACAGTTGTAGACACTAAAGGTAAATACTGCCAACATATCCACTCCTACAAGAGGTGGAAGAGATGTGATGCAATCTAATACATGGTGTGGAAAGTGCCATCAAGTAGGACATTTAGCCATTGAATGTACCCAGAAACCAACTATCCCTAGAGCCTTCTATTTGTATTGTTTAAGGGAAAAGCCCATACAGAAGATATATGTTCTCTGAAGGAGATGCATGAAAGGAGGAAGAAAGACAAAGAATCAAGATTCAACTTGTTGGAATCCAAGGTGACCACCCAAGATATCGGACCAAAGCCTAGAGAGTTCACTCCTAATTTTGGCCCAAGGAGGTTTCCCTCTTAGAGTTACAGGAGGAGGACAGTCTGGTGGTGGCCAGAGATCAGCAGAAGTCGAGTGTTATAGATGTGGAGAAAAGAGGCATATCTCACCAAACTGTCCAAACCCTAGAAGGTCTATTGACTACAAGCCCCTATGCAGTTGATGTAAAGGAGAAGGCCACACTACAAAAGACTATCCTAGTCTAGCTCCTATAAAAGCTACCTCTGATACCCAACAGAAGATCCAAGAACCCACCTTCAATTTGGTGGAATTGGAGGTTGTTGGAATAATGTATGCTCAAAAGAAAAGAGAACCCACAATTCCAAAAGAGAAATTCCCTCTGCCAAAACTATGAAGTTCAATCTTCCCAAGGAGAGACGGAACAGTGCAATAATGTGTGCTCAGAAGAAAAGAGAACCCACAATTCCAAAAGAGAAATTCCCTCTACCAAAACTATGGAGTTCAATCTTCCCAAGGAGAGACGGAACAGTGCAAAGCAAAATGATGTAGTACAAAGCACTCTAGTGCCACAAAGAGCTACAAAGATAGTTACAGAGACAGGACCAGAGGTCCAAGAGATGGAGGATACTGAAGTACCTCCAGAAGTAGAAGAAGTACAAATGTTGCTGCTCTTGGAAGAAAAATGAAATATAAAAGTGGGTATTGCCCCATTTCCTAGCCGATTGGAGAAGCCTGTGGATCCTCTTAAAGAATATGACTTGGTCAAAGTCCCAAACATCTTCAAACCAAACCTAACATTTTGGCAATTGCTAATGTTGTCTCCTAGCTCTAGAAATAAATTCAAAAGCATACTAACAAGAAGATGAGGCCTAAGGATTGCTCCCTTGACAATAACTTAGTCCAACAAAGCCCCAACGTTTGTGAAATAAGTAGATGTAGCTAACACTTTCTTGGATCCTAGAACCCTAGATATTAGCTATGGATTATTGAAGGATGCTTTATTGCAAATGCATTTATTGACCGAGGTTCATTAGTGAGCATGATGACAAATGTGATAATGAAGGATCTAGGCTTGCAAGGTATACAGCGTACACAATGGCTTATTAGACTGGCAAACCAAAGCAGAATTAAGCCTTTGGGCATTCTCCCATACGTGAAGAAAACCCTCGCAAGAAGAGACTATTGGCTGACCTATCAAACCAAATTCCCACGGGACCTCATATCCTCTACTATTGGGAAGACCATGGCTTTTTGAAGCAAGGGCATGGACGAATTGACCCTAACCCTAGGCAAAGACCCAATAGAGTGGTGTTGAATTTGTATGGATCGTAAAAAGTTAATGGATCCACTTCCATTGAAGTTATCACAAACTCTTCCAACAAAGTAAGAGATGGCACATCAGGAGATGAAGAAGTCGTCTCAAATAGATCTTTTCCAAGAAAACACAGGCCCAATCTTCTTGATAGTAGGCACTATAAGCCAACTTCTGAAAGAAGAAAATTCTTTTTCAATGGGCAGATACCTTCTACTTGAACCCAAATTGACTTATGAAGTCACCTCTGGCAGTGAGATAGAAGCATGGATGTATTGTTCTCCTTGTTACATGGCCATAACAGAGACAAAGCCAGAGACAGAAATAGAGACAGATGCAAAAGTAGAGGTAGAGGTAGAGGACATAACAAAGAATATGTTCTTCTCTTATAGAGTCCCCATAGAGGCAACAATAGATTCTGAAGAGGACAAAGAGGACATTGCAGAAGAAGACTATGAAAGAGGGTTGGAAGAATCTATCCTACTCGCAAAAGGCACATATGAGGAAGAAGTTCCAGAGGTTCCAAAAGCAAAAGCCCCCATGCTATTAGACAGAATGACTCTGGTACCTTTTGGATTGACTAATGTGTCGCATCATATGCAAAATATCCATAAGAAATGAATTAAGAAAAATAATCCTTCCTTCAGGAGTGGCTCTTGTTGCCTGAAGTTACTCTTCTCAAGAGAGGATGATGATGATGCACCTTGCCAACAACCATCAACCCTACAGCCCCCAACCAGAACTCTAAAGGTTCCTGTTGTGTGATGTTCCTAGAGGCATCCTCACAAGATGAGTCCTCAAGCCAAGACATAAATAACACTCCTATAAGATTTGAAACAACCCTAATACCCTTTCAACATCCCACAGAGCCAGCTAAGTCCCATTTAAAGAAGAAATAGATTCCAATGGAGCATTCAAAGAAGAGGCCACTCTCTTAAAGGAGTTGGATCTCTACCCAAAAGCAATTTGTGGGACTTTCATCCGCAAAGTGGAAGGTGAAAAACAATTAATGTTTGTGGATGCTAATGGTACTAAACGTCACTTAAAGATGGGTGTTAGTCTTCTAGAAAAAGAAATGCCGGTCTTGCATGACCTTCTAAAAGAGAATTTTGACGTGTCTGCATGGTCGTAACAAAGATTTGAAGGGGATTGATCCTAAGGTGTATCAACACCACATCAACCTAGAGCCCAATGCCAAGCTTGTGAGGCAAAGACAAAGATGCATGAATCCAAATTACTCCACCCTCATGAAAGCCAAATTGTTGAAGCTCCTCAAAGCCGAGTTTATCTATCCAATGGCCAATAATGAATGGGTTTTTCCCATCATGGTAGTACCTAAGCAGAATGGAAAGTTGTGAATATGTGTGGACTTCTGCAAGCTAAATTCCAAGACTAAGAAGGATCGTTTCCCTATCCCTTTCACAAACCAACTATTGGACACAGTGGCAGGCCATGAAATTTATTCTCTCTTAGATGGATTCAATGGATACAACCAAGTCTAGATTGCAAAAGAAGATTAATCCAAAACAACCTTCACAACAAAATGGAAAACTTATGCTTAAAGAGTGATGCCATTTGGGCTTTGTAATGCTCTTGCTACCTTCCAATGAGTGATGATGGCCATACTTCAAAACCATCTGCATGATTTCATTGAGGTATACCTAGATGACTTTTGCATCTATAGCCTAATCCGTGAGCATTGGGGACACCTAGACCAATGTTTAGACAAATGTCGAGAGTATGGGATCTATCTCAACCCCGAGAAATGCATCTTCAAAGTATCTTTAGGCCACATTGTCTCTACAAAAGGGATAGCAACATACCCTACCAAGATTGAGAAGATTGCAACTTTAATAGTGTCAATCAACCTCAAACAGTTGAGGGGATTCCTTGGCCATGTGGGCTACTATAGAAGGTTTATTACACACTTTGCAACAAAGGCAGTCCCCTTGCATAAGCTCCTGTGGAAAGATGAAGAGTTTACGTGGACTACTTATTGTGATGAAGCATTCAACACCTTGAAGTAGTGTCTAATTAAAGCACCAATCCTACAACTTCCTGATTGGATGCGGAGTTCCATGTGCACATCGATGGTCTAAGAGTGGTGTTATGCCAAAAGGGATCCTCAAAGTTAGATCAACCTATCTATTATGCAAGCCAAAAATTAATTGACAAAGAACAAAACTATATAGTGACAAAGCTTGAGTACCTAGAAATGGTGTTTTCCTTGGAGAAGTTCTGACACTACCTAATGTGAACACACTTCAAATTCTATGTGGACCATGAGGCCTTGTCCTTCATGATGAACAAAGTAGATGTGAAGGGAAGAATAATGAGATGGCTCCTTCTATTCTATTTCAGGAGTTCGACTTTGAAATGGTTACCAAACCTAGTCGCTCCCATATCTTGGCTGATCATCTGACATGAATCCCTTAGAGTGATGAAGAGGAGCAAGATGATTTGGACCTTCTTGATGCTTCTCTCTTTCTAATCAAAACTATAACCCGATGGTATGCAGACATAGCCAACCTCTTGGCAACTCAATGGTATCCCCCTGATATCTCCAGCCACCATGAGAAGTAGAAGCCTATGTTGGAATCAATCCCCTACACCTTGTTAGGTGGTGCTCTATACAAGAAAGGCAAAGATGAAGTGCTGAGAAGATATGTTGTAGGAGATGAAATTGGAGGAGTACTAAAAGCATGTCATGGCAAGCCCTGTGGAGGACATTATGTAGGAGAAGCAATAACCAGAAAGGCCTCGCTCACCAAATATTGGTGGCCAACCCTCCACAAGGATGCCTATGACTATTGCAAATGTTGTGATACTTGTCCCAACAAATGGGGAAGCCTACCAAATCTAACATTATGCCACTACAACCCATCCTTCCCCTAAAGCTGTTTGAGAAATGGAGAATCGATTTTGTTGGCCCCATTGATCCGCCAACCAGAAGGAAGTAGAACATGTACATCTTAGCCTGTAGTACAAACTACGTGACAAATTGGTGTGAAGTCAAAGCTCTCAAGCGGGATGATGGCAATAGCATGGCCCTATTCCTATATGAGAATATCATCACCTATTTTGGTAGTCCCCTTGAGCTAGTAAGTGACAGATGTATGCACTTTCTCAATAAGATTATGGAAGAACTGAGAGAGTTGTATAAGATTCACCATTGCAAGTCTACACCCTACTATCCTAGAGCCAATAGTCAAGTCAAGGTCACCAATGGCATCCTTTGCTCAATTCTGACAAGAATGATTGTTGCACAATTCCGTGATTGGGATGATCAACTTACAAGGGCCCTCTCGGCATACATAACCTCCCATAAGGCTGCTACAAGACAAACCCCTTTCCAATTGGTATACGGTACAAAGGCCGTTTTTCCTATTGATATCCTCTTTGCATGTAGGTATCAAAGAGCGCTTGGGAGATGACAATCGAGTCCCTGCAATGCCACCTAGTGCACTTGAAATGTCTAGATAAGACTCGCAAGATGGCCCTACAATGCATGGAAGCCACGCAAGGTCGACAAAATGCCTATCATGACAACTTCATCAAGAAAAAGGAGCTCAAGGAAGGTGACTTAGTCCTTGCTTACGATTTGAGATTTAGCAAGTTTCTAGAAAAGCTTCAATAGCAATGGATGGGTCCCTATAAGATACTCGTCATCAATCCTAATGGCTCTGTCCAAGTGCAGATTGATGATACTTCTAATGATCCTTTCCTATGATTAATGGCTATTGCCTCAAGAAGTATTACCCTCCCTAGGGATCCTGACAATCACTACCAATAGCCCCTTCATTCTTTATGTGTCGGTCAGTAAGGCTTTGTCTATTGCTCCTTGATAGCCCTCTTGCTCATTCTGATGAGGTGGCCTCATTCTTCTAGCCTTTCACAGCCACCTTCCATCCCTCCTTTGCTTCCTTTACATCTAATCCAACAAAGGTGGTGTGGACAGTTCTAATACATGGTACTCTTATCATTCTCCTTATATATATATATATAAGTCATGGGAGAAAAGGACTTTTGGTCTCTAGCATTCTAACCTATTCTTCGAGAAAAGTTGGAGACACCCTCAGGAGTAGGGAAAAAAAACCAAAAAATAAAGAAAAAAAATAAAGAAAAAACAATCAAAACTATTATGGGAGAAAAGGAATAAATTCCCTATCATAACAAGTCTCGTTCCAAGAAAAGGTGGCACACATCCTTGGACAAGAAGTTGGCTATGAAAAAGGTAGTAACATCTCGCAGTCCAAGATAGTTGAATTATTCATCAATCTTCTAGAAGAAATTTCAAAGCCACCTTGTTGAATCACGCAACTCCATCAGTGCTTCTGACTCCTACAACAGACAAAATTTCCAATTTGCAATCCAAATACTGGACTTATTGGCTACCTCCCTGGGTACGCCTCTTCATCAACCACCACTACAAGTTGACATCATTAATCTGATGACACCGATCTTCACTGATAACCCTTGAGCGATGTGAGCTTTCATCCTAAATGGATGGGGATGTGAGCATGAGGGGGTTTCCCTCTATATTCATCAACAGAGTGTGAGACAAAGGGTGGGGTGAGTGACCAGTCCTTGCCCTTTATAACTAATAGAGAGGTGAGTTGTGTGAATGGAGTGTTGCACACATGGGCTGGGCCTCTCAATGCACAAAGCACGATCTATTCCTGTACACTACACTATAAGGCTCCCCCTAGCTTTTCTTCT
Organism: Lygodium microphyllum; assembly: GCF_053477565.2. Taxonomy (NCBI): domain Eukaryota; kingdom Viridiplantae; phylum Streptophyta; class Polypodiopsida; order Schizaeales; family Lygodiaceae; genus Lygodium; species Lygodium microphyllum. The sequence goes on from NC_141138.1 coordinate 132,681,849, forward strand.
CACACCGTATACCAGCACACGGCGAGATGCACTATTGCACTATCAATTGTGCACAAGGCATACAACCTTTGCACAAGTGGCACTGAGACTTACATCAATGGATGTGAGGAACAGGTTGCTCTCCTATATCTATTAACAGAGCACAAGACAGAGGGGGGGTTGAGTGTGATTAATTTTCCTTTTATCAACTGAGAGGTGAGGTTTGAGGGATGCTCTAACAATTGGCATTAGGTACGTTCTTGTTTCCCTATGCACACATAGGATGGGCCACCTCCATCATCACTACACACACATCATTTTGTTTGGTGCACTGCACGACAAGGCTCCTTGGCCTTCCGTCTTGCACCTATGCTAAATGGTCTGGGACACACTGATGCACCATCAACTATGCACCTGGGCATACTCCCTCTGAACCATCCCTCTTGTCAATTTCTAAACTGGATGTGAGATATGGGTTTCGATTATTATCCCAATGAGTGATGTGAGTCGTGGGGTGAGCGATTGATCAAACATTTCAACATGAGTGACTGTTGAGATCGAGTGATATATACTTCGACATCAACAAAACAATCAACGTTTCATCAACAAAGCTACCTCCCTGGGTTCTGCCGCATGGTCCTTGCCATGCTAGATGAGTGTGATATGGCGAGCTATGGTACCTCCTATCAATGACTATGATCCTTCATATGTCAGCACAGCAATGGTTCACCTCGACAATCTGCAATCATGCCAAGTTTTTCTAAAACCTACCCCTTATTTTTACAAGATTCTATCATGCTTTAAGTGTGGGGGTGCATGTTTATGGGTTGTGGTCATGTTTTAGACCATTGTTGATTAGTCAATCCCATCTATTAACGTTTTAAGTGTGGGGACACATCCTTGCGCATCTATTTAGCATACCCTCATGGGAACATCCCTATCTAACAATTCAAGCATACCATATCCTAATCTTTCCTTGATGGGGTCCCTTCCCCTCCCACCCCTCCTATTTTCACCCCATCTTTGGGCCATTCCTGTCTGTTTTTATTTATCCTTTGTTTGCCACTTTTCCATGAGAACCTGTCTTATGTTCCTCAAAATTGACATTTGACCTTACAGTCCTCTTTATCCCTTCGAATTGGACACTTTTTCTTTTTACAACTCTCAATTCCAAGCCATGGTTCATGAGATTAATTTTTGAAGAATTTTTTACTAATTTGATGTATTTCCATGTGAACATGTCTTTTTTGCTTCAGAATAGCGATCTGGGGTGAGATCTCTAACCTACACATTCATTTTGGCATTTTTCCATTTAGTGTTTGTCATTCCAAGGCACGGTTTGTCCATTATTACCTTTTTTGTGTTTTTGGGTACTCTCATGTGTGATTTTTGGCTCTCTTTCCATCTGAGCCCTAATCACCTCAAATTTTAATTTTGATTTGATAGCCTTGTTTGCCTTGCTCCCTTGCATAATTTTTCTTTTTCCTCCATCCTATTTTGGCCCATTAATTTTATGTTATTAATTTTTTCGTGTGTTTTCGTGCTTGTTTTTCTATTTTTTCATGTGAACGCCCCTTAACGTAATCAAAAATGAATTTTGACTTGACATTTCTATCCCACAGGTTTCTCCTCACATTTTTTATTTTCATGGCACTCCATTCTTATGCACAAATTTTCTTGAATTAATTTTTGACCCCGTTTTTATTTGTATTTTTGCGATCTTTTTCATGTAAACATGTCCTACCACCCTCAAAACCCCATTCTACCTTATCATATCTACCATTCCCTACTGACATTTTTTGTTTTCATTCTTCTTTGTTTCGATTGCTTGATTTTTTTCGTATTAATTTTTATTCCCATTTTTGGGTGTGTTTTTCCATTTTTTCCATGTGAACGAGTTTTATCCTTGTTGAAACTACATTTTGATGTGACAAGCCTACTTGTCATATCATCGTGAATATTTTTCCTTCTATTTCTCCTTTGTTTTGGCTGACATATTTTTTGGTATTAATTTCAGTGTGTGTTTGTCGGCCCGATTTTCTTCATTTTTCCATATGAACACCCTTAATTATCCCCGGACATCCTATTTCACTCTTCCGCCCTCTTCTTCTCATCCTTCACCTTATTTTTCCTTTTTTCTATCCATTCATCCGGTGCTTGGTTTACTTGTTATTAATTTTTTTGTCAATTTATGTTTTGGCATTTAGCATGTTTCCATGCGAAGGCCTGCGTTTTTGTGATTTCCAACGCGTCAATGCATCCATGATGTCATTCTTTCCTCGTGTGTATGCCCCACCTACTCTGTTGGCCCCTTCGTTGCAAATTTTTTTACCCCCCTCCCCCCCACGTTCATGCATGAGACAGGGGGAAATCCTCATTTTAAAAGAAAAACAAAACATTTTTTTTTAAAACCTCTTTCCCACCCCACAGCAACACCCTCTCTTCCTTCTTGTCTCTCTTCTATTTTCTTCTTTTCTCTCTCCCTTTCTTTCTTTATTCCCTCTTTCTCTCTCCCCGTACCCCTACATCCTTCCTTTCCTCCTCCATCTCCTCCCACTTCCCTCCTTCCCCCTCTCTTTCTCCCCTCCTCCTCTTGCCTTCCTCCTTCCCCCCTCCTTTTCTTCTCCCTCCTTCCTCCCCCTTCTTTTCTTCTCCCTCTCCTCCCTCCCTCCTCCCTTCCTCTCCCTCCATGCCGTCCTAAGCGTCCAACGTCGCCTTCCATCGCCACCACCGGCATTGCCAGTCCGCCATAGGCCTTATCACAACGTTCCTGACATTGGCCACCATCGCTTGGACTGTCGGCCGCCACCCCACTAGAAGACCACCACCTATCGGCAGGACCCCATCACACCGTCACACTATCCAACACGGCCTTGCTTGTGGGGCTCCCTACGCAACACGCACCTCCTCTCCTCCACATGGCCACTTCCCTAGTCCCTACCCTGCCCGTCACAAAGGTCCGCCCATCCTAGTGCCCGCAATCGAACGGGATTTGTGCGGCATTCATGAAAGTTGCTCACTGCATGGACGCTTAGCAAGATGGGAGCAAAAGATAAATAATAGTACTTAAGTCAAGATAAATATATGGAGTTAAGAATTGTTAGGATTCACATTCGATCGATTACATATGTCGGCATGATAAGGAAAAGCGGGAATACAAGGATTTCAATATTCACAATACATCATAATACATGTTCTCATACATAGATTTCTTGACTGATGCATGCAAAGGATATATTACAAGAAGTTCAATGAATCAATTCACAAGAGATCTTCAAAGTTTGGTTACAAGAGAGCATAATTTGTCATGAATATGCATGAAAAGAGAAGTGATTTAAAAGGTTTTTTGATCATGTAGATATGGTACTTCCAAGTATTAAGGTTCCAAAGGGTGAGATAAAAGCCTTTTCCTTGTAGATAATTTGATGCCATCAATATTTCTTTAGAACACCTTCTTCAAAGATAAGGCTCATGATGTAAAACCTTGAAATATGACTTATTGATGAAGATAATACTCTCGTTTTGTGCTCCTTTGAATTCCTAAAGTGGAACTAAGGCGATGGTGTGCTTGATTCAGCTTGTCCATGACATCTTTCAAGTTTGTCTCAGACTTCATAAGTTCATCCTCGACCTTTTGTTTTTTATGAAATCAATGCCTATTTCCCAACCACCAAGGCATCCTTCTCCAACCCAACTCATTCACTTCTTTATGACATTTGGACAGAGCTTGACGAGAGCTTCATTAAGCTACATAAGGTTGGCAATCTTCTCCTCAGAAGAAAGCTTTTGGAGATGGTGGAGCCATTTGAGTGGTGGTTCTCATCCGATCCTGTATTGTTGTGCACACGGCCACTATCAACAGCGATGTGGCCTACAATGGGAGGTACATTGGTGTGGGATTTGTCGACTGCGGCTGCTATCTGTCAAAGAGAGAAAGCAACAGGTAGAGCGCCATCTGCTCTTTGAAGTAGCCAACACTCCGTAGCAATCTTAACGCTTGCATTTAAAGTGGCTGTGTCCTCACAACTGGAGTCACAAATGTTGTGGTCGCCGATGGAGATGGTGTTGTCAGAGTGTTCTACACGTCTCCTTCTTCCACAGGTAATGCTCCTCAGTTGGCCATACTTTCTCAACGGCATGCAGCAAGTAGGTAGGAAGGTTCTCTTCCATCGTCGCTCTCCTTCTTCTATGCCTATCGCCATCGTCTTCTCCTTCTTCTTCCTCCATCGCCGTCATCTTCTCCTTCTTCTTTTATAACCATTGCCACCTCAAGTTATCGCATGGCTTTTTCTAGCTTTTTCAAAGCTCTTACATTTTCTAAAACACACTTTCTCAATCATCGTTGGCCTGACATCATTGAATATGTCAATCATGCTGCCATTCAAGCCATTAGAAGCCTTCAAAACAACTTATGGATATGAAGCTTTTTCCATTATCATCTTTTCGTTCCATAATGTCATTGTAAGATAATTCAGCCCAAGGAAGAATAATGTTAATAATTAGATACACTAAGGCATACTTTTCAGTAAATTTAGTAGCGCAACACCTTTATGGTACTACTTTAAGGCTCCAACATATTTCATGCCATCTCCACACACCAATTTTGAGACCTTCACATAAGAAGGTAATGGATGTCCAATAGGCTTCACATCTTGCATGCAGAAACGCTCAAGGACTTTATGAATGCACTTCCTCTATGAGAGGTAGAGTAGTCCCTGATGCCTGTCGCGCTTAATGTGCATACCAAGAATGTGAGAGGCATGTCCCAAATCCTTCATCTCAAAGCTCTTCTTCAGTTGAGATTTAAGAGCATCCAGCTCATCATGAGCTTTTCCTACTATCAGCACATCATCCACGTAAAGTGCCAAAATAAGCAATGAGCCATCATGAGATATCTTAGTATAAAGACACGAATCCATAGCACTCCTGCTATAGCCTTGTGACTACATAAAAGCATCAAACTTATGACACCACTCCCTAGGTGCCTGCTTCAAGCCATAAAGACTTTTCTTCAACTTGCACAGTAGGTGCTCCCTGCCAGGTTTTGCAAAGCCCTTAGGCTACTCCATGTAAATCTCATCGTGCAAATCCCCATGCAAGAATGCAATCTTGACATCTATCTAATACATTTCCAAGTCAAGCTATGAACTAAGGCCAAAACCAAGCGTAGGGTGGTCATCTTGACCACAGGAGAAAAGACTTCATCAAAGTCAACTCCATGCTCCTATTTAAAACCCTTAGCAACAAGTCTTTCCTTATAAGTTGGCTTGGGGTGTCCAAGGGTACTTTTCATCTTGTACACCTATTTGCATAGCAAATTCTTCTTGCCAATAGGCAAGGAAACCAAATCCCAAGTTATATTCTTATGCAGGGAGTCCATCTCAAACTGCACAGCCCTCTCCCAAGAGTGACTCTCACCCTTGTGCATAGCCTCATCAAAGGTGAGAGCCAAAGAGATACATGTGGGATGGAAGTGACTGACAAAACATAGTCAACAAAGAACTCATCAACTATGAGAGAATAGAGGCTACTAGCCTTGGCACCTCTAGCAAGCACAAGTCTGCTACTACAGGTGATCTTCCAGGCAAAATCCCCAAATGAAGCATGAAATCCAGCATCATCAAGCTACCTCGCAGACATAAGATTGCATGTAAGTGCAAGTACATGACGTACATCTTGTAACAGAAAAGTACTGCCAATAAAGAATTGCAACCGTACATCCCCAATGCCAACAATAGCAAGTGACCTATCATCACCCAAGCAAACTGAACCAGAGACAGTGCGGTAGGAATGGAACCACTCACAGCATGTTGTAATATGAAATGAAGCACTAGAATCCAAAAGCCAGCATTGCGCATACATAGAGTGAACCTCGGTCAATGGGATAGCATCACAAGAACTAGTTGCAAGTATGTACTCCCCATCGGAGTCATCAGTCTACATGCCATTTATCTCCTTGATTTTCACGTTGGATTTTGCAAGTACCATGCTGCAATCAGAGGATTTTTCTTGTACTTTGTCTTTCCACTTCTCTTTGCACTTCTCATTGCGCAACTCATAACAATGTGGGCGTATATGACCCTTCTTGCCACAATGATGACATGTCACATTAGCATTTCTCTCAAGAGACTTACTACGTGACTTACCATGTAACTTAGACCTGGACTTCTGTGAGTCTCTGCCATGGCCATTCCCATGGTCATTCTTTCCATTACCATCTCTGCCTCTAATAGTCAAACCATGCGACACACGAGAGGTATACAAGTTCTTACAGTTTATCTCTACAGAAGAGCACTCTCTACATTAGGCAAGTTCAAAATAGTAGCAAGAGCACATAAGGCAGTGCGGAATACATCCCATGACTCACTCAGAGTCCCAAGCAAAAACAATGGAGTAACCTCATCATTGAAGGTAATGCCCTACAAAGTTAAGTTCTTGAGAATAGTATGGAACTAGATCAAATGAGCAAACATTGTCATATTCTCCTTCATGCACATGTCCATAAGTTGCTTCAACCAATACATCTGACTTGCTAGACTTTTCTTGTCATAGAGGTTCTTAATTTTATCCCAAAGCTAACAAGCACTCTAAGCTTCCTCAACCACATTGTAATGCACATGTTCAATGAGAGACAAGATGAGGGTGGACTTGCATAACTCATCAAGCTCATCCCATTTGTCATCAGTCATAGTTACAGGCTACTCGCCATGCATCCTTAGTGGCCTTATTTGAAATTTCTGCACAATACTTGTCAAACTTGGCTCTTCCAGTATGCATAATTCGTACCATCAAGCTTAATGATGTTGAAGATAGCACTGTCAATGGAAGAAGATGCCATATTACAATCCAAAATGGTGTAGACATTTCAAAACTGCTTGTTTTTTTCAGTTGTAAACAGCCAAAATACCACCAAAACCAAGGCAGAATGACCACGAACTTATAGCTAATGATATTGCCCACCAAGTACCATCAAAAGTATATAAAATCAAGATGATTCAACATGAAAATTCCACATCAGTCCATACATAACTGCTTGCTGTAATAAATTACAACCAGGTACAATGAGAGCAAATTGTAGGCAAAATGAATGCACCAAGTCAACCACTGACTGTCAAATCATAACTAGCATCAAGCGGACATAAATCATCATGTGATAGTCATACAAACATCGATTGAATACCCCCTGTGTAATAGGAAAAAATATACACAACACTGGCAAGACCTGACACAAAGAGGTGTATGCTCAAGGAGTGCAAAGCCCAAATTAACCCAAGTATATCTGTGACCACTACATATCAACCATGCAACATCCAAGTGAAGATCCTAGTCTCAAGTATCTAAATGCTCAAGTAGCATAAACCACCTACTCAATGTCTATCAAGCATGCCAAGATGCTCCCACTGGCATAAAAGCCGTAAATATCAAGCAAAGAAGCTCAACAAGGGCATATGATAGCACCAGTGCCAAAAGATCCAAGATCAAGCATCAATAAGATCTCATGAGAATATAGGCCGTGTAGCATCCATACATAGAATTCATAGACATCAAATACATCCAAACTGTAACTATGGCAAGCTGAGAAATAGCCAAGTAAGCTCCAGGAAATCAATGGTCAAGGCTAAGTAGCATCTAACTCCAAACAATGTAACTGGCATGTAGTAGTGGCATAGGCCACAAGCATGTCAAGACTGATTAGACACAAGCAAAGTACATCAGAGATGAAGATCCAAATTCTATGTGAAGCGATCTCAAGCTCAACCATTGATTCAAGAGCAAATCCAAGCTCTATGTCGATCCCCGAGAATCACTACATTAATGTATGTATCCAAGACATAGCCCAAATCCAAGAGGCATATCCAAACATAAAAAAATAAGCTTCAGCCTTGAATATTTTAGTAGCAAATAAATGTCTAAAATTGAGCAAACAATGGCTCAATCCAAGCTCAAAACCATAGACAAACCATAGGCATACTTTCCCATATGTATAGGCACCAGCCCGGGCATCAAATGACTATGTAGCATGAGCATAAAGTGTAATGACAGAGGGTTTCCCTATTTTGGTTTGCCTATGGACTATGTAAAATAGTCATTTACTGAGTAAGTTCAGCCCCAAAAGCATCTCACATCATAGGCATACATTCCCCTAGCATTTAGGGCGCATTCCAGCCGAGCAACCAATGTCAATGCCAACCAAGCATAAACATAAAGTGCTAATGTAACACTATTTGTGGCTACATGTGGACTGTGAAAAACAATCCTAGATTGAGGTAAATCACTCCAAAAATCAATGCCAATGATAACCACCAATGTTGAGCATCAAGGGGGTGTTCCCAAGTGCCAAATGAAGTGTTTTCAAGCTACCAATGAGTGCCAAGGGAGGGCTGAAGTAAAAAATGAAATTTTTGTAGGTCTTCAAGCTAGCCCAAACTGATATGGGGCGTGTGGAAGGGTTGAGCAAGGTCAAGACAAGGTTGGGGGAGTAGTCAAGGACCCCCAGGAGCTCCCTCTTAAAGAGCAAAGTCACCAATAGAGAGTAGGCATCACAAGAAGCAAGAGAACATGGTTGCCCTACTTCACAAAACCTATGGACTGAAGTAAAATAACAAAAGGGATCTCCAATACCTCTAAAGGAATTCCCTGAGGGTGCCCAAATGGGCCAGGTAGGTGCTCAGAAAGTCGAGGAGTGACAAGAGCCCAGGAGAGTTGATTATGGCTGCCGAGAAGGAGACCCAATGAGTGTAGGTAATCAATAGGAAGCTAAAGGAGTCACAAACAAAGTCAAAATGCTCCAGCAACCATGCTCTAATACCAATTGAAAGGTGAGAAGGATCAAAGCTTGCTTGGAAGAGCTATGGCGAGAGAGAAAGAGCAAGAAAGAGAGAGAGACCAAATGGGAACTCCAATAGTCACAATGTGTGACCGGGCCTTCCTTTATTCAAATTGTCACTAAAAGAATAAAGAATAAAGTGATGATAATGGGCGCCCACCACCTCCAGTCTGCAGTGGCGGGTACTGTCAATGTAGTAATACACGAGTGGCTAGGCAGAGGTGCCTTTACTCCCAACACAGCAAAAGCTTCTACAAACTCATCCACAATAGGTCTTGCACCAACATTTCGAATAGTGACCCTGTTCACTGGATGTAAATCTTGTATGAATGTGAGTGTTTCATTCTTTTTAGGAATTGTGAACCATCTATTGGAATATGGAGCTAAAGATGGCTCTAGAATTCCCATGCTGATCCGCTCATTCAAAAGCTCCACCAATTTAGACAAGTGAACCCTAAGCACCGAAATAGGCTGTAGATTCCAAGGGACATGAGAATGATAAAAATAACCATGGGTGTCACAACCTAAGATCAATGCATCCAATCTCATATGGAAAAAAAGTAAAATATTTCCCATGTCTGCACAACATCTCTTCAAAACATCTTATCTCTTCTGGAAGCAAAAAATCGTCAATCCCAATCTTCATCTCTTTCAATGTCTCTGCTGAAAACCTATGACCATTACCGGAAGGATCTCGTAAAGGAGGTTGCATAGCAGCTCTCCTAATCATCTCATCACTATCCAAAGATAGCGGTCCTGCAATTGGTCTAACCTTCTTGTCAACTGTCAATTGGTCTAACCTTCTTGTCAACTATCTTATATTTTGTCTAAACTCTGGCTTCATTGCTACAACCTGCAAATTTCAGCCCTTGTTGTAAATACCCTCGTAAACACAAATTTTGTTGTGTATAAACAGTAGCATCCAACTCTTTTTGCTAAAATATGTCAGCAAAGAATACTTTTTGCTGAGAATTCTCAGCACTCAAATTTTCTTGAAGCATGAAATCAATAATTTCGCAATACATCACCAGAGAATGGACCTATAAGACATATGACAACTCTTGATTGTCAGTTTTCAGCAATACTGAAAGTTCTTTCATGGTATATGAGCATGAAAGCCCATCATAGAGACCATCTACCATGTCTTCTTCCTGCAAAACACCTAGAAGCTTCAATTCTTTTTATTTTCTCTTCACATATTGCCTGGCAGCTCTAGGCATATCAGAAATATATTGAAAAAACAAAGTACTTTCAATGGATACACCATAAACACATGAGGAAAAACTGTCGCTACCAGGAGGTGAGAACTTCCTTTGTCTCATACCACCATCGTCTCGCAAGACAGTGGTACCTAACAAAAATTTGGCTCTCTTGCTGGAAGAGGGAAAACTCTCAAAGAATCCTTATTCCGCTTATGGTTGATACAAACTATCATGAACTGGACATCCCTCTTTCCATCCTTGCTTCAGATCCATGCATAGGCAGACCCATCATCCAAAACCTTGGTCTCCATTCGAGACTCAACAATAAATGATTGCCCCAAAATAATAGGATAGGAACAAGAGTTCTGCACAAAGAAATGATAAGACTCATCCACATCTCCAATAGAAATCTTCAAGTCTGGACAAGCAGCATACAAATCTCTTGCAGTGTTATTGGCCACATGCATGCGCCAACCATGATCCACATCAATCGGCCATCTATCAATATCATATAAACCTCACACTACTATCGGAGCCATAATCCAAAAGAGCAACACAAGGGGTCTCTGTCTCACCAAGTTTGACTACATTCTTCATAGTCGCACAAGCCCAGTGACTACAAGAAAAATGGCTATGAGGCACCAATCTAGGCACATCATCACTCTCAGCATATTGTATGGGCTGAAGTAAAGGCTGAAGAGTCTTCTTGGACTACATACATAAAGCTCCATCTATAGACTCCTCATCAGAATCAATCTCCTCAATCTGCAACCCATAGAGAATAGCCTTAGCAACAACTAAAGCCTCTTGATGGATCATATCATGTGTCGGCTCTTCAATAACCTATCATTTTCTTTTAATGATGTTGATGATAACATCATGAAATTCTCTTTTGGAAATCCCCAAGAATTCTCCAAGAGTAAATTCAATTTTACAATTAAGAATCCAATCCTCAAGTACCTTTTTCAAGTCCCTAGTCTTCTCAATATTGAAAAGCAGCTTGAATCCAGGTTGCTTTTTTGGCTTTGGATCCTTCGTCTTTGGGGCTTTCTCATCTTCCTGTACTTTCGTCTTCTAAACATCAGCCATACTCTGCTCTAGTCCTAAAGAAGAAGACTAAGAAGCTAGATCATTCCTCCTAGTCACCCTCTTCGAATCTTCAGGATGATCATTATCTCTTTTTCGCTTCTCCTCAACAAGCGCTTCAAATCCTTGAGATTTTGCCATATAAGCATAAATAGAAAAGACATCAGCTCGATCATTCCATCCATACCCTTTTTTTATCACATCTTCTATGGCTGAAAGTTCAGATGATGAAGCTTTTTCCTTTTTCTCTGCGTGCAATGCATAGGCCCATAAAGGAGATTTGTCCTTTGGCAACTACTCCAACTGAAGACCATAGACAACAGCTTCTCTTGCCACCTCTCGCATCATATAAGAAGAGCATAAAAGAGACTCCTCTAATAATTTTTTCATACCATCCTTACCAAAATTTGGTTTTAGCCTTTTTGCCTCTTCAAAATCTTGACAATCCTTCCGCTCATGATCTGGACTATCACACCACATGCAACGGTGAACACGATCATTCCTAAAAGAACTTGTAGAAGTAGAAGAGGTCGGGGCTGAACTTGAAGCTAGACTAACCGGCTCCTACTCCATTCTGGTCATCTTAATTTGAAGGTATTTTAAGTTCTTTAAAATTTCCTCCACCATATATTCGACAGTCGGTTTTGTAGATGGTCTGACAACCACAATAGGAATAGACATAGGCATAGGCATAGAGGTAGGCATAGACACAAGATGAGAAATAGAAGTAGTGAATGGTGCAACAGGAGAAGTAGAAGAGGTCGTGGTAGGAGAAGAAATTGCTGATGGTGTCTCCATTCCATTCTGTAAGCGATCCTTCCATCTCCGCCTCTTTGTCAATGTAGAGACCGCATCAATAGTATCCTGCCAATCTATCTTCAATCCCATAGGCTATGTACAATCTTCAAGAAGCTCTCTCAACTCATCCTGAGGTGCAGGATCAGCCACTTTCAAGAATAACTCCACTTTCTCTGAGTTTAGAGCTCTATGCTCAGTGCATCCAACTAGTTGTATCACTCTTCAAACTCCCGCAACAACTCAGAAACAGTAAGACCTTTGTTGGGTTGATAGACCCGCTCTCTGTATGTCTTCTGCGTAGCAATACCATAATCCTCTAGAAAATTTTTATCTTTGAGCGCTTTCCTGAAAACATTCTAGTTGGAGACTTGTACAAACAAATCTGTCACGCTAACCCGCAAAGCAAGAGTGACAAGCCATAAAAAAGTTGGACAAAACTCTGAAGAAGCGCATCTAGCTTTCAAAGGCTTTAAGATAGGCTAAAACATTTTGGCCATCAAATAATTTGCAGTCACTAACCAAGCCTCAATTGCCTTGGTCGCACCATGTGTATGCTCTTGTTCTTGATGCAATAGTTGTTGTTGATCCAACTGTTGCTGCTGCTATCTGCTGCACAAATAACTGTATCTACTGATTCTGCATCATAATGGCTGAAGAAAGAGTTTGTAATAATGTCTTCATCTCATCATTCGAAAGAGAAGAAGCAATCGATGAAGTGGGTGGATTATTCAAAGAGTCTACCATCTCGATGATCAGAAGCAATGCTTTCACATTGGGTTCATGTCAAACGAGATTTGTGTGGGGTTCGTGAAAGTCGCTCACTGCAGGGACACTTAGCAAGATGGGAGAAAAATATAAAGAAGAGTACTCAAGTCAAGATAAATACATGGAGTAGAGAATGGTTAGGATTCACATTCGATTGATTACATATGTCGATATGATAAGAAGAAGTGGGAATACAAGGATTTCAATCTTCACAATACATCATAATACATATTCTCATACATAGATTTCTTGATTGGTGCACGCAAAGGATAGATTAGAAGAAGTTCAATGAATCAATTCACAAGAGATCTTCAAAGTTTGGTCACAATAGAGCATAATTTGTCATGAATATGCATGAAAAGAGAAGTGATTTGAGAGTGTTTTCGATCATGTAGATATGGTACTTTCAAGTATTAAGGTTCCAAAGGGTGAGATAAAAGCCTTTTCCTTGTAGATAATTTGATGCCATCAATATTTCTTTAGAACACCTTCTTCAAAGATAAGGCTCACAATGTAACACCTTGAAATATGACTTATTGATGAAGATAATACTCTCGTTTTGTGCTCCTTCGAACTCTTGAAGAGGAACTAAGGTGATAGTGTACTTGATTCAGCTTGTCCGTGACATCTTTCAAGTTTGTCTCAGACTTCATAATTTCATCCTCGACCTTTTGTTTTTTATGAAATCAATGCCTATTTCCGAACCACCAAGGCATCCTTCTCCAACCCAACTCATTCACTTCTTTACGATAGTTGGACAGCTCCATCTCGAGCTTGATGAGAACTTCATTAAGCTACATAAGGTTGGCAATCTTCTCCTCTGAAGAAAGTTTCTGGAGATGGTGTTGTTGTTTGAGTGGTGGTTCTCATCTGATCCCATATTGTTGTGCGCACGGCCATTGTCGATAACGACATAACTTGCAATGGGAGGTACATTGGTGTGGGATTTGTCGACTGCGGCTGCTATCTGTCAAAGAGAGAAAGCCAACACTCCGTAGCAATATTAACTCTGGCATTTAAAGTGGCTATGTCCTCACAACTGGAGTCACAGATGTCGTGGTCGCGTTGATAGAGATGGTCTTGTCGGAGTGTTCTACACGTCTCCTTCTTCCACAGGTAATGCTCCTTAGCTGGCCATAGTTTCTCAATGGCATGTAGCAAGTAGGTAGGAAGGTTCTCTTCCATCGTCACTCTCCTTCTTCTATGCCTATCGTCGTTGACTTCTCCTTCTTCTGCCTCCATCGCCATTGTCTTCTCCTTCTTCTTTTATAACAATTGCCACCTCAAATTATTGCATGGCTTTTTCTAGCTTTTTCAAAGCTCTTACGTTTTCTAAAACACACTTTCTCAATCATCGTTGGCCTGACATCATCGAATATGACAGTGATGCTGCCATTTAGGCCGTTATAAGCCTTCAAAAACAACTGACGGATATGAAGCTTTTTCCATCGCCATCTTTTCACTCCAGAATGTCGTTGTAAGATAATTCATCTCAAGGAAGAATAGTGTTAATAAGTTGATACACTAAGGTATACTTTGCAATAAATTTAGCAGCGCTACACCTTTATGGTATTGCTTTAAGGCTCCAACATCTAATTTTATGCCATCTCCACACACCAATGTTGTACACCCAACCAATTTAAAGGTTGTAAATATAAGCTCTTCTTTATCAGGACGAAAAATGCAAACTAGCTATAGCTCATAGATTAAGTCAGAACTTCTCTTTTTTTATAGGGTCGAATGTCTTGTGAAGTTAATATCAATACAACATTTGTCCATATGTGTACTTGAGATGCCAGAGGGCAAGTAGTCAAAGCTTTGTTTCCTGTAAACATCACAAGGTCATGTGAAGAATCCTTCAATCACAATTCCAACAAAAGAAAGATCTGCCTCAATCAATTGTTGGTCCATATTGTGTAAGTCACTGACTGGCATGTTTAACAGTTTGGCAGTTGCTTGTAAGCTAAGCCAACACCCAAGATCCTTGACATGTATAATGATTATAAGACTCCACATATTTTGGAAGAACTGCAAGAAGCCTTTCTTGAATATTTTCTAGAGCCCCTTTAACAAAAGTAAAGTAGGAACTCTGCACTTGTACTATAGTGAACATTCTTTTTTGGTGAGATGCAAAATGATGTCGTTGTATGATCTGGAGTGTCTCATAATGACCCTTCCTTGGAACAACTTTCTCATCAGAAGAGTAAACCCAATCAATTCCCTTCAAAACAAAGTTCAAGTTGATGTTCCAAATGTCCCTTTATCCCAATCTTGAGTTTCCTTCATCCTTCTTTTCTTTCATGGTATACTCATCCTTGGAATCTTCAAAATAGACATTCTCTTTATATGAACCTGTTCTTCCATGCAATGTACCGAAACAAAAAATATGCTATGAAAAAGAATTTCAAGCCTAATCATTCACGCTCTTTGCAAATTAAAAAGCCATGCAATGCAATCATTCAAACGATGGTTCCACACAAAATTTATGAATGCACTAAAGAAAATGTGCCTAGCCTATCTACATGCGCTCGTGCGTCATGCAAAAATGCAAACAAAAAACACACACAACGGGATTTGCAACGGTGGACACACAACGTCATGACACTGCCTATCCCCCCAAAACAAACCCTACCCCGCCTGCCCCAATGCCCACACTCCCTCGTGCCCCCCCCCCTATTTTTCCATATTACCCAAAACAATAAATACAATGAAAATTTTAAAAAGAACACCACACGTGTGTGTGTGTGTGTGTGTGTGTGTGTGTGTGTGTGTTACAAAAATAAAAATAAAAACATATATATATATACACAATTTTTTTAAACAAAACAATAAAGAAATAAACCACTCACACAACACCACACATTTTTTTCTTTTAAAAAAAACCAAAAAAAACAACAAAACACAAATCACCTTCTTACCCCCCTCCATTTTTTTTACCCTTCCTCGTTTCCTTTCCTCCTTTCGCACATGACCACCCTCTCCTCCCATATCATTCACGTGTTGTCATTTTCTAAGGTCTTGTTCGCGTGTGCGGTTTTTGACCTCATGAGCACATTTATGCTTGCGATTGTTGAGGACGACCGCATGTGCACTTTTTTCCACACGATGGAGAGCTTGTAGCTATTCACACATGGCCATGCAATCTGTGACAAGGTACCATATTTTTTGCATATTTTTTAATTTCGAATAACCATAAACACATTAAAAATTTGTCTTAAAAACTATTAAAATCCAAAAATATGAAAAAATAAACAAATAGAAAAATATGAAATAAATTCCAAAAATATTAAAATTCCATAAAATTCTTATAAATTCATAAAAAATCTCAAATTTTTTTAAAGTTTATCAAGAATTCCAAAAATTCCTTTCATAATTATGGATCATTGAAATGAGCTAGAATTTCCAATACCAATTGGAAAATATTTATTTGAAAATAAATTCAATTCTAAAACTCATAAATTCTTAAAATTTTATTTTCAAAATTCATAACATAGCCAAAAAATTCTTGAAAATGCCAAAAGATAAAGTGGAACCCCTTATTTAATTCTCTGCCAACATTTTGCTAGATAAAATGAATAAATACAAAAAACTAATAATAATCAAGCAAAACTACGCCAAAATAACATTAAATTTAAACCCAAAAAAAAAAAACAAACAAACCTCCCAATGATGAATGACTAACATCCTAAAACAAAAGCACTTAAATATATTGAAATTTTTTACATAGTGTTTTTCTAAAAATGATATCCATTTTCCAGCTAGTTGGATTACTTGTGGATTTATTGTGATTGCAATTTTTCCATCAGATCAACCTAATTGTGCATTCAGAATTCATTTGTATACACACCATCCTCCAAGTACCCCATTATTTTTCTTATTTTCCTTTTTCACTAAATATTATAATTAGTTATTAATCAAAAAGAAGTAGTTAATCACATTTTCCACTTGCATTCGCATTAAATGCACATTTTAATTAGTTTAAATAGAACCCATCATTCACCTAGCACGTGCTTCGTGCATCAAACACACATTTTTAATAAAATAAACCCACCATCACAAGTGCATGCACTACAAAATAGTGCTAGACACACATTATTTTGTAAAAAAGAACTTGCATTTAGAGACCCTGAGACATGACATAGTTCGAGGCATCCTACAACCTAATAAGTTTTTAATTGATAAAATAAACTGATGTTTTCTTTAATAAGGTTTATCACCTAATAAAAATTCACACTTTGATAATTAATTTGTAAAATGAACATACAACTAAATTCTCTCTTTCCCCTCACATTGCACATTCCCCTTTTCAATGAAGCGTTATGTGGGGTGGGTGACATGGTTGCAATCAGTCAAAGTCCCTATTGGTCGCATATAATCATCAATCCGCCATTAGTACCTTGTTTATCTTATTATCTAGCAGATGGCCCATAAATATGAAGCCTATCTTTCCCTTTATCAATATAATCCACAAGTTATTTTACCTCTTTTATTTCAACCCCAAGATGCTCCTCAAATCCCTATTTTCTCTCAATATTATTTTATTGAGGATCGTGCATTTTCCCCTCCTCCTTTTCCTTCCCCATCCATAACTATTCCTTCCACTTTTCTAGCATGTTTATTAACCCCCTTTTTAACGAACTCCCCTAAATTTTCAGTTAATCCCTCTTTAGGTCACTCTTCCTTTTATGATTTTGCTTATCCATCCCTTCATCCTCTTTCACTTGTTCCTCTTCCCTCTCCTACCTCTTCTATCCCACATCCCCCTCAATTGGTTAGTGGTTGTACATGCTTTGATCACAAGATTCCTAGACAACAAGGATGGAGTTTTTTTTATTCTCTTACATGACCTCAAATCAATTGGCTATTGATTCTAGGGGAATAGATGAGCTTTTCAGAACTATCTGTATTTTGCTCAACAGTATTCATAGTCTTTAGATCCTTCAGTGACATTGACTGCTCACTTTGCTTGGTATTTTGCGTATATGCACCAACATTTGCATAATGATTAGAAGTCAATCCCAAAGTTGTGCATGAATGTGAATGTGACTATTGATCCTCAACAACTAGATATCTTGTACTTTCATGCCCTTTGTTTGCCTAGTAGATATCTTGTATTGGTGGGAGAGGATGTGTTGCTTGAAATTTTTCCAAAATCCTCCCAAGACTTTTGTAGATGAATCTCTATCTATGGATCGCTTCCATAATCACCAAGCCTTTAAGAGGGATCATCTTCATTAATTCCCATGAATGTAATATTTGATGATTCATAATGATATCTCTCTTTTGGAGGTACCATTCAAATGGTTGTTTTGTGTTAAGTGTGTGTGTGTGTGATGGTTATTTTGTTCTATAATGAGGTCGTGATGGTTGGAGATTTAACATTGTTCATGAATATATCTTTTTGAAGATTCGTGGTAGTGATGATGAAGCTGATTGGATAGCTCAAGAAGTAAAAGATGCAGAACCTCTTATATCCTTTAAAAGTTTGTCATGCTTTTCTATTTCAAAGCTATGTTAATGGATAAAGGTGTTTTCCTTTCATTGTAGTCTTTATTAGATACAGGTTATAGGTTCAGGTTAATGGATAAAGGTGTTTTCCTTTCGTTGTAGTCTTTATTAGATACAGGTTATAGGTTCAGGTTGTGCTTTGCTAGTGTTTCCTAAAGAAGCTAAAGAAGTTCAAGCTGAGATATATTTTGAACTTCTATTCTCTCTTTCCTAGGTCGCAAGGACGCTCCCTAATTAAGTGTGGGGATATGTTGAGGATTGAAATGACTTGACTTTTTTGTTTTTTTTTTGTGTTTTTAAAGGACTAAATGGTTGATTTTTTATGGATTTTGTATGAAGATTAGTTGGTTTGGAATTATTTGAGAGTGTTTTGGATGAGGTTGATTAGTTTTGAGAAGCTCATGATGTTTTATAGTGGAGATATGATGTTCTATTGATGTCTTGATTGAGTTTGTGGACCTTCTATTTTGCTCTGTTTTCTTCAATATGAGAAGTTGGAATAAGGATTGATAGAGTTTGGGAATGTTTTGAAGCTTATTGATTGATTCTTGATGGTTTTGAATCATTCAAGTTGAGGTAAAGGCTTTTTGATAACCTTTTGTATGATTCTATACACCCTCTGCTGCTGTTGAGCTTCTATAGAGCCTCTGTCTTTGTTCTATTTTGTCATGTATGCCTCTATAAGTGTGATGTTGGACAAATGTGTGTTGAGATATCGAGCTCCACTCGTGATATGCCAGGGTGACCGTTGTGCATTTATGTCAACGACTTGTCAGTTGTAGATGCGGTTGGTACACCGCCCATGAATAATAGCTAGATGACAGCTATCCTTATCTACTCTAGTTCGTGGCTCAGTTAGTATGCCACCTTAGTTAGTTGAGTTTGGTTTGAGTCCCATATATAGGGTTCTTCTATTTCTTTGTATGAGACTTCTTTTTGGCTTACACAACTAAGAAGAGAAAAACTGTTTTCAGCCTCCACCTCTGTGTGTATTCCCCCATTGTGCAAGCAAGAAAGCTACAAGTGAGACTCCTTCCTTCTCTCCCACAATCTTGACAATGTGTAGCTTGGGGAAGTTTTCCAACCTTGGGAGAAGATGAAAACAAGTTTATAATAGCTCAAAGAAATGGAAGAAGTAGCTAATGAAGACTCAAGTAAAGATTAAAGTGACATTGACATTGTTAAGCTAGGAAGGGACACTGTAGTGGCTCTGGTGACCTTTCATACCAGACACACCTCTTGGGAGGGAATCCATGACCAAAGAGGGGTTATGGATGAGTTTTTTTTAATATCCCATTGTACTATATTGACAGAGAGCATGTATGGGAGAGAGTGAGTGAGTGAGAGATAGCCAAATCTATGCAAAACAATGTATCTATGATTGAGAGATTATGAGAGAAAGTTATGGAACCTTTGAAGAAGAATAGTATGTGATGGTTTCCATTCAAAGTGGTTATTTTTATTGTGTTTTTTTGGTCTTTCAATAAATTCTATGAAGAATATGAAGATTTTAATCAATTTTGTTCAAGTTAAAGTAGTAGGAGAATTGTTTCTGCGAAGTTGCATGAAGATTTGAGAAGATTTGTGTTGTTTTCCTTGTTGTGGTCATCTAAAATATGAAGAACATTCTTGTTGATGATACAAGTTATATTTTCTTGTAGTAGATTCCCCTTTAACATGATCTATTGTAACAGCACAGAACTTCGAGTTCAACTCTTCACTCTTCTTCATTTCTTCCATAAGATGCTTTCTCAATGCCTCCATTTCTATGCCTAAAAGCTTATCATGCTACTCCCAAGCATTAGCTTCTTGATAAGAAGGCTCTTTGATAGTAACCTCAGTAGCATCTAACTCTACATGTTGTCCTGAAAGAGAGCTTTGACATTTACCATAGAAGAATAGGAAATTAAAGATCGAGTCTCCTATTCATACAACAAAATTAAGCATGTTGATCTTCTGGTAATCAATGAGATTGATCTAGTAGATGTAAACACACTGGGCTCGGTCAAGTAGTAGCTACACAAAATACAAATCTCATCACACTTGAGAGAATATTTTAAAGATTCATTGTAATCTATGGTCATCTTTGGGCAATTTGTGATCATCATTGGAAAATTTTGATTGAATCTTAGATCAAAAAGTGCATCTTCAACTCACAGAACTGAAGAAATGGTTGTTGATTCCACCGCATGATATCATGTAGATCATAAGCTACTGATCTAGATCTTGTAAGGAAAAGTGAAGCATCTACAAATAGAAGCCATAGAAGAAATTTCTTGGTAAGCTAGAGATCAGTCAAAGAGTAGAACAATTTGAAATTTGAGTCTGGATTGGATCAGGACAATTAAAGAGTAGAATAATTTGAAATCTAAGCCTATGGATTGAATCTCAAATTTCACTAGGACAAATGATTGATGGTGCATTCAAGGAAGAGGATGGAGACCATGTTATTTGGACCTAAACTGGTGTATTCACATCCTTGGGATTAGACTCTCATCAGAGAAGCCTATTTCTACTTCAATTACCTTGATGCCATTGGTGCTTTAGTAGAAGTAGCAGTTACTTTTGGTTCAAATTGCATGCAACATCAGTAGAGTTTTATCAACAACAATGGACTATGATGGAGTAGATGCCTCAACAAGCATATTACTCACATGGTTTGGCACCTAATCATGTGCTACAAGGAAATATTATGAGCATAATAAGAGAAATGGAATTTAGTAAGTCATTATCTCACATGGTTGGCATGATCGATGTATTCGCATATGCACTTATGGAGTTTGATGACACAATGATGGCAATGGATGTCACCTTTCCTTTTGACCTAGGAGAGGCTAAGGGCTAGACTTAACTCTCTGCATGGACCAACTTTACTTTGGGAATGATGTTCTTACCTTCAAGAATTTTGAGATAATATCATGCTAACTAGTGGTCTTTGTTTCACTATAGAACAGCTCTTTGTTTTGGGCTTTCATGCTAAATTAATGTCAGAGATACATGAGTCATATGAGCTAAAAGTACTTAAAGAGAGCTTCGTCTGGAGCTATAGCATGTCCAATTCAAATCAGTCAATCCAAAGGTATTACAGATTTAGTAGTATAGCAAGGTCTACAATGGATAGCACAGTGTCTCCATCTGAAAGGAGCTCTTAATGGTAACACTTTGATCCAAGATTTCATTTTTATATTTCCAAATGGATGTCAATACTTTGTACTTAATTCTCACCCCTCTAGTTGTACTTATTTTGTGCATTGTTGAAGATTAGGCCAATTTATTTTCAATCCATGCAAAGTACTCTGCCCCTTTCCACCACTTGGCAAATTGTAATAAATCCCTTTTTTTTTTTTGAGGACAAAAGCATTCGAGTGGGGATGGAATGAAAAGAGTTGAATTAGGGGCAAATAAAAGATCAAAGGACCTATATACAAGATAATACTTTTTTACAGAATAATATAACTTTGTCCTTCATCTCTCTAGCTCTCCCTGTCCTTTCATGGCTACTACCAACTATCTCTTTCCTTCTTTCTTGTCTTTCTCTCTTTGTTTCTAGTCTTTCTCTCGCCTTTGCACTCTTCTTCTCTCTTTCCCTACAATCTTCTCTCTCCTTTTTCTCTCTCCTCTTAGTTCCCTTTATGACAAAATAGAGAAGCAAGAAAAGCTCCTTCAACTCCAGTGAGGAAGTAAAAGCCCAAAAGGCATTATCAAATTGTTGATCTCCCTCTTAGAGGACAAGAGAATTATCTTCTCAAAGAAATCTTGCTTAATTTAAAGGGGAACATCACTTTTGGCTAATTCATGGAGCTATGCCATGGCTATGAAGAGAATGGAAAAGGTTAGTCAACCTCCAACGAAAGATAATTCATTTGAAGAAAGGGATCATTATAGTACATTCTTGTGAGAATAATTGCATGATATATGCCCAATCGTGGATGCTTGGCATAAGGGACAAGGAATGGCATAACCAAACAGCCACAGTGGTGCTCCAATATATGTAAAATTCTATCCTATGTTCTCCCTATGTTAAAAGGCTTGAATTTCATAGTGATGAAAATGTATTTGACAATCAATATGTTGTAGATGAAAAGAAGTCTTTGAAGAAATTAAAACATTTTTGGAATCAAAGAAGAAGTTTGTCGAATGTTTTGTGATAGCATGCCATGCTCTATTTTAACTCAATCTGAAAGAGATAAATAAAAAGAAATGTTACAACAATGTACACACAATTTTACTACCTCATGAGGAAAGTAAAGGCTTTGAATGTGAAGACTTATAGATTAACCAAAAAGGAGTAAAGCATGCTTATCAAAACATGCGATCATTTAGTAGAGATCAACAAGCAATGATAAAGGATGAAGTGGACAAGTTATTGAAGGAAGGACTTTTATGTCCCATAAATAACTCTAAATGGGTCAACCTTGAAGTTATCTGACCCAAGGACATAAGATGGAGGATTTGTATAGATTATAAGCTACTTAATGCTCCTAGACAAATAAGACCACTATCCACTACCCTTTACTGATCAAACCCTAGATTTTATAGTACAGTATGGGAGATATAGCATATCGAATGGGTATTCAAGCTACTTTCAACTATGCATTGCCCTTGAATATTAGCACATGACTGCATTTATTGCTCATTGGGGCTTTTTCTTTAATAAATTTTTACCTTTTGGATGACCAAAGGACCTTCTTGCTATCAAAGACAAGTAAAATAAAATTTATTACCCTATCATGGAAAATTAAAAGGCTTCATTATAATGAATACTAGGCACTTTGCAACTAGTTTTCTCTTGGCTTTAGGAGCTAACACTATGCGTCGTTGGCACTTCACACCAAACTTTGAAGCACCATTATTACAATTGGTTAACACATTTCTCCTAGTGCTTTGCACTAGTGTTCTACCGATGCTAAAATAGATAAACTAGTCTTTTTATTTTTTTACTTATGTAAAATATGAAGTATAGCATGTTGTTTTCATGAACAAGTGTAGTGTAGTTGAATGATAAAAATATATTGTTCTCATCAGCATGAATGGACACTACGCAAATACAAAGTCATAGCCTTCAAGACTTCTAGAAAAAATGAAAACTATGGCTTGTGGAAAAACATCATTAAAACCCTTTGCTGCAACTTGGTATGACAGACAAATTCCAATCATCTTGGGGCAATAGAATGTGAAAGCATCATTGGAACACTAACAATGTGTGCATCTTGTGCACAATGCAACATCATGTTGTCATCTCACAAAAGAATGATGCATCTATAGAAGAAATATAAGTAACGACAGCTTTGTCAAGCACTATTCTCATTCTTGCATACCAACAATATGGAGTCAACATGATGATAAGGAAATGCCAACCATGTCTAGTGATCAAAGATAGAAACACATACGCTGTCTTATTGTTACCAGAGTTTCATTCCTTTACTTGAATGAAGAGAGGTAGTAAGTGACATTATTGTTATCATGTATCAGAGCAGAGTTTCATTCCTTTACTTGAGTGAAGAGAGGTAGTAAGTGACATTACGAGGCTTAGCTCATTGTGAGGCATTGAGGCTTTGTGTTGCCGTGAGGCATTGAGGCTTTGTGTTGCCGTGTTGCCGTTTCGACCACTTCCGTCCTCCTATGTCCAATAAACCCTTTATAATGGCTTCCAAGCAAGTTGAGAATGCGTTTTCTGCTGCCTTCAAGCATCTCTCAGAGCGGTACAAGTCTCTTAGTAACTCTACAATCATTTTTTATGAAACTCAACCAAGTTCAAAATGGATCTTGCTAGAGATTGGTGCATCTCAAATCTATGGGGAAAATGGAATCTTCAAGTTCAAGGCATCTACCATGTTTATAGAAGACCAAGGTATTTTAACTGTTGGGGACTCTCTTTCAGAAGATCAACATGTTAATTTGTTATCTTTAGTTTATCCCAAAATCCAAAAACAACAAAATAAAAAAGAATACCCTTACCTACATCTAGGCTATATTGCTATAGGTATTATCCCTTTGTTTCGCAAAGGATTAAATGCATCCTGTATGGTAGCAGTCTTAGATACTCGCCACTTAGAATTACAAGATATGATAGTAGGAGCTGCAGTTTCACCTCTGTCAAATGGCCCAATATTTTTTGAACTTAGACCTAATTATGTTATAGCAGTTGATGATCCTTACCTCTCAGACCTTCTCATGCTACACATTAGAACCTTAGGATTGCAAATGAAAGCATCCTCTGCACATCTAGCCATCTAGTACAGAATGGTTTTTCGCTATATGTCTCTAGCTATACCAAGGGTAATTGAAGGGGTTAATTCTTCAACAAATAAAGGACAGACCATCATTATGAAATCTGATGAAATTACCCAAAGGTTCTTGCCTGACTGTGTCAACTGGTCAAAAATAGAACTACCTACAGAATGGCATCTTGATATTAGTTCTATTAGAAAAAAGGAATTACTTCCTCCAAATATCATTAAAGTTTAGAATATAAAAGGAAAAACATTATTACTACCACAAAAACAGTTGCTACCAAATCCTCCAGAACATTCAAAGGCCGTTGTACAACCACAACTGAAAGTTTCTTCCTCACAAAGAACAAACCTTCTCAAGTTCCACACAGCCTTGCTCTCATGATCAAGTGGTACATGGAGTTTGTCAGCATTGTAAGAAGCTTATTGAAAAAGCTTCTTCCTCTGGTCTCAATGTCATTCAAACTTTTGAGTATGAAGAAAATAATTATAAAGCTGCCCCTTATCTACGTCCTCAAAATGGTCACTCTTGGACACCAGAACTACAGGCAGCCAACTGGACACATTTGGCTCTTTCAGGACTCATAGAAAATATGGATTCTCTTCAACAGATTGCAGACCAATTACTTGTCTTATGCCAACAGACACAGAAAAACACTATTGTAAAGCAAGCTACTAATGTTTCTTCGGCAATAGTACATACACCAAATATGGCAACAGACTGGTCTACCTTTTCTAATAAAAGGCTTCATAAAGGATGGACATCACACTTTTCCTCATCAACAACTGGTGCATTGAATATGCATATCTCCAGCAAAGGTAAAGAAAAAGAGATTAAACCTACAGGTGAAGGTACTACTACCACTGAAAATCCTAGAACACCTATCCTTGATAAAAATGATTTGCTATGCTATGAAAATCTACAAGAAACAGATTATCCTGAAGAAATCTTGCAGCAAATCCAAGACATCTACTGTCAACCTACAGGTTTGTGGACCCAACAGAACCCCCACTGCTTCAGAAGACAATACAACCAGGCTCTACAACATTAGAACTGTCAGAATACTTGGAATTTATGTTCCCTGATTGGTCAGACTCTGACTACAAATTAGCTTTTGATGATATTGATCTTGATCTGGAAAAGATTAGAAGAGTAAGAGAAGAAAATCTAGTTCTTGAAAACATGCCCCTATGCATCGACCCTGAACAACAAGATGACGAAGATCTTACCAAAAATGTCCATAATAGACTTAACTCCAGATACATGGGTGAGAGTATTCAACAAACTCCACCAGATCTACCCTCTGTAGAAACACATGCATAGTATGCTCGGGATCAGGCTTATTTTGAAGAAAGAATAGCCTACACCCTCACATCTTCGAATGAAGATGGTGACAGTGTGATTGAGGAGGAATTCACACCCATTAATCCTCATAGGTCCAGATCCCCCACTAGCATTCTCTAAGCACATATGAATGCACATCATTCTATTATTCAAACTGCTTCATTGAATGCAACTACTTCTGGTTCTACATCCAAACTATCCCATAACAATTTCTATAAGAAGATTGGCATTCCAGAGAAAGTTGGTTCCTTTCCTATTTGGTCCATTGATGGAAAAACACCAGAAGAGATTAAACTACTCATCTACATGATGTATGCATATGCAGGACAAAAGATAGTTAATAACCACAAACCAGCAGAATTGATATACTAAATGCTATCACACATGGATTTGTCGGTGGAATCAAGCATTGGTGGACATCTATCCATCCCCAGGTAAAAGCCGCCATTGCATAGGACCCAGACCCTGTACAGATATTTTTTGAATTACTACTAGGAGAACTAGCAGGCAATAAACTCGATGATGTTTTAGAAGCTCGTGAAGCATTCTTCAAGTCCAAGCTCTGCGACCCCCGCATGTATAAAGAATACTTGATCTATATGCGAGATCTTTTATATGAAGGCTTAGGCGCTCATGATAACACCATGAAGGAACACCTTGTTTGCTCCTTCCCAGAACCCATTCCATTTTACTGCAAACAGAAAATGAAGACAGAAAACAGAGATTTTACAAACAGTGTGGGACAGATTATTCAGACCATAGAACAAATAGTCAAAGAAGTTTGTCATCACCAGAAGATGACTCAATTGAACCAAAGGTTTTCCCAATCCATTTGCAAGCAAGCACATAAATTTGACATGGATTTTGGATGTGACAAATGTAGCTGTGATAATGTATCAAGGTATAGACATCGGTACCACAGACATCGCCATCCATCCAGGTACCATAGAACTTATTCTCATGCTAAATCCTTTTTCAATAAACAAGATGATACAATACCTAGATACCCAAGGCATTCAAGGTACTCAAGGCATTCAAGAAAGTCATACAAACACCCAAAAGGAAAGCCACAGTATAGCTAGGAGCATATGAATGAATCAAAGAAAAAGGAGCTAAAATGTTTCATTTGTGGAAGTCCGACTCATCTGGCTAACAAATGTCCAAAGAAGAAAGAACAAGCAAATGCCGCCAAAGTCAATATGATGCAACATCACATTGACTATGACAGCTGTTACTTATATGACAGCTACTCAGACACTAAATAATCTTATGATAGTAAGTATGACACTGATTCTGATGCGGAGACAGAATCCTATAACTCAGAAGCTTTTGCTACAACAGACTCTTCCAATTCTTGGCACACAGCTGAGGAAGACGAGGCAGAACAAGAAGAAGGAGACATTCTTTCTGATGCAACAGAAGTCTCGGATGAGGATACAATCATGTCATATAACTTTCATCCAGTAAATGCTCACAAGTCTTATTTCCAAAATGAATTATCAATGCAAAGTTGTTACAGCTTTAACTCTTGAGCATCATTGATACATCCATCTTGGTCTCCAAAATGACCAATAATGATTGCAAATGGAACCTTAGACTATCGATCAATTCTCAACAACCCTCTAGTCCTGGAATGATGCATCGCTTTTATAGCCATCTACTAGAATTGACATGACTACATATGATATTGCAAATGTGTTCACTTTCAATATGCTACATAATCCATTGATCTAAAAGTACATGGCCATAACAAAATATCCACATCCAAGGACAAGACTTTGCATCCTCAGTAGGAAATCCATCGAAAGAATTCTAGAGCTCCATCGTGAAAGCTCTCCATTCGACCCAATGCTCTAAGCAGAACGTGAGAATGAAAGAGGTTACAATTTGCTTGACAATATAGTCAAGCCAAAGCTAATGACAAGCATTCCAAAGAGCCAATCAACGCGAGTTTGCATGTATCATATTATAGAATAATAGTCGTCTCATACAAAGAACAACAACATTTATGATGAACGGCTTGCTTGCGCGCCCTGCCTAGATATCAGCTTGGAAAATGCAGTGTTGTCGTTCCTATTCTCACTTGGCCACGATGTCTATGATAGCATCATCTATCTTAGTGAATACATCAAGATGCGGGCATCAACCGTGTTTTTTATGTACATCTTTGTGTACACCACCTTACACAAGCCTTACAACATGATTCTATACCAGCTAAAATAGGCTATCTTGATCATGAACAACACAAGCACAACTTGCCTATAAAGGGATATTAACAACTATAGGCATGCAAGCAACAATAGTTTCAATGAGGAGGTCGTCAAGCACATCCTCTGCTATAATGTTCCTGCTTCAATACCAAGATCCCCACCATCTTGGCACCAGCATACCTTGAAGGACCTTATCGCAATAGTCAATGTATGGGGCATGCCTCATTTCTTCCTTATGTTCAGACAAGGTCGCTAGTACAAGGTCGACCAAATCAACAAGTTGGAATACATTGCAAAGGAGTTCAATCCTGAATTCTCATGGAAAGATCATCCCATCAAGTGTGCCATCCTTTTCCACACCTGGTTCCACCTTTTCTTCAACCAGTACATTGTTGGCACAACTACTTGCGTTGGGCGCATCCAGCACCATGTCATTAGGTATGTGATCCAACATAGGGGCTCCTTACATACACATGTGATCCTATGGTTACATGAGGTGGCAGATGTTGCAAATACGACAAAAAGATATATGTATACATTCCATCTAATGATGATCAGTGCAGTTCAACAAGAAAACTAAGAGCCCTCATCATGGCAAAGAAAATTCATAGGTGTTGTTATGTCTACTACATAAGCAAAATTTACAGCCATAGTAAATGCAAGTACAGATTTTTGTATGCCTCACGTGGTGATCCAAAACCAATAATAGACCCTGAAACTCAATGATACATCTATAACCATCTTGGAGATGAGCACCGAAATGTTGTGTCATATCACTCAATTCTATTGCTCCTCTGGGGAGCGCATATGAATATCCAATGAGTAATAAACTCTTCCATCTCTTACTATGTAATCAAGATATACAATGAAGACGGAGCCAATCGAAAAGTTAAACATCCAAATAAAAGATGCCAAGGGACTAGGATTGCAAGACTTGGATTCAAACAAGCAAAATTAATTTCTGCCATAATATTATGCAAGCTAGTGTCACCGATCGAAGTAGCATTAAATTGCATGCAGATCATCCCGATAGCTACACGAAGTGAGTCTGTCGAGTACATCGACAACTCTCCCCACACAAATATGACAATGGAAGCTCACAAGGGCAAGGAATACCATCATGCACCCTGAAGATCTTTATTGTGCCCAACCATCAAGCTTAGAGCATGTAATATTCTATCACTACCACAAAAACTATAGTATCATCAAAAACACTACTGCATCTCGAAAAACCCACTCTTCATGATGCTTTACGGCAATACCGTGGAGCAACATACTAGATTGGTACAATTCACCAATTTTCATCCACACCACCAAACTAACGGTTTCTTCTTTAACACATTACTGCAACGAACAAGCTTTAGATCAGAGAGCAAACTAATAAGTGCCAAGAACATGGCACAATCATACTACATCGAGTGCCAACTCCATGGTCTCCTGGCCAACAAGGAGAACCTCGCAATGTTCATCACATGGACTACACATAAAGAAACTTGCCCACCTCGGACTGAACCCACCAACTAATGAACATGATCATTCAAAAGATCCCTTTCATCAAAGACAACCCAGCAACATTCACAGTACCTCTAGTAGCTTCTGACTATGAAAGTAGCATTGCATCAATATGGATAAAGATGTAACAGCTCACGAAAGAGTTCCAAACAATTCTTGATAGTACTCTAACAATAAAATAACAAGTTTTCTACAACCACCTCATGATGCAACACATGGCCTACACATCATCAAAGGCACACCAAGAAATGGAAAGAGCCTCCTCATACGTTACAACAACTACAATCTTAAGACCAGTAATAAGAGCATACTATTGATAGCAAGCACAGGAGCAGCTGCAACTAGACTATGCAACCTATCCACCATATGGTCCACTACCAATTCAAGATACCAATACATGCATAGTAATATCCAATATAGTTGCAAGAGATGGATGAATGCTACATTGCAATAAGAGGAGCTTATGCAATCATCATCAATGAGATGTACATGTTAACAAGGACAACATTCGATATAATAGTGCACTAGATAGTAAGTGTCTGCCAAGGCTCGCTGTTCAGTCCATTCAAGAAGAAGTTCATGATACTATTTGGGAATCTTGCATAGTTACCACCTATCTATAACCATCAAACCAAGTTTTGCAAACAATGTCACATCACCTCCTTATCGTACTTGGCACATGGAAAGTAACACACTCTCCAAACCTTAGTTCAACATGCACACGTGACCTACCATTCCTACAGTTTTCATAAGTGATCAGGCATTGTTGTCCAACAAAGCAAGAGATATATAAATGCTTACATCAGTCCATGATCGATGAGATGGACATCCTAGATTTTGTCAATTAAAAAACAATAATTATATGCACACACATGGAAGATGTTCACAACTACAATAAGGAGATTCTACACAAATACTACATAGTTGGACATGTCCACACTGACAAATGCAAATGACGAGCTAGCATTGCCGACTTGGCTACATGACAAGAACTTCCACGAGATAGAGGAGATAGCAGCTAGGGTGACTGCAATGGTAACTAAGGACATTGACCTTACCATAGGTGCATCAAATGATGCGATGTGGAAGATCAACCATATCGACACATCAAATGATAAAATGATAACAAGAATCCAGGTCACGATCCAGTCACAATGAACTAATAGATCACCTTGTGGTGCAGCAAGTACAAATGCAAGGCATTGAATAGCAAGTGGTACCATAAATCCGTGCTCTCATTTGACAGTCGCATACGTGATCACCAATCACAAATTGCAAGGAGCCACAGTCAACCAAAAAGCACTTCTATACATAAGAAATGTGTTGGTGCCTTGACTAGTCTATGTAATGCTCTCCCATGTAATCGAAAGAGGAAATTTGTGTATCATTGTCCTTCTAGACCATCTGCCTTCACTTCGACACCTTTCTTGACACCATGACTCAAGTAGAAAAGCAACGCAACTCAACAAAAAACAAACAAATATTAAACACAAGACATTCCATCACATAACAATCTTATATGCTTCTTGCAGCAAGTAATAAAGCAATCTTCTAAACATTCTTTCAAATGTTATTTGTTAATATACTAATGTGTTTTCCTAATTTTCTTCTCCTACTAATAGATTTATTAACATACTAATATACTTTCCTCATTTTCTCCTTTACAAATACACATCACTCTCGTCAAGGCAAAGATGACTTCAGGTGAGGTACCCATAATCCAAATGATACCTAGTATGTATAAAAATACAAATATATTACTACACCTAACCACATTGATCTATAAATGCAGATGTTCTAGCTATACATTCTAGAACACCTAGCGCTAGATTAAGAACCATCCTTCAAATACACAAAATCACAAGTATGTAACAACAAACCAGATGAGAATGGCAAAAGTTGTTGGCCAAAGCCATCAACATACATCAATGGCTTTGCAATGTACAATGACCTCCAAAAACTGATGGACACATCCACTCAAATTCTTGACAACAAACGGCGTCTTGCATCAAATGACGAGATCACAACTGATACACAACCTCCTACAAAGTTTGCAACCTTCATTTTTACTTAAAACAACAATGCTTACTCATATGCACTTAACATGCAAGACTCCTCAAAGACATACTCAACAGACTCAAACTTGAGTATGAAGACTTAGTTGTTGATAATCCACTATAAACAAGCACAACCCAACTGCTTCTGGACATAAGAACAAATGGCATCGGAACATACCCAATTGAGCTACTGCACTACGAATTTAATATCTCGCTCAACCAGTTGGTAAAAGTCTAGCAAAAGAAAAATGTGAATATTCAAACTCATGATCATTGACTTGAAGTATATAAGTATACATATTCTCCTTTCGAGATTCTCCATGTATTTAAACAATGCTAAATCTTATCTACAAATGTAATTTACTTTAAAACATGTCACATGTCTAAACACTATCAATAAAACTACTACATAACAAACATGCAAGAATTGCATATTGTGAGGTGTCCGCTAGTCCCAATCCACGGCACACCTTTTAGTAGTCCATCAGTAGGTTTTTCCATAAATGATGCCGCCCGCTGCACCCTTGGAACATCACGGGATTGTCACTTAGGCCCTACCGAGTCTACTTCGCAACGGGAGAGTTCTGGCCGAACCCACTAGGATCGACCTGAAGACTTGGGTTCCTAAAATCGGATGGGTCTCCTAGCAGCCAACTAGCGTCAGTAATTTCGAGTTCCACTTTTTAGAGGATTACTCAATCTGAAGCGAACTTGCCATTGCACTTGGTTCAAAGAGAATGGGAGACGGAGGGGAGTGTGGTACATCAACCCTCCTGCCCATAAGGCAAAATCCCATTCCGGTCCCCTAAAACAATGCAAGTCGGTTCTACCTAATGACTACTTGGTCAATTTATCGTCTTCCTATTTCTATATTCGATGTAGAAAAGCTCCCAGCTAACCGGGACCACCCTACCATTGGACGGACCCGTCGGGGGTTACGCCCACCCGCTTTCCTCTGATGATGGGTCATCTTTAGTTTTTTAATTACCTACAACACATTTATTGGAACATATACAACCAGCTTCCTTAATTAATCCATTTAGTCACACGTTCCTTCACATAATTTATCTCACTAACACGCATACAATTCGAACAGTAAAGCAAACTTCTTTATTGTATTGGAAGTCTTATTACAATTTCCATCATTCCGTCCCAGCGGAGAGATACACAGAATTCCATAAGGACATTCTGTCCACCAAGATTCCACCCTCATAACTAGTATTTAGGGTTCCAGGATCCCATCCTGGGTCACGAAGGGGCTCGTCAGATTCTTGGAACAATGCAGGATTTACAGCTAGAGCCCCCTCTGGCACCTACAATTCCTACTGCCCGAGACTATCCCTACTGACAGACCTTTCGCCTACGGAGCCGGTCCAAGCCTCTCGTAGCGATAATCATGACCCCCTTGGAGTAGGGTCTCGCTGCTAGCTTGGGGGTAGCCTAGCGCGATCCTTCCTTTTATTCTGTTGGCAATAATTTCAATCAAAATCTAGATTCTAGCAAACACAAACAGTCCTTTCAAATATGTATCAAATAGTGCAATGACAATCATCCCAACATGTAAATCACAATTTCACATAGCCAAGGTAGACCTTATCCTAAGGCAACCTTTCATTCTAATGAGGATTCTTCCCCCCATAAAGAAGTGTTGAGTACACCTCTTAAAACACATTAAGCAAGGCATGAGTTTTCCATTTGGATTCACTTATCTAACATAAGCAAAATCCCTTAAGGAAATATATTGTGTCAATAAACTCAACGAGATGGTCTTTAGGATTCCTAAATAGATAACCATTTTTTATGACCTTCACTAATCAATTCTTAACCTTGTCGCATTTGATCATAACTATATTGAATTCGCATAAAGACATATGTATAATAACCTTTGGCAATTAATTCTATCATGATTCAATGCCTTAGTATCCCAACTATTCTAGCTAGAAATCATAGTGATTAATCGTTTTATGCTTGAATTAATGTCTTTCTAGATGAGTTATGTGTAAGCAAAGAATATGAAAGCTAATATCCTATGTAATTTATCTTATATTGTAAAATTGATAATCTAGTAATGAATAACCTGGTTTGGCGGCATGACGACATTAGGAACTTCATCTTTACTCGTGCTCGCATTAGCCACACCCAATGTTCCAATTGTGGTGGCAATTCCCGCAACCTCAGGCACTCCCATATCATTGGCAATACCCGTTGCTTGACCGGTTGCGTTGATTTCCATGGTTTTTCCACTTTGTCGCTTTGGAGCCATCGTCCACGAGGAGTTTGAGAGATAGGGAAGGTGGGATAGATTTTAGATGAGAGAGGGTAGAGAATATGGCTTAGTTAAAGATCGAGGCAAGGGATTTGAGCTAGCTCTCTTCCTCTTTCTCTCTC
The DNA here is from genome assembly GCF_053477565.2 of Lygodium microphyllum. Lineage (NCBI taxonomy): Eukaryota > Viridiplantae > Streptophyta > Polypodiopsida > Schizaeales > Lygodiaceae > Lygodium > Lygodium microphyllum. Next base: position 132,715,759 of record NC_141138.1, read on the forward strand.
TCTCTCTCTCTCTCTCTCTCTCTCTCTCTCTCTCTCTCTAGCTTCTCGCAGCCTCTTGAAGGAGTATTCTTCCTTCTCTCTTCTTCTCTCTCGCAGTCTCTCGGGGTCTCCTTATGTCCCTTATGCCTCTCCCATGCCTCATATTTATAGTGAATTGGGGAAGAGGGCTTGTGGTTGAGAATTGGAGCTCTTTGTGGAGGGGGATCTTGGAAAGATCAGTGATCTGATGCTCAGATCATAAATCTGATGGTTCCATTGGCTCCGAAAGGGGGGTAAAACTCCAAGACACTTGATTAGAAAGCTCTCAGTTCACTCTTTCTTCTTTTCTCTGTTCGAAGTGCTGTCTACTGCCTGTAAACTGCAATCATGGCGCGCGCGATTTCGCCAGTCACTTTTCTTTATTTTTCTTTTTATAAAATCTTCAAACTAACTAACACATCACTTGTTTTTTTTTCTTTTAAATGACATCTAGTTCTAGAAATCTCCATATCTCTTTTTTTTTTAAATTAAGATAATCTCTAAAATATCTAAAATATTCTAGTCTTGTCCAAAGGTCTAATATTTTTAGACATCCAAACTATACACATTATCCTAGTGATTAATATAACTCATAAGTTTCGTTCACGTTGTAATTTACGTGAAGGATGGCCACGGTCCTTGCCAATTCGAAAAAAATATCGAATTTACGACTCTTGATTTTTCTAAATAAAATATTTTAAATTAAATAAAAATTATTAATAATTAATGTTAGTTAGTTTTTACCTTAGTTAGTCTTTAGTTAGTAATCTTACTAACTTATTAATTAACTAACTAACTTTTGAACTAACCAACTAACTTTTATTGTGTGGAAATATTACACATATGGAACTTCATACTCCTTTACTTAGCTGAATGTGTCAACCTAGTTATACTCTCGTATGATTAATGCTTTTATCAAAACTAATGATTATTTAATTCACACTAGGAGATTAGTGTAGGTCAAGGTGAGGTTGTCAAGTCATGGGCACAAGCATGAGCAGGCATGTGAAGTTGCGAGCATGGGTGTGGAGTTTACAAGCACTCACAAATGGCGCAAGCACTCCAGAGTTGTCACACACAAGCTAGCACTTCGAGTCAAGTGGGCAGGCGCATCATGAGTTGTCAAGTGGGCTCTTTGAATTGGCCAGGCACGTGCGTCAAGGAGTTCAGGGGCCACGACATGTAGCACCCTCGAACACCTTTGGGGGGAGCATGGGAGCTTTCTATTTTTCTATGCACATGTGGCATGTTTAGCTAGTAAACATGTAAATTCACAAAGATCTTAATCAAATCATGACTTATGAGTTTTAATTCATGCTCAAATTACCATTTTCTAGTTGCACTTTAGTTGAAGAAGGCTCAAATCCAAGAGACATGAAAAATAGAAATGATAAAATAATAGAGAAGTTGGTGGATCTATTAATAAGGGGGACTCAAGGGCATAGCTTGCTAAATGCAATTTTGATCAAGTATAGTGTGCTTTTGTGCAAAAAACTAACCAATTACGGCTCACAAGAAAAGATCTAAAGAGATTTTATGTAAGGGTTAGACTCTTTAGAGTAAAATGGGAGTGAGGGTTGGAAGGCCTACTTGGCCCCTTGCTTCCAGTCATGGATATTTTTGGCTTGTAAAGAGTCGTTAGAGTCAAAAAAACTTTGGGAGAAGCCATATATCATGTCATCTTGATCTAGGGAACATCAAGTATCTTTAGTTTGCGAAGTAGTGGTAGTTTGACGATTTTTCTTTTCTCTATGTGCAGAAGAAAATTTAGCATGCTTAAACCCCCCCCCCCCCCCCCTCCCCCAAGAAAAAGATTGACCTTCCTGTGTTTTTGACCATTTTGATTCAAATAGCCGTGAGTGTGGATGCATTGGTGGCTAGTGAGGCTAGTCATATATGTGGTTCAATTCGAGTAAAGATAAAAGCAACAAGTTTGTTTCTTGTTAGAAAATCAACCAAGGATTCCTTTCCACAACCTAGACTGTTGACTATCAACTTGGATGTCTATATTACTAATGTCTCCTCAAATGGTTTGACTATGACAAACTCTTCTAGGTGGAAACCCAGCTACTATACAACTATCGTAGTGGATCCCCTACCATGTGAAAATAGTTAGTATGGATCCTAAGATTGAGGAGTTCATATATCATCTAAAGATTATTTCAAAATATGACACTTTTTATACAAATGATGGACAATAGATACTCTTTTTGTAGATGATCTTGCATCATGTAAGCATACATTGTCTATGGAGTGACCATCAATATGTATTCTATATAGGGCTAAGTCAACCCACGTTTGCTTTAGGGATGGGGTTCTCTCTAGCCTCTTTATTTGTGGAAAATGGGTTGTCATAAGGACATACTACTCAATCTGAGATCGGAGGTTGTGCCTTTTTAGGAGCTATAGGCTTGCGTCTTGTTTTTGGGTTTTCTTCATCACACTACCATCCTTCCACCATTAGCTTCCCTCCATCCATTATCATTTTTTCTCCCCTTTGTCAAACACTCTTGTTTGATTGATATTGTTGCCCTTCCCTCATAAATACTTCCTCTCACATAATCCCTTCTCAACACCTCCACCATCCAATACTTGGCACATGTCTGTAGTTCCTCTCCTAGCTTCACATCAATCATGACATTGAGAGTTATTAAATTAATGATGTTTCTAAAAGCATGATGCACCCTAAGGATAGGAATGAGGAATTTCTATGGAATGCATGGAAGGAGAAGAAAGGGGAGGAGGTGGTGGTGGTAGCCTTGGATGATGAGCATCTCCATATCATGCTTTCTCATGGCACCACCTTTAGCCCCAATCTCTCTCTCTCTCTCTCTCTCTCTCTCTCTCTCTCTCTCTCTCTCTCTCTCTCTCTCTCTCTCTCTCAAGCACACATGCATAACCCCTCTCTCTCATACATACATCTCTTTGTCTCATACATAGGCACACACCTCTTTCTCACCTCACACACATATGAATGGGTGCATGCACCCCAAAATACACACGTGAGTGCATGCACACCCCCCTCTTTCAAAGGCCATCATAAGCCATCAAGACCAAGTCTAGGTTTCAACAAAGTATCAACTAGAAGCAAAAGTAACGAATATTTTGATTAATAACATTTTCTAACTACATCAAAGCTTGAGATATGTAATAATAATAAGATTACATTAGGTCAATAAGGCAACATCATCCATCTCAAATTTCATTAGCCATAACAATGAAAACATGTTTGAATACCATCTAGTACATGCAAAATCAAAGATGAAAGTGGATATTAGAACCAAATAACCCAATCTATGTTGTAGTGTCAAAAGACAATATTGGTTGCTACCCTAATTTCCCTCGTGAAACAAGCTTATCTTACACATATCCAGAGGCTACAAGTGAGTCAAGGCACCAAAGGCGTACAGTATATAGAGGGAAGAAGAGAGAGCTATCAAGAAGTAGACAAGAGAGAGAGAGAGAAAGAGAAGAGAAAAGTCTACAAAAGAGAGAGAAGAAAGAGAGTAGAAGAGAGAGAAAGTAAGTGATGAGGAGAGAGACTAGAAATGGATAGAGAAAGACAAGGAAGGAGAGAGATGGTTGGAAGCCATGAAAGGATAGGAGCTAGAGAGAGAAAAAAAACAAAGTTATATTCTTCTATAAAAATTGATTAAATGTACATATGTCCTTTGCCCTTTCATATGTCCCTAATTCAACTCTTTACATTCCATTCCCACTTGGATGTTTTGTTCTCAAAATAAAAAATGAGACTTATTACAAATTGCCAAGTGGTGAAAAAAGGCAAAGTACTCTGCATGGACTAAAAATAAGTTGACCTAATCTTCAAGGATTCACAAAATAAGTATCACTAGAGGATTGAAAATCAAGTACAAAATATTGACATCCATTTGGGAATATTAAAATGAAATATTAGATCAAAATGGTATCATTAAGAGCTCCTCCGATATGGAGACTCTATGTTGTCCACTATAGAACTTATTATACTAAATCTGTAATAACTTTGGACTGATTGAGCCAAATCAGACACGCTATAGCTCCAAACAAAGCTCTCGTTAAGTACTTTCAGTGCATATGACTCGAATCTCGATCATTAATTCAACGTTAAATTTGGTCCAAAACATAGATTTGTTCTGTAATGAAACAAAGCCCACTAGTTAACATGATATTTGTCTCAAAATTCTTGAAGGTAAGAATATCATTCCCAAAGTAATGCTAGTCCACATAGAGAGTTAAGTCTAGTCCTTAGCCTCTTAGGTCAAAAGGAAAGGTGACATTCCATCCATGCATCATGACTACCAAATCAAAGATATCATCACTCATGAAATAATATACATGTACTAATGAATCCACAAAAGCATAAGCAACTGCACCAAATAAAAGCCCATGGTCATGGTCTTCCTCATCAGAAGCTTCATGGGCTGCAACTATAAGCCCTTTCTCTTCCTCTTGATCATCATTGAAATTGTCTTCTGCATGACTCTTTATCCTCTTCATTTAAATATTCAAGTACCACAAATATCCTTGTATTCTTTGCTTTGCAGATGCCTTTATGATTAGAATACATCAGTTCAGCACATCTATAACATAACCCTTGGGCATGCGATTCTTTGTTCCAGTCACTAATTAATTGTCAAGCTTTATGGGTTTTAGATGCAATGTTGCCCACATCATTGCTATATAGATCAACAATAGAATAATCATACTATTGCCCATGGTGCTCGTGAGAAGCATATGGCTTAGAAGTATATGAATGCTCCTCATAGTCATATTGTTGCCCATATAGATATTAGTGTCCATGAGAGAGTGGCTATACTCATTGCTATACATATTTATCAATGATTGCAATAAGTCTTATTGAGCTGCTATATTAGCTATGGCAATCGATACAACTAACATATACTTGTACGTACATGCACTAAACCCTCTTCCAAAACAATATTACCATAAAGATTGAAAAGAGCTTCCAAGATGCATGGCTGTACCAACTGGTCCATATGAGATGTCAAGTTTTTAGCAAGTGCTTGTTCTATTTGGATATCATCTATCACTTCAGCTACCATCATGGTTGCATCAAAATCCATAAGTGCATATGCCAATACATCAAGCATGTGAGCAACTAACTTGTTGAGTTCCATTTCTCAAATGATACTCATAATATTGCTACTTGATGCCACTTGCCTCCTATAAGACACTTTAGAATCAATATTACCTTGTGGTACATGAAAGGATCAAAACCATGCGAGTAATAATCTTGCTGAAGCACCTCTTGCATCATAATCCACCGATGTTGATGAAGTTCCATTGCCATTTTTGCTATACAAATAAGCTGAAATTACAGTTGCTCTGAAGTCCACTCTTATAGACTGCTCAAACACCCAAAACTGCTCTAACTGAAATCTTCAACAAACCCAAGATGGATCAAACTATTGTGCCTACAAGTGAGGTCTGAAGATTTGCAATAGAAGAGCAAATGTGCCTGCAAGTTAGATCAGTATACTACAAGAGCAGTGACAAAATACTCAGTTTGTTGTATTGAATCTCTATTCATGGCTGCAGATTTTGCATTTCAAGAAACTATATAGAGAGCTTCAGAAATTTGCTTGTAATTTGCATATATAGAAACTGAGATTTTAATCTGATTTGACCGCTCCCATACTAGGATTAGTGATCACTCCCAAACATGAATTAGCAAAATGGCTCATAGCTCCGTAAGTATCCTATTGTGGTTGTTAACTTGTGACCTCTACTCAAGCTTCACAATAGGGAATTGTACACCCTCCCTACTCTCAACAGACCTTGCAGGGTCCAGATAGAGAAAGGCTACATCTGTTGAACAGGATGAAAAGAACATTAGCCAACTTGCAGAAGACAATGGTGCTTCTAGTCAGTTTGATAATGACAATGCCTGGAATGACAACAGGAGCTGGATTTCAGTCTGCTTCCTTAAATCAACAGCAAGAGCTGAATTTCAGTCTTCTTCCTTAGATCAACACAAATGAGTGTAGGCTTTGCAGACTTGAGCAACTCAACTTGCTACTGCTTTACTTGCGTGAATTGGCTTTATCACATTCAACAATCACCTTTCATCAAAATGTGTCACTATGGGGTTCCCTCCTGAATATGCAAATCTAGGAGCCGAAGACAACTCACATAAGGGTCCCTTCCCCTCCTTTGACACAAAGGAGAAGTATCCAAATTGTTGACCACAAGAGAGGAGTTTCCACTACAATCATCACAAGAAGCTTAACCTCCTGTTGGCTTGCCTTGCCTCAATTCTGTCCTCCAATGCCTAACCTATGCAGTTCCACTTGATCATCTACTTCCTGTTCGTTGTGCTTGTATCCATATCTATGATTGGCTCAATGGTGTTTGGCATTCGGACTAGCCATGACATGCCAAACTAATGGTATCTGAGACCTGATGATCCCACTAATTACTTTGATCCAGAGAAACCCTTCTTGGCTGCCTTGTTGCAGCTTGCAGCAAGGTTTATCAACCAATATCTTCACATGTACCATGATGAGACTGACTATTGCAAGGAATGATGAGACAAATTGTTGCAAGGAAAGCACTCAAAGCAGGAGACACTGCATTATGACTTCATATTAGATTCATTGCCCTACCTTAACAATGTTAAGACTCCCTCAAGCCCTTATGAAAACCTGAAAAGTCCTTCTCATTGCTAATTTCTGCATCAAGTTCTCAACTGTGCTGCAATTGTATGTCAGTCTCATCAAAACTGCTCTACTCAATCATTCTTATGTATATGTCACATGTTGCTCAAGTTCTAAGATCTCCATAATCATGCTCTTTAGCAGAATTTGGATCAATAGAAACTTCCTGATTGTGAGGCTTGTCTATGATGAAGCTTGAAGTAGAAACACAATTCAACCAACCAGACCCTTCAAGATGAACTAGGGTCAATGCTAGTGAAGGTACTGACTATCAAACTCCTGAAGCCCCCCTTACTCTGCATCAACAACTATGTCTTCCTTGGTTATGCTGTCTCCATGGACATGTGCTCCAATGTTCATACTTTGATGGTTCTTTGTCACAGATTGTTGATACATCCCTGGGCATTAGTTTCCACTTTCTCTCTGTTACTAGCCCATATGTTTCCAGTATAACACATGACAAATCAGCAAGCCACTTTGACTGCTCACCTTGTTGTATTTCGTTACTAACCCAAATGTTTCCAGTATAACACCTGATGAATCAGCAAGCCACTTTGGCTGCTCACCTTGTTGTATTTCTTCCCCTAGTATCTCACCCGACAGACTACCATTTGGCACACAACATTCCTCATCATTCACACATGTAATTTTAGATTTGTGTTTTCTTTTCTGCAATTAGCCTGGCCAATCAGCTTGCAAGAAAGACTTAGTGTAGAAACGGCAAAGTCCCCTGGACTAGCTTTGGGTGACTATTGTTTCTTAGATGACCCATTAGAGCACTTGCTCAGTGAACAGACATCTGACCTTTCAAAATCCAAATCTGTGCATGGTAGGGTCCTCCAAGCAGAAAAATCTCCTGCCTCCACTAGCAAAATAAAGTTCAGATCCCTACCTGTAAGTTCTACCCATCTTTTCTGGTCATTTTCACAGACGTGGGACAAGTTTGGATTCCTCACAATCTCAATCCCATGAATACATTGTGGATTGGACAACCCTCTGTAATGCTTCCTCTGCATCCTGTGAGACAAGCTGTCCTTCCACCTCGATTTGGAGCTGTTGGTAATACCCAACCTCCTGCATTTAGATGCTTCGAGCCTGTAGCGACTAAAAAGGGTCCTTCTTTTCTGCGATTTCCTCCTGCAAGCCTTTTTGAACTCCCTCTCTCTCGGTTTATAGCTTCTGTTGCACTCCTTTGTGCCCAAGGTGATAGGGTAGAAGAAGAGCTTTTTGCTATGGTCGTGCTTGTGTCAGCCTTTTTGCATTGCATTGCAGAGAAAGGTAATTTTCCTTTGCTTTCAAGTTGGCAGTCCTCCATGGATCTAAAAGCATTGCCGGACGGGCATGCAACTCCATTTCTGCGATGTCTCTCAGAAACTTTCAGGCATATCCACAGAATCTAAAGCATGTAAAGAACAACATATTCATTAAGGATTAGGCCATTTGAGGGGGAGAGAGAGAGAGATCTTCACAAGATCAATCGATTTGCAAGCCTTTTCCACACATCTTTTGTGCTGAACTATGCCTGCATCGGTTTCATTGCGTTGATCCTCCACCAGACTTTGGAAGCTTACAGCAGCATGTATTATGCTGGCACATTGATATCTGTGGCTCTTATCATATTTGGTAGCATTGTGAAACCTCCCAGATCTGTAAGATCAAGAGCAAAGGCAGCTTAGTCTCGAAGCAAAGGCTAGTGTTGCTTTCTTGAGATCTTGTTGTGATGCAAAAATTCGGCTTGAAACATATTTTGTGCTGGCTGTCTAGTAGCTCACGTGGCCATTCTTCCCTCCAATATGGTGTTCATCTTCAAGCTCTTCATGCATAAGCTCTCATGGTGGAACCTTGGATGTAAAATCTTCTTAGGCAAAAGAGAAATAAAGGAATTTTTGAAAAGGACTCCATGAAAACTTGAAGAGAATCTTGAGAAGAAAAGAAGAAATCCTAATGTTTGAAAAGGTAACGAGGCCTTTAGTCTTCACTAAAGCTTGCAGCCCTCCTTTACCAAGTACTTCAAAATTGCATGAAATTTTGATGACGACCTAATATTTTGTCCATCCACCACGATATCTGTCCCTTCCATCTTCAAATATCTCTAGATTTAGTCTTTTTCTAACTGTAGATGTCCTATAACCCACTGCTAATCACTATCCATGTCTTGTACCTGTAATGCTAGTCTGAAATTGGTTTTCATGATGAAAATTTGGATTGAATATGAAAAAAAGAGAAGAAAAATGGATCAAAGACCAATGCTTTGATACCACTTGTCAATAAGTGGATTGGAGAGAGAGAAAGAGGAGAGAGTATTCTATAGAAGAAAGAGTGCAAAAGAGAGAGAAAGAGAGTGACAAGGAGAGAGACTAGAAATGGAGAGAGAAAGACAAAGAAGGAGAGAGATTGTTGGAAGCCATGAAAGGACAAGAGGAGCTAGAGAGAGAAGGAGAAAGTTGTATTCTTCTATAAAATTGATTACATGTACATATGTCCTTTGCCCTTTTATATGCCCCTAATTCAACTCTTTACAAGAGCAATTCATGAGCTTAAAAACACTAAGAGCTTGCATAACTTTATATAAAAAGGTAGGCTATTGGAATAATGCATTGAGGGTTTCAAATATTCAATCTTGAGAATACATTTCACCATGAGGATAAAGGTATATGAAAAATTTGACTGGAAAGGGGATAAGTATTTCTTGAAAGTGACCATGTCAATTAGAAAAGTGTGAGGATATATATTACCATAAGAGTAAAAATGCCCAGATTTTCAATAAGAAATGAATTAGGGTTAAGTGTGTATCTTTAATTATTAATAAGCATGGATCTTTTGGAGAGAGAGAGAGAGACAAAGAGGGCTATTTTAAGCTAAACAAGGCACCTATTTTAAGTAATAGGTCTACTCATAATATGTGAGACTTTATGTATGCATATTACCAAAAAACTATCCATAAGAGTAAGATGAATAGATTGATGTTTGGGCCATATAATTAGGAATCTTGGAAATTTCACTAGTCTAAACCTATTTATGTACATGTGTGCAATCATTTAGAATGATAGCCAATATAGTTGCAAAAGAATTTTCATAGTTTGTACCTTTTAGAGTGATAGTTGAGATGAATTGACTTAGGCAAGGGTGGAGGTGGGATTAAGAGAAAATATATGAACCTAATCTAATCAAGTCCATAGTGTAAAGGGCTAAGGAACTTTTACAATGAGAATTGAGATAATTAGACCACACATTGGGAATATAGGCTATCAAGGCTACCATCAATCCTAGAGTTTAAGCATTAGCATAAGGAGAGATCAACGATCTAGAGTTAAAAAGTGGTTTTCTACCACATAATATGAAGCAATGTAAGGTTTAATAAATTTACTAAATAGGGTTCGTTGTATTCAATACAGTGATCTTTAGGTACTAATGAAGTTGCCAAGATTGCCAGAAAAAAGTAAGCTTATTCAAAGAAAGGAAAATGTGACGTGCACATAAACTAATTATGTACATTTGAGAGTCAATTAAAAGAGGCAACAGGGAAGGCTTTGGGACAACCTATTCAATGATTGTAAATGCAAAAATGTAACACAATTTACAACAAAAAGTGAATTGTCTAACTAAGATCAATCATTCATGTGGCATATCAAACTTTAGGGTGAGCAAATAAACGAACTATTGGGACACATTAGCTAGCATTATAACAAGAAATTAACACTAGTTATGAAAAACTCAAGCCCATTTAATATAGTAAGAGGATCCATATTACTTCTAGGTTGTCTCAAGAACTAAGGTTGACAACTAGAAATAACCATGCCAAAAAAACTATTATTTTGAAATTATCTAATTAGAGTTTTTATAATAAGAACCATACAAAACCCATAGTATCAATAGATACAAGGGTTGAAGGTTGTATCATTCTTAGCCATTAATAATTTTTGGAAATATCTAACATGAACCATAGTGTCTAAAGATATAGTGATTCCTTTGGTACTATTAGTACCTATTTAGAAACAAATCAAATAACATTATAACCATACATTAACAATAATTATGAAATAATCTAGCCTTTTTATCGTAAGAAGAGGATCCACATTGCTTCTTGGCTATCTCAAGGACTAAAGGTAAGTGCAAAATGGACATAATTGCAATATTTGTAAGCTTTAGTTTACTGAAATGTTTTGGCTTCATTGTTTGGGTGTAGAGCAACTAAGTAACCTTACAACACCTTTTGTGCAATTAACTCCTCTATTTTGGTTGCAGACAAGTGCGCTTTAGGTGGTCAAAGGTGATTAATCCATTTGCTTGTTATACAACCATAATGAATAGGGGTGACAATTTTTAATAAGCTTCATAATTAAATCTCTTTGATTATGACACTAGAACTAGCTAAAGCAGGCTTGTTTTGTTTTGTTTTGTGAGTTGGTATGCACAACCAGGTTGTGCAAGCATTATCACAATGCCAAACCCTTAAGCCCCTAGTTTTGTTACACGATGCTACTTATTTCCACTCCCTTGCAATTGATAGCTCCAGGGAGACTAGCATTATGTTGGTGGAGATAGGCACCAAGCACCACATTTGGGGGCCTAGGTAACCCTACATTAGGCTAGTCGTATGTAGCAATGATTATAAGGGAAGGAAATGTATCTTCTTTATAGGTTATTAACACTGGGAATGTTCACATGTACAAGTGCAATTGTCCATGCCCTTGAACTTTTATGTCATTGAACTTCCCCTCTCTTTCTATCCCGAGAATGTTCACATGTACAAGTGCAACTATCCATGCCCTTGAATAACATTGGGAATGTTCACATGTACAAGTGCAATTGTCTATGCTCTTGAACTTTTATGCCATTGGACTTCCCCTCTCTTTTTATCCTAGCATCCAAAAAATATTGTTCATTCTTTCACTCTCCTTATGTCTCTTACATGGAGCTCACATAACCCAAGTTTACATGGAGCTCACATAACCCAAGTCATTTTTCATTATTTTTATGTCAAAGAAGAAAGTTAGTGCTAGGCATAAAAGTTTGAATTTGGTTCTTTGATATACTTTCATTCTCTTTAGGAAGAAGGTATGTTTCTTTTAAAACATTTATGTAGAGCTTTTGTGATGTAAAATTTGGGCAAGTAATTGGTATAGATGGTGGTATGCCTAGGGGTCAAGAAAATCATAATCCTTCACTTCTGATGCACTAGTTTATGTTAAGTGAAAACACAACTCCACTTGCTAAAACCCTTGATCTAGGGCTTATCTAAATACATTGGTGCATATGATAAGCATTGTTGAGAAGGCATAAACTTTGGTGTATATGCATGTGTGAAAGCACTTTTAAGTACTAGATATTGTGTGGGCATGGACTTGAGATGTGAGTATTGTGCCACATAGGTGCACACATGTAAAGTGTGAGGAGAGTAGCATGCCGCAGGGGAGCACACATGTTTGAGCATTTTAATCTATTGCTCTCTCACTTACTTTGTTACCATGCCTTGCTTAATATAGTATATGCTACATTAAGTTTCTTTGCATGGTATCGAAGTGGATTAAGGGCTCTTGATCATTACGACGTATTTATTTATGAGGGGATGCACTTATGGATTCTTAGAGCATAAAGAAAGGAAAGTTCTACAAATAAAAAAGGCTTGAAGTAGAGGGTAAAGGGTAGAGGGTAGAGGAAAGAAACCCTAACAATCATGCCTCTCTAGGAGCACGTTTAAGGAGAGTTAATGGAGTTGTAAATGATGCAATAAATAGAATTTGCATGTCATTATCTAAATGAATTCCTTGATCTAGGCAAGCATCTGGTGAGCACATAACATTGGACAAGCTCAAGAGGTAGTATAGCTATAATTGGTGCCATAGGGGCTATAGGATAGTAGTGGGACAATAGCCTCCAAAGATGCCACAACTGGATGGCCAATGGGAGTTTTTCCTCTCTAGATGATTTGTGAAAGAATGAATCGCATAGCTAAATGATGTGGTGATGTAAAATATGAAGTTAAGATTGAGGAGGATAATTTCCTAGTTAGTACAATAGCTATAGACTACAAGGCATAGAGGATGATAAGAAAGTTATGGAGTGAACATTGTAGGAAGAATACGTGAGGGCCTATTATGATCTTTACTTATAGCTCTATCAAGACCTTGCAAATGCTTAGAGCCAACAATCAACTTTGGAGAATATTGGCAACAATGTAGCTTTAAACTCATGTTATTGGTGGAAAGAAAGCAAAGAGAAGAAGAAGAAGAAAAAGAAGAAAAAGAAGAAGTGGTGGAGTGGGAATAGCCTTCACAAGCAATTTACACATCCTTGCAATCCATCTAGCACTAAAGAGTGCTTTCACACATACACATGCGCCAATTTTTATGCATTCTCAGCACCCCATCTTAAGCAAGGTGTTCAAGCTCTAATTTACCCATATAAATTTTCATTGTTCTCTCACAAATGCTATTCTCAACACTCCCCCACAATGCTAAATCGGAGTGTAACATCATGGCTATTAGTCATCTCTAGACCACTCATGTGTATGTCACATGTGCATATGTCATGCTTGTTTGAGCACCACTTGCTCAGGCAAATCCATCGTTTCCTTTTTTTAAGTGTTTGAGAAAGGCAACAACCCACTTGTTCATCCAATGTATGCATACTTTCTTACACAATGCACTCACCAAATCTTTTTGAGATTGCAACATCAAGTAGAGAACCCCATCACAAACCATCCGCTTTCCATATCTTGGACACATCATATTAAGGTCTACATGCATATATACAATCACTTTTAAGTGCAGCTTGAGTAGAAGAACCTCATGCAATGGGTGAAATACAACTTCTCATGTTTAGCACGTGAGCTTCGGTACGACCACACCCATAATGCATGAGTGAATGTTTTTTAAATGCAAACATTTATAATGTAGCATATTACCATTTGGTTGTGAACAAGGCTGTAAACCAAGCCAACAACAAAAGTAAAAGTTTTTTAGACATTAAAAAGTGGAACAATGGTGTGCCACATGATAATTGTTGTTGTTTTTTATGTTGTTATTCTACATGGTTCAAATCCTCTTCTTCATCATCTCCATTAACATTCATGGTTGTTGTTGCCCATGATGACAATGTAATAGCATGCAGCCTTATCCTTGGAGACTAAGAATGGAGACTGAGAGTGAGCCGTGGAGTTGTTAACTAGATGGAGTTGTGACACTCCCCTTCTTGCATAGATTGTGCATTTGTAGAAATTGTTGGGGATAAAGGCACCTCTGCCTAGCCACCCATGTATTACTACACTGATAGTACCCGCCACTGCAGACTGCAAGTGGTGGACGGCCATCACCATCACTTTATTCTTTATTCTTTTAGTGACAGTTTGAATAAAGGAAGGCCCGATCACACATTGTGACTGTTGGAGTCCCCGTTTGGTCTCTCTCTCTTTCTTGCTCTTGCTCTCCCGCCATAGCTCTTCCAAGCAAGCTTCGATCCTTCTCACCTTTCAACTGGTATCAGAGCATAGTTGCTTGAGCATTCGAGCTTGGTCCATGACTCCTTCAGCATTCATTCGAATCCCTATACCATTGGTTCTCACTCTTGGCAACCATATCCGACTCCTTCGAGCTCCGATCACTCCTCGACTTCCCGAGCACCTGCCCAGCCCATTTGAGCACCCTCAGGGCATTCTTTTAGAGGTATTGGAGCTCTCTTTTGTTATTTTACTTCAATCCATAGGTTTTGTGAAGCAGGGCAACCATGTCCTCTTGCTTCTTGTGATGCCTACTCTCTATTGGTCACTTTGCCCTTCAAGAGGGAGCTCTTGGGGATCCTTGACTACTCCCCCAACCTTGCCTTGACCTTGCCCAGCCCTTCCACAAGCTCCATATTAGTTTGGGCTGGCTTGAAGACCTGCAAAATTATTATTTTTTACTTCATCCCTCCCTTGGCACTCATTGGCAACTTGAAAACGCTTCATATGGCACTTGGGAACACCCCCTTGATGCTCGACATTGGTGGTTATCATTGGCATTGATTTGTGGACTGATTTACCTCAGTCTAGGATTGTTTTCCATAGTCCACAAGCAGCCACAAATAGTATTTCATCAGCACTTTATGTTTATTCTTGGTTGGCATTGACATTGGTTGCTCAGTTGGTCATGAATGCTCCCCAAATGCTAGGGGAATGTATGTGTATGATATGAGATGGTTTTGGGGCTGACTTTTCTCAGTCATTGACTATTTTACATAGTCCATAGGTAGCCCAAAACAGGGCAGCTCCCTATCATTACACTTTATACTCATGCTACATAGTCATTTGATGCCTGATTATGCCTAGTTGGTACCTATACATATAGAGAAGTGTGCCTATGGTTTTGGGCTTGGATTGAGCCACTGTTTGCTCAGTTTTGGACATTTATTTGCTGCTGGAATATTCAGGGCTGAAGCTCTTTTGCTTATGTTTGGATATGCCTATTGCATTTGGGCTATGTCTTGGATGTATACATTTATGTATTGACTCTCGGGGATCGACATAGAGCTTGGATTTGCTCTCGAATCATTGGTTGAGCTTGAGCTCGCTTCACATAGCATTTGGATCTTCATCTCTACTGTACTTATGGCATGTACTTTGCTTATGTTTGACCGGTCTTGACATGCTTGGTCTATGCCACTACTACATGCATTTACATTGTTTAGAGTTGGATGCTACTAAGCCTTGCTTTGGCTTGACATTTGATTGCCTGGAGCTTACTTTGGCTATTTCTTGGCTTGCCGGAGTTACAATTTGGATGTACTTGATGTCTATGGATGCTATGTATTGATGTCACATGGCCTATATGCTCATGTGGTCTTATCGATGCTTGATCTTAGATCTTCTGGCACTAATGCTATGATATGCCCTTGTTGAGCTTCTTTGCTTGATATTTATGGCTTTTGTGCCAGTGGGAGTGTCTTGATGCGCTTGACAGAAATTGAGCATGTGGTTTATGCTACTTGAGACTGGGATCTTCACTTGGATGTTGCATGGTTGATATGCGGTGGTCCTCACAAATGTACTTGGGCTGATTTGGGCTTTGCACTCCATGAGCATACACCTCTTTGTGTCAAGTCTTGCGAGTGTTGTGTACACTTTGTCCTATTACACAGGGGGTGTGCCGGCTTACTGACGGATTCATTTGACATGCTCGGGTGTTTGCTCGATGTCCATATGACTATCACATGTTGATTTATGCCTACTTGATGCTAGTTATGCTTTGATAGTTAGTGGTTGACTTGTTGTATTCATTTTGCCTACATTTTGCTCTCATTGTACATGGTTGTAATTTATTACAGCAAGCAATTATGCATGGACTGATGTGGAATTTTCATGCTGAATCATCTTGATTTCATGTACTTTTGATGATACGTAGTGGGCAACATCATTAGCTATCAGTTCATCGTCATATTGCCTTGGTTTTTGTGGTATTTTGATTGTTTACAGCAAAAAAAAAGCAAGCAGTTTTGCACTATATGCACCGTTTTGGACTGCAGTATGGCATCTTCTTTCACTAATAGTGCTATCTTCAACATCACTAAGCTTGATGGTATGAATTATGCCTACTAGAAGAGCCAAGTTTGGTAGGTATTGGTGCAGAAATCGCAGATAAAGCCACTAAGGATGCATGGCGAGCAGCGTGAAACTATGACTGATGACAAATGGGATGAGCTTGATGAGTTATGCAAGTCCACCCTCATCTTGTCTCTCACTGAACAGGTGCATTACAATCTGGTTGAGGAAGCACAAAGTGCTTGGCAGATTTGGGATAAAATTAAGAACCTCTATGATAAGAAAAGTCCACCAAGTCAGATGTATTGGCTAAAGCAACTTATGGACCTGCACATGAAGGAGAATATGACAATGTCTGCTCATTTGAGCTAGTTCCATGCTATTCTCAAGAACTTGACTTCATGTGGCATTACCTTCAATGATGAGGTTACTCCATTGTTTTTGCCTGGGACTTTGAGTGAGTCATGGGATGTATTCCACATTGCCTTATGTGCTCCTACTACTATTTTGAACTTGCTTGATGTAGAGAGTGATCTTGTGCAAGATGAGATCAACTGTAGGAACTTGGATGCCTCTCGTGTGTCGCATGATTTGGCTATTAGAGGCAGAGATGGTAATGGAAAGAATGACCGTGGGAATGGTTGTGGCAGAGACTTGCAGAAGTCTAGGTCTAAGTCGCGTGGTAAGTTGCATAGCAAGTCTCGTGACAGAAATGGTAATGTGACATGTCATTGTTGTGGCAAGAAGGTTCATATACGCCCACAGTGTCATGAGTTGTGCAATGAGAACCACAAAGAGAATGGGAAAGAAAAAGTACAAGAAAAATCCTCTGATTTTAGCATGGTACCTGCAAAATCCAATGTGAATATCGAGGAGATAAATGTCATGCAGACTGATGACTCCGATGGGGAGTAAATACTTGCAGCTAGTTCTTGTGATGCTATGCAATTGATTGAGGTTCACTCTATGTATGTATAGTGTTGGCTTTTGGATTCTAATGCTTCATTTCATGTTACACCATGCCATGAATGGTTTCAAACTCCTACCGCATTGTCTCTAGTTCAGTTCGCTTGGGTGATGATAGGTCACTTGCTATTGTTGGCATTGGGGATGTATGGCTGCAGTTCTCTACTGGCATTACTTTTTTATTTCAAAATGTATGTCATGTACCTGCGCTTACACGCAGTCTTATGTCTACAAGGTAGCTTGATGATGTTGGATTTCATGTTTCATTTGGGGATTCTACCTGAAAGATCACCCATAGCAAACTTGTGCTTACTAGAGGTGCCAAGGCTGGCAGCTTCTATCCTCTTGTAGTTGATGGGTCCTCATATTTTGATTCATATGAGCATTGTCTTTATGGCAGATAGACTAGGAATATGCATAAGAAGTCTGGTCGAACATGCATGGGTGAGCCCTTGGCATTAGTACATTCGGATGTCTGTGAGCCCTTGCCCTGTTAGTCTATGGGTGGTGCAAATTATTATGTGATGTTTATTGATGATTTTTCATGTAAAGTCTGGGCTTACCCCATTAAGCTTGAGTCAGATGTCTTGGTTGTGTTTCAGAGATGGCTTGCATTGGTTGAGAACCAGACTGGGCATAGCCTGAAATGCCTTAGGACTAACAATGGGGGAGAATATCTGTCACGTGCCTTTGAGCAACTATGTGACAAGAGGGGTATTAAGTGTCAGTTGACCATCCCCTATACCCCACCCTAGAATGGTTTGGCTGAGCGGATGAATAGAACCATCCAGGAGCATGTATGCAATATGCTTAGCCATGTAGGCCTACCACAGAGCTTTTGGACTGAGGCAGTTAGTATAGTTGTGCATATCATCAATAGATCACCTTCTAGGGGTTTGGATTTTTGGGTTGCAAAGGAGGTATGGACTGGGAAACCTCCGTCTTATGCGCATCTACGTATCTTTGGATGTGAGGCATTCAAGATGCATAGGTAGCCTGAGAAGGTGGTAGAGATACGCAGGGTTATATTCTAGGAGGAGCCACGTGCTCCTACATAGTCAGTTGGACAGCCTGCAAGAGCAATTGGTACACATGGCCAGGGTGTTGGATAGGATGCTAGACATACAGCAGAGCGTGCAGTGAGATAGTTTACTAGAGCTACACATCCACCTAATAGATTTGAGTCCTTGATGCATTATGTCTTGATTACAAATGCAGGAGAGCCTCTCACCTATGATGAGGCTATGCGCAGGGGTGACAATCACTCCTCAAAGAGGACTATGGAGTCTGAGATGGACTCCCTGCATAAGAATATGACTTGGAATTTAGTTGTGATGCCTAATGGCAAGAAGTCTTACTAACAGTACCCGCCACTGCACATTGCAGGTGGCAGGCACCCATCACCGTCACTTTATTCTTTATTCTTTTAGTGATAGTTTAAATAAAGGAAGTCCCGGTCACACATTGTGACTGTTGGAGTTCCCATTTGGTCTCTCTCTCTTTCTTACTCTTGCTCTCCCGCCATAGCTCTTCCAAGCAAGCTTCGATCCTTCTCACCTTTTAGAAATAGTTGAAGTAGTCACTCATTTGCTTAATGAAGACTTAGTAGCATTGAATGCTACTTCAACTTCCAAATTTTCATCCTCATTGTCAACTAAATTCTCTGCTTAAAAATGTACATACAAGCTAACAAGGTAGTAGGCCATGCCTTGGTTCTCACTTGATGTGGTGACTTGCTTAATAGAGTCATGCTGCTTGCTCAATGTTGTGAGTTGGAGCCAATCTATGCACTTTATGCACCCATCTTGTGTGGTGTGTGGACATGGACTTGAGATGTAAAGTATGCCACATAGATGCACACATGTAAAGTGGGAGGAGAGTAGTGTGCCACATGGGGGCACACATGTAAAACGTGAGGCTATGCATGAATGAAACCTCTCCTATATATGTAAACATTGTGTAGAATGCAATAGCACAATTGTTGTTGAGTGTTTATCTCTCTCTCTCTCTCTACTTTGTAGCCTTGTTTTTCTTAATATGGTGTAATCTACCTTGATTGTTATATATGTGATCTACGCTAACCACCATGATTAAAACCCCGCATTAGGTTTCTTTACAATCATGAGATGACAACTTTCTGTGAGAGAATGATTTTGACACATTCGACAAACTTAGTGTATGAGGGAAAAACACCTAAGTAAAAAGCGACAAACACTCACATACCAAAACCTACATAAGTATGTTATTGTCCATGCATAAAATATTAGAACTATAGCATGAGAACCCTATGTAAGCAAGGGTGCACAAGGAAAGGTGAGGTGTGAATAGACTAGAGGACAAGGGAAACCCTAACCCTAGCTCACTCAAAGGCTCTATAACCCTGGCCAAAGGTCATTCTCAATAGATGAGAGAGTGCATTAGTTAAACTTTGAGAAACTTAATAAGTAATATCTTTTTCTTATACTTGAGCTCTCCTTCTCATGCTTCTTGAGCAACACATTTCTCTCCACCATTGATCCTCATTTTCTTCACATGGTATGTATCTAGAGCTTGGTTGAGTGATGGGAGTTGAGTGTGCTTGCATCTCTATTGTCAAGCTTGAAACTCCATATCCAGCCATACCCACTAAGCTTGGAGGGTCTAGTGAGGAGATGATCAATAGCATATCTCTCTGAGACTTAAACTAAGGAGTTGCTCCTCAACTCCAAGTGTCCCAGCTCGGTACTTCAGAGACCTAACATTCACGCATACATAGAAGGGAGACATTACTCATTTTCTCAAGAAAAGGTATAGTTTATGTTTTTTACTCTACATGTCCATCAAAGGACGTAATGTTGGTGGCTACCATAAGGCTTTGGTAAACCCCCAAGAGGACTAACTCCACCTAAGAGGGTTTGCCAAAATTCCTTCTTTCCTAGCCACAGTGATTAAAACCCTAACTATCATTCTTCATGGCAGCCATAGCTAGAAAGCTTCAAGCTTTCTTCTTTCAATCATAATCATCTTGGTTACCACTAACAGTGATTCTAATAACTGATAACCATCTCTAGAGTTTATTTTAGGTTTGGAGGCTCAAAAATCGAAGTGTCTTAACTCGAAGGTGACTCTCAAGTGTTAGGGGTAAAGGCGCTTGTGCCTAACTGCTAGTGTACTAGTTACACTAATAGTACCAGCACGCATGTACACTACAGGTGCGAGCACCCATCATTGTCACTTCATTCTTTATTATTTTATAGTGACATTTGAATAAGGGAAGGCTAGTCACACAACCTGACTTTTGGAGTTCCCACATCTTGTGTGTGTCTCTCTCTCGCTTGCCATTGCTCCTTCTACCATAGCTCTTGCTTCCATTCACATGCTTCCACTCAGGGCTCACTCTCTTCAACTAGTATCAAAGCAATCTTCCTTGAGAGCTCAATACCAACCTAGCATTGCTTTAGCTTCCATACAAATACCCATGGTAGGTTTTCCTTATTGATAGCCATGGCTTCACCAAAAATGGTATATATTTGATCTTCCCTACTTCAGGCTTATTCTTGCCCCCCTAAGGCTTGCTCCATGGCAGCATTTGCTCAACTTTGACCGTCATTTTCATGTTGTAATACAACATAAGTAAGCACTTATTTATGACAATTGATGCCTATTGCAGGTTCATGCCCTATAGATACAACGTTGGATGTATTGATACCTCGGATGTCATATACTTAGTGTTTTTGAGCCTTGCTTGCTTATTTGGCATTCGAATTTTGTTTTAGTGGGAGCTATTCAAAATTATGTATTGAGCCCCGTTTACACTTGGATGCACTACACATAGCATTTAGTTTATGGAGTTGTTATGGTGAGACAGTGGGCCTCAATGTGACAAGTACCTACTCTCTTCATACTATATGTATGCAGTTGATGCTTATCGGGCTAATCTGACTTTTGTTTTGGGCCAACACCTATCTCTATCACATTGTTGTCAGTGATGTATTCATCTTACATGTCTATGTATTGAGCTTCTATTTGCTATTATTGCTCAGTTAGTTGTGCCTTTGGTAGGTCTCTTCCATTATTTGTAAGACCTACTATATGCATGATGATCATGCTTATGGGATGTATCTCAATCTAACACATTGACCTTTAATAGTTTTCGATGCTAGTTGCATATTCACTCATTGCTAGTTGCAGTTCTTCCCTGGTAATTGCAATTTGCATTTTAATTAGTGATAGTTCATACTTGGCTTTGATTTCTTATTGTTGTACTCTGTTTTCAACATGTTGTAATCACAGTTTACTATACTAGTTATGAGAGCAGTCACCTCTTGTTGACAGTATTTTGCTTATAGTTTGTGGATAGCTCATTACTTTGGTAGTATCTCTTGTCTCTCACTTGATTTGGTAGTGGTTTTGGGGCTGATTTGCAAAAAATTATAGCAATCTCTTTTTCCCTTCTATTCACTTGCTTGGTCTCATTATGGCTAGTGGTTCTCATGATAGTGCCATCTTCCATATTAAAAAACTAGATGTGACCAACTACAATTATTAGAAGATATAGATATGGCAAGTTTTAGTGTAGAAATTGCACATTAGACCACTAAAAATGAGGTGCCAAACCCAAAAACAGTGGGGCCAATGATTGGGCTAAATTGGATGAGCTATGCACTCCCACCATCATTTTATCACTCTCTAAGTAGGCTCACTACAATGTTCTAGTGGACAATTGGACTGCATATGAGCTTTGGACACAAATTAAGAATCTTTATGGCAAGCAGAGTTTTGTATCTCAAATGTATTGGCTGAAAACAATTGATGAACCTTTGGATGAAGGAAGCAACTTCTATGTTTGCACATTTGAATGAGTTTCACTCCATCATCGGCCATCTAGCTTCACAGAGGATTGAGTCCAATGATCATTTGCATTCTTATTTCTACTTGGTACCTACCTAAGTCACGGGACACTTTTTGTAAATCTATATGTGCTAATACCTCAAAGGGTGGGCTGAAATTACAAGATGTTGAGAGTGCCCTCTTGACAAAAGAGGCAAATAGAAAGATTGTTGATGCTTCCTGTATGTCACATGCATTGACTATGAGAACCTAGCAGGATGGAAATGGCCATGGTAGAGACTCTCAAAGGTCTCAGTCTAGGAGTCCCATGGCCGTAAGTCTGACCTTACTTGTCACTATTGTAGGAAAGCAAGTCATATTCAACCATAATGCCATAAAATGTGTAAAGACAAGTGCAAGGAAAAGGGAAAGGGTACATTGCATGACAAGAATGATGATCATAGCATTTTGCCTAACAAGTCTAGCATCAAGATTTGAGGAGATTAATGTGGAGTAGCCTGATGTGTCTAATGATCTCATATTGGCAGCCTCTTCCTTGGATGCTTCACAGTTGATTGATGCTTTGTTAGGATATACTTAGTGTTGATTGATGGATTCAGGGGCTTCCTTTCATGTGACCCCTTATAAAGAGTGGTTTCACACCTATCATAGTATGACTGCATCTGTTTGTTTGGGAAAAGAATTGGCATTGGAGATAGTTGGTATTGGTGACGTCCATTGGTTCAAGCAGCACGTTCACTCTTCATGATGTACGTCATGTACCAGTTCTCATTACCGAAGAGCCTTATCTCTACTAGCACCTTGGATGATGCGGGTTATTTTGTCTCTTTTGGTGATTCCTCATGGAAGATTACCCATGGGAAACTTGTTATCGCACATGGTGCTAAGTTTAGTATCCCATATCCCTTGCTTGTATTTGGGTCAAGTAACCATGTTTTAGTTGTGGTTGCAATCCCATATGTATCTCTTTGGCATTGTCACCTTGGGCACATGTCTTTGAAAGGAATGAAAATGCTTATTCGTTTTTTGCAGTATCTTCTACCCCTAGACTATAAGTGTTTTGAGTCTTGCAATCATTGTTTATATGGTAGGCAAACATGTAGTGCACATAAGAAGTTTGGCATGAAGCACATGGGTAAGATTTTGGCTCTCATTCATTGGGATGTATGTGGTCCCATGCTCTGTCATTTGCTAGGTGGTGCAAAGTACTTTGTCACCTTCATTGATGATTACTCACATAAGGTTTGGGCTCACCCTATTAAGAAAAATCGAATGTCTTATCTACCTTTCAACGTTGGCTTGCTCTTATTGAGAACCAATTTGGATATAGGATAAAATGTCTACGAACAGATAATGGGGGTGAGTATATCTCGAAAGCTTTTGAGTACTTTTGCAATGAGCAGGGTATAAAGCATCAATTGACCACCCCCTACACCCCTCCCCAAAATGGTATTGTGAAACACATGAACTAGATGATTCAAGAGAGATTCTGCAGTATGCTTAGCTAGGCAAGCTTACCATAGTACTTTTGGGCTAAGACACTTACTACTATCGTACACTTGATTAATACGTCCCCTTGCGCTGCTATTGATTGCTAAGTTGTTGAGGAGGTATGGAAGATTGGGAAACCTTCATCATATGCTTATTTGAGTATCTTTGGTTGTGAGGCATTTTGCCATGTTCCCAAGGACATGCACAATAAGCTAGATCATAAGTTCATGAAATGCATATTTCTTAGTTATGGGGATGTAAGTGAAATGAGCTATCGCCTATGGGATCCGTAGGCTCATCAGGTTATCTGCAACCATGATGTAGTTTTCCATGAGAAAAAGATGCATGAGCAGCATGAGTAGGTAGTTGAGGTACACAAGGTGATGTTTTAGGAGAAGCCTCTAGTTCTTGTATAGCCACCTAGATAGCCAACAGCAATAGTTGATGCTCCCATGGCCTAGGATTTGTCTCTTGTGCAGGATCAGCCTATTTTGAGATAATCTATTAGAGCTAGACATTAGCCTAAGCTCTTTACATCCTCCATGGATTATGTTATGGTGATAGATGCAAGTGAGTCTCTCTCTTATGATGAGGCCATACACAAAGATGATAGTCACTCATGGGATAGGGCTATGTAGTGGAGTTTGACTCCTTATAGACAAACTATACATGGGATTTGGTTCCTTTGTCTAGTGGCAAGAAGGCATTACCATGCAAGTGGGTATACAAGTTGAAAAGTATTATTGGACACCCAAGCCAGATTGGTAGCTAAGGGTTTCAAGCAGGAACATGGTGTTGAATTCAATGAAGTCTTCTCTTCTGTGGTCAAAATGATGACCCTATAGTTTTGGTACTAGCCTTGGTTACTCATGGACCTTTATTAGATGAATAATAAAGACGGATTTTCTACATGGGGATTTTCATGATGAGATTTATATGTATCACCCTAAGGGATTTGAGAAAAAAAGGCAAGGAACACATAGTGTACAAGTTGAGAAAGAGCCTTTATGGCCTTAAGCAAGCACCTAGGGAATGGTGCCACAAGTTCGATGCTTTTATGCATTCATAGGGATATAGCCATAGTGCTATGGATTGGTATTTATATATGAAGAAGGCTCGTGATGGTAGCCTTATGATTTTGATACCATGTGGATGATATGCTTATTGCTGGGAGAGCTCATGATGAGCTAGACGCCTTGAAAACTTAGCTCAAGAAGAGCTTTAAGATGAAGGACATGGGACATGCCTCACATATTCTTCGGATGCACATCACATGTGATTGCTCTAAGGGGCTTCTTTATCTATTACAAAAGGAGTATATCTAGAAAGTCCTTTGAGCGATTTCATATGTAGGATGGTAAGTCTATTGGCTCTCCTCTACCTTTTCACGTAAAGGTTACTCAAGATGATTGTCTGTAGTCAAATGAGCAGAATGACAAGATGGCCAAGATCCCTTATGCATCCATAGTGGGCAATTTGATGTATGCCATGACAACTACGCATCCTGGCATAGCATTTACAGTGCGAGTTGTGGCACACTACATAGCTACACTTGGTAGACAGGATTGGGATGCCATAAAGGGTATCATGAGGTACTTGAAGGGCACATCAACTATGTGCATATGTTATGGTGGCCTGGATATAGGAGTTGTGGGATACACTGACTTTGATTATGTAGGACATGCAGACTGTGGGAAGTCCACCTCTGGCTATGTCTTCATCTTTGTTGGATGTGTTGTTTCTTGGATGTCTAGGGTGCAGAAATGCATGGCTCTCTTTACTATTGAGGGAAAGTATATTGTAGCCATTGAGGCTTGCAACAAGGAGACTCTCTGGTTAGGTTATCTAGTGGTAGGCCTTGGTATTATTAATGTGGTTTTTGCACTACATTCGGATTCTATGAGTGCTATTTAGTTGGCCAAGAATCCAATCTTCCATGCAAAGATAAAGCACATTGAGGTGCATTACCACTTTATTTGAGAGGCTGTACAGGACAAGTCCATTGAGCTTACTGACCAAAATCCTAAAAATCTACTCACCAAACTTCTCTAAGTGGAGTGTTTTGCCTTTCTTAGGAAGTTCATGGGCATTGGATGAGATGATGTCTAATCTCATCCTATTGTACTATGTACACTTGTACTTTGTTACTTTTTTCTTGGTCTTTTCTTATTAGGCGCACATTTGCCTTTAAGTGGGAGGTTGTTAGGGGTAAAGACACATGTGCCTAGCCACCCGTACATTAGTTACACTAACAATACTTGCACACCTATACACTGTAGGTGGCAAGCACCTATCATTGTCACTTCATTCTTTATTCTTTTAGTAACATTTGAATAAGGGAAGGCTAGTCACACATAGTGACTATTTGAGCTCCCTTCATCAAGCCCGTCATTCAACTTGACTCCAACACATGCATTTCCATGAGCTTGGATATTAGTATTCTTAAACACTATTGATAAATCTATTGATATTGCTTATACTGATGTTTATTAGAAATTTGAATGTTAAGACTGAGATATGAACACCATTTAACATTTTTAAGTGCCTATCTCATTAAGTGACACTATAAGGCTATGTGTAAAATTATAAACACATAGACCATGTTACTGCTCCTCTCCAAATGTTATCTTGCTGATTTTTAAATCATATTTTAAATCACATTTATGCTATTACTTATTTAATTTAAGCATCATTTCATTTACTTCTACTCTTATTGCCCACTTTATAAAGGATTAGACATTGCCATTGCCTTGTGCAATTGGTAAGGCCTTTCTATCATGACCTATGTTGATGTAAAACCTCAAATCCACGCTGGCCCTTCATCAAAGGGACCAATTCCATTGACCGATCCAACCCTATAGATGTAGAAGATGATGAAAGAGCCCAAGCTATAATAATGTTGCACTTGGAGGAATCCTTCATCCACCACATTGATCAACTTGCAACTACAAAGGAGAAGTGGGATGAGCTCGAGAAATTGTATGGTGCAAGAGGAAAGAACTCCAAAATCTTCCACAAAGTAGGGGTATTTAGCTTGGAATTCAAACAAGGAGAAGACTAGGGGCTAATGGCCCCCAAGCTCAAGTTGTTGAAGAAGATGCCATTGCAATACTTTTAAAGGTTGTACAAAAAGTCTTCCCAACTCTTGTGACTACTCTAACAAATGTACCAAATCCTATACTTGAAGGTGTCATTCAATCTTGTTTGGATGAGGAAAAAAAGAAATCAAAAGGAAGGAACCACTAGTTAAGCATCTACCTCAATAGCCAGTGATCAACTCTTAGTTCATACCATTTCCACTAAATGTTCCTTTTGCAATAGAAAGGTTCATACTATAAGCAACTGCTGGAAAAAATATCCCAATAAAATAAAGTGCAACAATAAGCAAACATGACATATAACCAGTAAATGTCCTAACTCCACTAAAGCACCAAAAGAATTGGAGGCCAACTATGTCTCCAAAGCACCTGATGACC
This sequence comes from Lygodium microphyllum, assembly GCF_053477565.2. NCBI lineage: Eukaryota > Viridiplantae > Streptophyta > Polypodiopsida > Schizaeales > Lygodiaceae > Lygodium > Lygodium microphyllum. The sequence goes on from NC_141138.1 coordinate 132,742,731, forward strand.
TCCTTTTCTAGTATTCTTTGTATCATCTTTTCATAAACATCATTGTAGCCTACTTTATAAAGGCCTCCCACATATTGATTTGGGGGGGGGGGGGGGGATTTACATGCCGTGTAATCCAATGCCACCTTGGCATTGAGGGGGTGTGTGTGTTAGAAGTATATCATAAGAACCCTATATAAGCAAGGGTGGATGAGGGAAGGTGAGGTGTGAATAGACTAGGGACATGGGAAACCCTAACCCTAGCTCACTCAAAGAATATATAACCATGGCCAAAGGTCACTCTTAGTAGATGAGAGAGTATACGAGTATTTTGAGAAACTTAATAAGCAAGATATTTTTCTTGTACTTGAGCTCTCCTTCTCATGCTTTTAAAGCAGCACATTTCCATCCTTCACCACCACTGATCCTCATTTTCTTCACATAAAATTGGTGTGAGGGGAGATTTAGATTATCTTAATATTATATTTCCTATAAGGCTTGCGGTTCTTGATTGGTCATGGCACATAAGGAAAGTGTTTGTTATGGGCACGCCAATTGCTCTTTGAGAGTGAGGAGATTGCTCTCACAACTTACAAGAGAAGAACTTGAAAGAGAAATTGAACTCAAACTTGATTGTGAGATAACTCGATTAAATGAGATTCTACTCACAAGAGTGTTGCTTGATTTATAAGACAAGACTAGAACATGACAAGAACTAGAAGAGAACGTACAATGTTACGATGTCTAAAATATAGAATAATAACTCATTAGACTCATCCTTTGTATACCCCCTTTTTGTAGTAAAGATTTGCTTCCTCTATGACTCAAGAGAGACTTTCCATGAGCTTTAATCTCCACCATCTCAATTGAAATACTCGACAAAATTTTCATAGAATCTTTCTTCACACGTTACATGGGATAGAGATTATTTCTAAAGCAATCTTTATAGATCTCCATTCTAGAGGGCTGAAATTTGGCCTTTTAGAATGAGTGACATTTGCTCCACACCTGAAGGAGGGATATCCTTCCCATATTTGTAAACATTCTATATTAACAGGTAAAAAAATGACTTGCATTTCTTCTTGTAGTTGACACATATGCATTTGATTCTCTACTAGCATGCCCATAATTCTATAGTAGTCATTGCTTTAGTTGACCTTGGGAAAGTTGCATGAGGGTTTGTAGGGGCATCAAAATCCCAACATAGGGTCTCTCTATCACAACTACTCTCATAGTCTCAACACATGTAAGGAAATAGTATTATATCCTTTGAGCTATTAGCCCGCTCACATTAAATATACCTTGCAAGAATGCGGTAGGCTGAGGTGTGCTTGCCATTTGTGCAATCCAGTGAATTTCTTGAACCCTGCTAAAACACACTTAGCACAACCTTTTGCAGCAATGCTTAGAGGTGTAGTGAAGGATTACTTTCACCCCACCCCCTACATGCATCGCGTGGGTGCAAGGGCATGGCAGTAAGAAATTCAAACCCTTGTTAACCGTGGTGCCCGTGGTGCAACCTGGCTCTAGAGATGGGTGTTAAAACATGGGAGGGGCCTATGTTGGGGCGGTCCTTTCTATACATTTATTTATTACAGCATTTGTAAATCAGAGACAGACTTCATCTCGGACCTTCTCTTGGTTTAATTGTTTGTGGGGGCGCCTTTTGTTATTTTTAGTTCTTTCTCTCTTTCAACAAAAGCTCTCTATCTCACAGGATCCCTCCATCGCCCGTAGTCTTGTCCTGTATTTATCCAGATGGTAGCTTACTCTCTCGAGTTCGTCTTCGCTTCGAACCTTCTCCTTTTGGTCGCTTCCTTCGCCGCCCCCCCCCCCCGCGCGTCTCTCAGAGTGGATTGCGGAGATTAGGTGCGATTGCTCGCATTCAGGATAGTCTCACATTGTCATTTCTCCTTTCTGCATCTTTTCATTTCTGACGCATCTGTTCTTTGTCCTCCAGGACTCGAGTTTGCGCTACTGCCCTTCGTAATTCGCAGTATTGATCTTTCTCAGACTCGAAATTCGCCTAATTCTACAGAATCCCAAACTGCAATTTTCCAGATTAGGCACAGGCGCGATCACAATTCCTTTCAAATCGCAACCTGCTGGTAGGTGCTGCTCTGTTTTTTCTGCTGCTGCGTCGAGGAGAACGGGCCTTGGAGCGAATTGAACGGGAACAGAGGATAGACTGAGAGGACTCTTTTATCTCCCTATCCTCCAAAGAGTTTCTCAAAGGCCGTTCGTGCCACCATGGGTGCTGGCCTCCACTCCCTTGACGAGGTGGTCGCAGAGATGCTCAGGCTGAAGAAGGCCCTGCCTCCGCGCCCTTCGTTCCCGGAGCTCGAGCTTGCCCTCGGCACCATTGCTAAGGTCGATGAAACCTTAGCCGCCAAGCAAGCCGACCTTCTGCGACAGCCTCGCCCGCCTGATGTACCACCCAGTGTCTTTGCTGCTCTCCAGGAGATGTGCAATGAGGCCCTCGTGGAACATGCTACTGAGCAGAAGCGTGCTGCTGATGCTGTCATTGAGCTGGAGCAGCGGCACCGAAAATATGATGAATGGATTCAACAAGCCCATAGTACTCTCTTTGATACTGGGCTGGCTTTGCGGAAGCCTACACACGAAGAGGTATCTGCGTCTACAACAACAGGAAGTGCAAGGTCAGTTTTGGATGCGGATTGGGACTTAGGAGCATCGACATCAGCATCAGCAACACCAGGTGGTTCAGATGATCAGAGCGAGAAGTCTCAGCACGTATCAAAGCACCCCACGTCTCCAAAGTTGCAGTTGCCTGCCCTGAACTTGAATCGATCTCTATCTTGGACTTCACGGCAAGGTGGGACACATTCCAAGGATATGGCTGTAGGTATGTGCCCTATGTGACATTTTATGCTTTTGATTTTTCCAAATCCTGCTTTTTGTTCATTCTTGGTTGAGCTTGTTTAAATATGATATTTTTTCTACTTCACGGCAAGGTGGGACGTATTCCAAGGATATGGCTGTAGGTGTGCGCCTTATGTGACATTTTATGCTTTTGATTGTTCCAAATCCTGCTTTTTGTTGATTCTTAGTTGAGCTTGTTTAAATATGATAGTTTTTGCCTCACTTTACCTTGGTCTGAATTGTGTGTAGCACAGTTAAGGTTTTGTTTGGGAAAGAAATTTTGTTGTAGGATGATGCCTGTTCATCTGATTTGAGCTAGTAGTTGGGTGCACAGTTTGTTGTAGGATGATGGCTGCGCATCCGATTTGAGCTAGTTGGGTGCACAGATGTTTGCAAGCATGGATTTCTTCGAGTTGATTTGGATCATGTTTTGTCTCGGTTGAGCCAGTTGGGTACACAGATGCTTGCAAGTGTGCATTCCTACGAGTCAAGTTGGATGTCATTGCATAGTTTTCTCAAATGTAGTGATTTTGGAATATTACTTACATGGTTCTCTTTTTCTTTCTTGTTTCTGGATGTGCATATATTTAATCTAGGGGAGGTAATCCTTTGTGTTCCATTTGTCAATGCAAAGTACATCTTTTTAGGGCTTGAGCTCTTTTATCCACAGGTTTTTAGGTGCTCAGAATTAGTTGCATATGATGGGCTTCCAGCAGCATGGTCTACATGCTCTCGGAGCATTTTTCTCTTTTCTGACACTCTGCAGTGACATTTTGCCCCTATACAATTGAATACTTTACGAGGGTTGGCCGTTGGGTGGCATATATTTGATTGCAATGGTCTTTGCTGGCTTTTATACAGTTTTTTATTTGAAATTTTCCTTATGGTTCTGTGTGATTTTAACATGTCCGGAAGTCTTATCAGTGCATGTGTAGTATCTAACTTTACCTGCATTTGTCCTGACTTTCTTCCTGTTTTCGTACTGTATGCTTTAGCTCCTTGCAAGCTGATTGACCCTGGAGCATCTCAAAGTTATGATTTGCACTTCTTATCCTTCTATCTAGTTAGTTATTGAATCGGCTGAGGTATATTGTCCTTAAGAAATCGAGAACAAAATATGTAATGAAACCACTCTGTGCTCAATGTATTGTCTTCATTTTTCCTTGGGTCAAATTATATGTCACAAGTCACTGAGCTCAAGTATCTTATACCTTATTAAAGTCATGTCTTATATTTTCCGAAGGTACATAATTTGGAACCTTCTTTTTCCACCCCTTCCCTGTTTTGGATGTCTAACTTTGTGGTAGTGTCTTAAGTGTTGCGAGTGAATTACAGAGAAGAGAGTGCTGTTATATATATTTGGAAAATACATTTTCTGGATGCAATTTTTTGATGTGGGATTGTTTTTGGTTCTGTTTGTGAAAAAATAGTTTCTGAATGCTTGCCTAGCAGTTACGTGGGCTTTGTTGCTATAATGTCTTTGTTGCCTACATTGGATGTCTCTTGTGATGATTGCTGCTTCTGTTGTCTTTTATACCCTGGGGCACTCTCTTTTCTACTGTTGTTTTAACTTGTGTTTCAGTGCAGTTAATGGAAGCTTGAACTATAGTGAAGCGAGTTTGTAATTGTTTGAAACATTTCTTCTTCTTTCTACTGTGGATTGTATTTTACTGGAGAATGCTACATTTGGTCTTGCATGTATGTTCATACTTTGTTTACTGTTTTGTCGCTTCTGTCTTGCATGTACGCTTGTCTATATGTTCACGGTGCTGTGTTTGTATGGTCTACCTGCTGTTTTGTATCATTACCTGCTTGTCTATTTTTTACTTGCTGTCTTGCATGTGTCTTTTTGTCTCAATGTATTTCCTATCTGCATGTATATATGCTCAATGTTTTTTGCGTACCGTGAAGCAGCTATTTGTGTATAGTATCATTCAGTGCTCTCAGTTTTCTAGCATGCTTTTTACAGAGGAGAAATTGTCCAGGGGATCTATAGTCTCTCTTGTAAATGGCAAAGGAGATGGAGATCATCCTCAAGATAACTCCCCGGTACTTGCCCAAGAAGGGAATGGTATGAAGAAGGTTTTGGATGCACTGAGCACTCTGGACATTACATCTAAAGAAGAGCAAAAGAAGCTAGATCTTCATGGTGCATTTTTGAAGGAAATTGAATGGGTTCCTGAATCCCTGGGGAAGATGACTTGGCTCACTGAATTGGACCTGAGTGGGAATCGGCTTACCATTCTTCCGGACTCGTTAGGAAATTTGTGCAAGCTTGTTCACCTGAATGCTAGTTCTAACCAACTTATAGCACTTCCTGATACAATTGGTAGTCTCACATGTTTGGAAATTCTCAATATTGAGAATAACAGGATTGAGGAGCTGCCATACACTATAGGACAGTGCACAAGATTGACTGAGCTGATTTCTGGGTTTAACCAGTTGAAAGCATTGCCGGAAGCCACTGGGAAGCTTTCACAGCTTCGACTCCTTGATGTGCATCTGAATAACTTGGCAAGCTTACCGACCACTATGGCTTCTATGACTAGTTTGACTGAACTCGATGTCCATTTCAATCAAATACAATCTGTTCCAGAAAGTCTCTGCCAAGTTACCACTCTAACAAGGTTAAATCTGAGCTCCAATTTTACTGAATTAAAGGAGCTGCCGCAGCAAATTGGAAACTTACAGAAGCTCAAGGTTCTGAATGTGAGCTGCAACCAGATCACCGTGCTACCTGATTCATTTGCAATGCTTACAAATTTGCAAGAGCTCAACTTAGGCGGGAATCCTTTGCGCATACCACCCCCAGACATTGTTCAGAAAGGCACAGAGGTAAAACTAGGCTAGCTGGCCAGCTGAGTCTTTTGAAACAACACAGACAGAAGCAGATAGTGTATGTATGAAATTGCTTTGATGCTGTTCACTTCTAAAGGTTACCTATCTTGTTTGCAGGCTGTCCTTAAATATATGGCTGATCGGATCACAGTAAAGGAGCAAAGAAAGCCAGTTGTACGGGAGAGGAGTATTTGGGATATTTTGTTTTTTGCATGTGTGTGTGGTAAGCCATCTCGGAAGAAGGAGATGCTTGTGGCTTGAGGAGGGAGGCAAAACAGGTTGAGTGAATGTTGCTTTTGTTTTGCGTTGGATATCAATATATGTGCAACAAGTGATTTGTACAGAAGTTTTGAGGGCTGAGAATTTAATGGCAAATATTTAGTGTCTCGAGTGCCTGCCAGGTACTCGTATCTGCATTGGATGCCATTTGGGCCTAATTCTGAGAAAGGAGAGTTTCATCTACAGGCTGTGTCAGGTTATCGGGTGTGAATGCATGTTCTCGACCTGTATGTGTTTAACTTCTGGATAAGTTTATAATCTTGTGCCAATAAGTCAACGATGTGCTCCAGCTCTCTACTTCAGTTCCCTATCAGGTCTTTTGACTGAAGGACCCTCATAGATTCTGATTCTATAAGATCTGGTGTGCATTCTTTTGTTACAAAACTCAATAGCGAGTTTAAAATCACCATTGTATGAGACTGAAATGATATATATTTTTTGAAGAGCTTGGTCTTGTTCATTTATGAACGAATAATGGTTCAAGGAAGGTTTTACTTGTGCAGGTGCGCAACTCTGTTGCGTGGGCTTTATCCAAGATGGACTGCAGCTTTATTTTACAAGTATACTTCCTACTTGATTGAATCTTGTATAAAATAATTCAGCGAGTCAGTGTTCGTTCAACTCATCTTAAGTGAGAGTTTTCCCTGTTTTTGTTTGGCCAAATTTTTTGAATAAACTTGATCATGTTGTGCTTCTTTAAGAACTAGACCTCTGTCAGCAATTTGGACAAGAAGTATGTAGATTTGTTGATACATATGCTTAGTTTGTGTATAATTCCACCAGTGATACATTATACATGCCATTTTATTCATTCATTGCTTGATTGTCTAGGCCAGTTCTTGCTTGCTTACTGATTGAAAACATGTTACCTGCTTAGAATTTGGATGTCTTCCTTTGAATGCTAGCAAAAGCATTTGGGACTAACGTGTTGAAATAGATGGCGGATGTGGCATTGCTATCATATCCAGGAGCCAGTGCAACAGAGTTTGGCTTCTTATGTGATCACTTCAAGCCTTAGGGCTACTTCCATTCCTCTCAGCACTGCTCCACTTATGGCAGAGGAGGACCAATGTCAAGACGATGTCTGTCCAAATGTATCAAACATTGAAGCCAACCAGTTTATGCTAATCAGAATGATAAGGGTATCATAAGAGAATTAGGCTCCTGAGGTACTGTGAGTAACCTTTAGAAGTCATGTTATCAGTACAGAGGCTTTTTCTGTGATGTAGGCGATTTTCTACTGTCATATTTGCTCAATCCCTTGGGGGATTTAAGAAGGTATAATAATTAGCGAACATGATAATCAGGTAGCCTTAATCAAAACGATCTGTCATTTAGTCCATTAGAATGCATGGCAAGTCCTAAACCCTAAACCCTAAACCCTTGCCCATTTGAGTGGAGTGGATCAATTGTGGTTGTAGAATTGTGGCTGGACCTTGATTCTGTGGATTTTTGGACCCATTGGATGCTGTTATGATATCCTAGTACTTCAGTGACAACAGATTTCATTTAGCTCCTATGTGTAGATGTTGAGGTAGAGGAGATCCTGGTGATGATTTATGGACTTATTGTTTCAAATTGAAAGTCGCAATTCATTTATTGCGTTTTTTTCCTTATAATGTAAAACATGCACGTGTTTAGCCAAACACAGAATAAGAACCCTGTGCCTGACATGAAAGCAACACAAATGCTTAGCTTATCTTTACTTGCATGCCACTTTTTGAGTGCAACTACGCAGGTTCGAGTGGTAAATTTAGTGGTGTATAAATGCACCCATTATATCATTTTCCCTTGTGGGGAAAAAATGGAACTTTTCCGCAGACACATGCCTATGCTTGTCTATCCTATTCTAGGACATTAGGTTCTGCTTCAAGTAGACATAGATGTTATGTACAGACGAACTGTTTGTTGCGTGGTCTCAAATGAAACTTAAATATAATATATGCACTTATTGTAGATTAGATAAAATTAAATTGATTTCATCATCTCTTAGACCAAAATGTATAAATGAGTAAGAGAATCCTCACTAAATTTGGGCATACTTGATTATGTTCTAGGGGGTGTATTTAAACTTGTTTTTAAGAGAACTTTCCCCCAATTCAGGTAGATCTTCTATCATGGCATAGGGGTTGCATTTCATTGTGCTCCTTGTACTACTATTATTTGTTAGCATTGCTCATTAGGTATGCTTGGGTGATTGTTAGGGGGCTAGTTGGTCTTTGCAAAGTTCGCCTTTTGCAATTGTGAAGGTATTCATTGTTTTAGACATCATGTAGAAAACAATGATTAGCAACTTGAAGATTTTGGATGTAGTTGATAGCAAGAGGACATGTTTATTGAAATCTTACGACTTGGTAAAGGGCAAAAAAATATATGTTTGATGAAAGAAGCTGTTTAACAATGTGACATTCAATTATTGTTGAGAAAAGTACACGTAGGTACTCAACATTGAGTGCATAATAATGTGACTCCAATTGGTGTTTGAGAAAGGTATGTATGGGTGATTAATGTTTACAGCATAAAAGCCAATTTGTTTTATATAATTGGTGTTTGAAAGGCCTAGTAGTTAAACCCATTGCTTAGTACACTAAATTTTTTTGATCCAATTTCCAAAAGCATCTAACTATGTGAAGGAGAGGGTTACATCTATGGTAATAGTAGGATTGTTTCAAAACTTCTTATCCTCATTACTACATGATGACCAAAATGCTAACACTTGTGAAGGACCTCAATAAAAGTGGACCAAAGATAATCCAATACCATTCCTACCTCCACTATTGTTTGCTATGTGGACTTACTATTGTTATATATTAGAGCCAACATTAACAATAGTAAGTAAACCATGATTGAGATCTAGATAGATGATTGGACTTACTATTGTTATATATATATGTGGACTTACTATTGTTATATACTAGTGATAGATGCTTGCCATATTTGATTTGTTTTGATGAATTGTCATCTCCTCCCCAGCGTGTTATGATAAAAATCTTCCCCTTAGCTTATGACAAAGTGATGGCTTGTTCCTTGGTGAATTGTAAACTTGTATGGTGGTGATTAGCAACATTGGCAATGCACCATGAAATAGAACTCCCAACAACTCTAGTAATCATGGTATGATTTTCATGATGCACAACAAACTTGATTGGGGGGTGGGTTGAATTTTATTTGGGGGTGGGGGGGTTGTGTGTGTTCAAATATTGGGCACGGTTTGGATAGCATTATCAAAAAATCTATTTCCAAAAAAAGGTGTGCAGGTAGGGGAGTTAAACAACCTTTTTAATTGTACATGAAGAACTATAAACTCTTAAGTTAAACTCAAAGAGTAAGCACCTACAAAATCATAGCTACTAAGTACTTGCAACCAAAATAATGAAAAATTAAGAATCTCATCAATTCACAAGAAACCAAACATATCTCCCATAGATTGCTTATTTCCCTTGGAAAAATATGGAAAAAATAAAAATTGACCAATAGTTATACTAGGAGACTTTAATGTAATGTACTTGACTGATTGGGCCCAACAATCAAAGCATTAATGTACAAAATGCAATAATCAATAGTCACACTAAAAGACATGCAACTAACAACAATGACATTTAATATTAGATCCTAAATGGACAAACATACCATAGAACCAAATACAACCAACAAAAATATATAATGTCCACAATTCCAAACACAAAAATGATATAACATATTGGATTGACCACAACATAATGTCCACAATTCCAAACACAGATATTTGCAAGCATGAGAACTAAAAGTGAGATTTAAGATGCACCATCATTTAATGGGAAAGGTTTATGTCCTAATCCCTTAGTGCACTCATATATTGAAAATGAATGTGATAGTGGTCATTAAAGTCCACAACTCTTTGTAAATACTTGTAATCATTATGCATAGGTTAAATTTTTGACCATGTTTTTAAACTCCTTATATTTAATCTTGATGTTTGTCATGTATCATATTATTAGTGATCTCAAAACTTCCTTCAATTAAATTTTTTTATCTCCATAACATAATTTAAGATAAATTTTAAATTAGAAATAAGACAATTAAATCGTGATATGTAATATCAACCTAAAGATGTTCATAGGTTCACTTATTCTACATTGAAAATATTGAAATGCTTGAAATTGAGAGAGAGAGAAGAAAGAGGCAGTCATATTAATGTCCTCTAAGAATACCTCAAAGGTGTATATGTCAAATAACAAAATAATTATGATGATATGCTTCAAGGTTTGTCTCCTTTCTTACTTCAATATCCTTTTATGACTCCTCTTAAACTCTTGTTGTCATTTCCTTGATTTCATGTTCAATCTTCTTGCTAGTAAGTCATAACAATCTCCATCATTAACTTTTTCTCTAGCTCAACAAAGTATGCATACAATTTGGTATTTGCTCCAAGAATATGGTATTTACTTCCAAGTTGAAAAGCCATTTGTGTAGACACTTCTTCCATGAGCTTGGCTCTACAATTGTTGTGGATATTGCTACCAAGATTTTTGAAAATATATTTAAGTACAACTTGTATCTAGGGTAGGAACTTAAGTCTAACCCTCTCCCCTAAATATTGCACTTGCAATATAGGGAAGGAGCTAGAAGTTAAAAGAGCTGTTGTAGGGTTTGCATGTTAGATAAGAACTTGAAAACAAACACACACACACATTAGAAAAAGCAAGTCATTCAAGAGCAAGGAAAGTAAAAAGCCCAAAAGGATGATTTTCATGATTTTAGAGCAAAAAAATAAAGAAATATAAATTAATAAATACATGAATCCTTCATTCACACAAGGGATTAGGTCTGTAGATATTATGAATATTCATTTATTTAGTTGGCTATTTATTTAAAGTAATTAATTTTTTAAATATATCGTGTGATTTTTATTTTCTGTCAATTCATTGCATGCCTGTGACTTGTTGCATGTGAGAACATGTAACATTGGTCGCATTGTGCAAGTGGATGTCAGTAGGATTAATGTATTTTCTATTTTTTGATACATATTTAGATAAAAAACTTGAAGAAAGGCATGAAGTGTTGGATATAACACTAATTAATCTTGTTATTCACGCACTTGAAGTGTTAGACATTTTATTGTATGCTTCTAATCATGAGACACTTTATTGTATGCTTGTAGGGTTGGCCAATATTATTATTTTTGAGCCCAATATATTTAAGACATTGTGTAACTTTTTGGATATTAATTAGATATTAGGAAGAAGGGAGCAATTCATAAAAAGAGAGAAAAGCATGGGTACAATATGTTATTTTGAGCACAAAAGTAATGAAAATCTATAAATACATGCATTGGGGAGGAGAGTCCTCTCAGTGCTCTTCTTTGTGCTCTTGTCACTCTATTTTATTTGTGTTTCCAATTCCAATTAGTCTATGGACTTGTGGATTAAGGTGGATTATCAACAAAATTGGTATTAGAGCTCATCATTGATTGGAGGACCCATCAATGTCAAGCGTGGTTCTCTTATGTGCATAATGCTTTCTACCATCACCTTCATCCCCATCTTCAAGGCTTCATATTGTTGTCCATTGTATCATTTGTTTGCGTCCTTTGTTTAAGATCATGCCTTCTTTTTCCTTTTTGTTTGGAGCATGTACTAGAAATCTTGTCTTTTCCCCCTCTACACAAGTCCTAAGCTTTCTTTTTAATTCATACTCCAAAAAGAGATATATATATTTTTCCCCACAAGGATTTATTACAAAGGACAATTTGCAAAAGCTTTCAACTTACTATTACCCCTCTAGTTGAAGACCTTCTCTCTGTTCTTCCTCTCAAGCTACCATGGATTCTTCAACAATCAAGATCCACTTAGATCCCACTCCATCCTTCTCAACAACATAGAATATATCAATCAATGTGTTCTTGGGATCTCAAGCAAGAGATTGGGTAGTGGAGTGATGCATTTTGTTAATTTGTGATCTCTAAGGCAATGCTCGAAGTTTGCAGTGCAAATTTCACTGGTTAGCATGGTTTCCTCTTGCATCCCTATTGTGGTACTTTCTCTATCTAGGATACTTCTCATGCATGGGCAACAAGTTTGGAGAAGATTGAGCCTTCTTTCCCCATCCTACAACATTTCTTGCCCTCTTGAAGAAACCCTAGATGTGGATTGTAGGGGTAGCCATTAAAGCTAAGCTTCAAGCTCACATATCCTTCATGAACCATCTAATTCTTAGCCTAAGTCCCATCTATTGTAAGCATTAGCCAAGAATGCTCAAGAATTTGAAGGATTGAAGCCTCTTGATCATCACAAGGCATTTTGGGGTTGAATTTTGGGGATTCTTATGAAGAGAGCAAATCTTGTAGACTAGACACTCAAGGAAGTTGAAGGCTCTTCCTTCATGAAGCTCCATTGACTTCCAAGTGTTTGTGACTTGTCATTGCATGGGATTGAGCTTCAAGGAGAGATTGAGCACCATGCATGAAGGTATGGATAAAGTAGGACTCCACTAAAGAGGTAATCTATTGAATCTAATCTAAAACCCATATATTCACTTGATCGAGTTCTCTTTTCTTACTAAAATGGAAATATTAAATCACTGCATTAGACCAATCCACTCTCTAATTGCACTCATGCATTGAAGAAACATAAATTTCCATTGAGTGATCCATACAACCATGTATTAATTGTCATCCCTATCATCTTGAGTTTCATTGTAAATCTCTAACCATGGATTACCTAACCTTGTTGCGCTGATCTAATGATCCTATCCTTTTTTGTTCGGGTAAAAAAGGTAAGTTTGCATTCATTGAGCCACTGGATTGCCAAGGTAATCCTTCCTAATCCACTCAATTGTCCATTCCATGCAACTCATGAAAAGCCAAAAGTTTATTTCTCATCAATGCATGCATGATGATTGCTTAAATTAAAAATGTCCTACCATGTATATGTTGGCTAAGGAAAAGGTTGATGCTAGGCAAGGTGGTAAGCTAAAAGAGAGGTGACCCTCACCTACCACTTAAGACCTTGAAGGGGTGATAATATGGTCTGAGGGTAACTTTGCCCACCTCCCGATGATTTGGAGCCCAATACTCATGTGCAAGTTCATGTATTTTTAGTGGATATCCAAATCTTGATGAAAAATGCTAAACATGAGGTAGATGTATTGACAAATGTATGTATATATTGAACTTGGAGTATATGCAGCCAATATGGTATGTATGCTACTAACACCTTCATGCAAGTTTCATATAGAGTTGATTGGTGATTGCATGGATGTGGAATGATGCTAAGCATGCTATATATTTTCAAGACTACCATAAAAAGATAATTGCATGAAATTCTATATTTTTTTGGGGAAGACCCCATAGGTTCCCTTAAAGAGAGCAACATATCCTTTGATTTAAGCCAAAAATCTCCCTGATTAGAGCTACGGTCTAGGATGTATTACAATTTTTGTGCACAAGGGTTCTATGGATAGGGTGTAGACTAGTCCCGAAAATTGAGCTATAGAAGATTGTTCAAAATTTTTTAATCATAGAGATTAATAGATCATCATGAAGAAGGCATTGTCCCCTTTGATTTGAATTAGAAAACATGATGTTTGGATCTTGCTACCAAAAGTTTTGGTTAGTTTATTGACAATAGGTCTGGTGGATTGCACCCTAGAATGGCAGGAAACAAAGGCAAAGGCAAGGCCCAAGGTAACCTACAGATGGAAATCATTGATGATGATAGAGAGTTGATAGTTGAAGATTATCATGGAGATGATTATGAGAAAGAATCATCTGATTGGGGAACCTTCAATGCACTCAACCAAACCTTATGCCAACACAAAGTGCATCACACTTTCACACACTCATTAGAGGTCAACCCCCACTCTTGAATATATTTCAACCTCATAATGAACAAAATGGACATCACAATAATCATTGGCAGCATGCATGCAATGGGCAACATGGATATAATGAGCAACATGGCCAAAACGAGCATCATGGGTAAAATGGGAAACATGGCTTAAATGGGTATCAAGGTCCTTATGCTCGAGATATCTAGGACAAGATAATCCTCACCAAATACAACATGCAATCATCATCTCCATCGGATCTAGAAGAGTGGACAACCAAGTTGGAATCTTAATTTGACCTCTACCCTAAGATGGATGAGTAAACAATTGATTTTGCAACTCTCCATCTTGAGGGTTTATCACACACTTGATGGCACTATGTTAAGTGTGAAAATGAGCCAAAGCTTATTTGTGAGAGAATATACGAACCAATTTCTCAATTTGACAAAGTATATGGAAAGTGTTAGTGATGATGCTAAATTGCATAAATACATATATGGGTTGGAGCCCAATTTGGCAGTTTTTGCTGTAATGGCATAAAAGCCCACTACACTTTTCCAAGCAATAGAGATGGTTGAAAGGTATCCTTGTAAATACAATATGGATGTTGGATTTTAGCATAGTTTTGAATAGCAAAGGGATGTAGCTAGACAAAGCCCTCAAGCATGTGCTTATGGGGGAAGTAACATGCCTTACAACAATCTAAAAGTACTCACCCACCATTTAATGCTTCATAATAGCAATTTTATGGTAGCAAGCAACACAAAACAAGTTGAAAATTGACCAAGGAGTGCTTTAGCCCAAGGTAGCTAACAGGGCACAAAATTTATCTTGGTGGGTCTCTTTCAAGAATGTAAAGAGAAAGGCTTGTGTTTTCAATGTGGGAAAAAGTACACCATAGGTCATGTATCTAAATGTGCTTACAAGAGGGCTAAACTCAACAATATGTATGTCTAGAGGATGTGGAAGAAGATGATGAGGATCTTGATGGTATGATACACACTGGTTATTACGAGGATTATGATGAAGATATGGGGCAAGAACAATTCTATGATCCCCCAGATTAATTTTCCCTTGACATGAGTAGATTTTTGCCTTATGACCTAGGCGGGACTAATTCTACCATACTCATACAAATCATCACTTCCCTTGCTTTATTTCTATGTATGCATGGACAGGTGTTAGGAGTCCAAGCATGTTGCAAATACAAGGGAGCATAAATGTGAAACATGTTTTCATTCTAGTGGATAGTGGTAGCACTCATAGTTTTGTAAACAAATAAGCCATGGATCAATTGTTGAAATACTTTCCCGCATTGAATTATAGTAACCCCTAAAAGTATAAGCGGAAAATGGTGATGAGAAATTAGTGCTTAGATATGCTCTAAAGTACTCTTATGCTTGGCTGAAAATTACGTGTCAATTGTGGACTTGATTGCACTTGATATGGGCTCCATGGATGTTGTTCTAGGCTATGATTGATTGAAGCACTCGGGTAAGATTGCCATGGACTTGTCATAGCTTTATGTGGAGTTTGTTATGCACGGACAAGTCATTCACTTAGGGAGTTTAAGATAATGCCATTAGGGCAAAAAATGTTTCAAAAATGACACTTTTAAGAAAATCATTAAGTTGCTAATTAGCTAAGGTTCTAGAATAGTGAACCCTCCATATTTGGCCATTCAGATGTGATTAATGAGAGAATATATTATTCATTTAAGAGGTTAGCTATTAAATGCCTAAGGGTGTTAACTCATGTCAAGGGTTACTTTTCCACCATTATTCTTTCTTTTTGAATGGTTAAATATTGTATTATCATATTTTCCCACCAAAATTACGTTTGTTTTCGTCTATAGTTATTTGAATCACCGTTCTCTCCTCTTATCTTTGTTTCTTAGTTCTTAGAGAAGATTATACTTTACTGTAAATTTTCTCACCAAAATCACATCTAGTTCTTACTGCTCACTCGCATTGGTCTCCTTTCATAAACCCTTGAGAAGGTGATTAACAATCAAAAGAGTCTTTTCCTAGAGGACTAGTACCACTTACTTGACAACTTAGCTATAGAGATACGGCCTTCATGGACCTAAAATGAGATTATATCATCAATTTTCGATAGATTTGAGTGGGTTGGAACATCCAAGCCCAAGTCATTAATTCGATAAGATTTTATTTCAATCAAATGCAAGCTTTTTCTTCCATCTCTTTAATTAATTCATAAGAAAATGATTAAAAGAGACTCATGGTGTTGACATAAACTGGTAGGGATAGATTTACTAAGGACAAACCTTAAGCTAATAGACTAAAAAGTAAAAATATTCACATTGATGTTAGCACTTAAAAATAAAATATATTCATTATACTGTGTTGTAATGTCAACTTTTTAGCAAGCACTGATGGATAAGACACATGTAACATATTATGATTAGAAGAAAGGAAGTACTTTGATTTCTGGGAGAAAAAAACATTGATTCAAAAAATCCTACTACTATTGGTAAGCCTCCTCCCTTTTTAATGTTTATCGTTCAGGTTTTATTCTATTAAAATATAAAAAAGATTGACCTAGAAATACATAAAAGTATTAGTGACAATGTACATCCTATTCACTTCAGGACTGAGAGGATCTCATATATTCAAGATGCTATAGAGAATATGAACGATACGACTTTTTACCTAATATTAGCTCTTGGGAGTCATTTTCTCATTATACCCTCACTATGTTTCTTAATAGCACTATCGGATTTCAATATCCTTGACTGTGATTCTTAGTAGCACTATCAAATTTCAATACATGAATGGTTGCTTGATGTCATGGGATGATGATGCCTATGCTATCCTACCCTTAGCACCCTCGTATGAGCTCTTCCCTTGATATGTAGGAAGAAATATAAAGGACTTGACTCTATTTCTTCCTCTTAGAACTTTGATTGCAATGCAAACTAATTTTAGGATTGAAAGCATCACTACACTATTGATGCCTTATTTTTGTATATATTTCTTCAAATGTAACATATCTCACATTTCATATAAAATATCAATTAAAATAATCCTTGTGATTATATAACTCCTTTACTCTATAGCATTCACAATCTTATTTATTTTTTGAAAATGATTTGAAGAGTATTGTAGCATGTTATACAAAGTTAGTTACATGAGATAACATGAACTTTTGCCAAGTTAATGGAGTTAGATAAATAAATCATTAGTAGTCTTATATACAATAATATGAACTTTTAATAAGACAATGGAGTTGAATAAACAAGTCTTACTAATCAAATTCTTACAAGAAACCTATGATAAAAGATATAATTATTCAACATCTCTTTAATATTTTTTTATAGTTGATAGTTTCTCTTAAATAAAAATAATTTGGTGAAGTGATAGAATATTTGGCAAAAAATAAAAAAAATATATTATCAAAAAATGATATAACTATTCAACACCTCTTATATATTTTTAAAGCTCTTAAAAAAGATAATCATGTAGTAAAGATATACTAATGCAATATCTTTTCAAAAAGATAGTCCCTTTTGGATCTAAATTATGTAATGATAGGTAGAAAAAATACCAAAGGACTAGCTAAAAAATTTCCAAGCCTTGCTATGCTTAAGATACTCCAAACTACCTATAATGATCATCCATTAAGTGACATTCCAAACTAGCTAACAATCTTCGTATCAAGCCATATTAATTAAGAGTATGTAAAAAAACCATGAAGAAATGTATTCTTCAACTATATCTAAGTTGTTTGATTTTTCTAGGATTTTTCAGTTTTAGGGTAATGGTCACTATGGAATCCAAGTATGTGATAATGCTATGATCTTTATTTTTAATGAGATCTTACACTTATTAGAAATTTGTAAAAATTTTCCATAAATATCTTGTGCTTTGAAAAAAAGTTAAAGATTAAAAAATTTTTGGGCGCTTATTTGTTATTAAAAATATTTTAAGACTAAAAATTATCCTAAAAAAATGAGAAAAAGCACCATAAATGGGATTTGCAAGATACAACATGATTAAGGGGATTGCATCACAATAAATGGGACTTGCAAGATACTACGTGATTAGGGAGCCCCTAATCGTGCAAGATACAACAACCCCTAATCGCGCAGTATCTTGCAAGTCCCATTTATGGTGTTTTTTCCTCATCTTTTCAGGCAAAAAATGCACAAATGGCATCAACAATCCCCCTAATCGCAATGTATCTTGCAACTCCCATTTATGGTGATTTTTTTCATATTTAAAATTTACTTTTAGCCTTAAAATAGCATAAAAAATAAAACTTGAATGGTACAGCATGATTAGGAGGATTATCTTGCAGGTCCCATTTATGGTGATTTTTTCTTATTTTTTAAGCTTATTTTCATAGCACAAAAAATAGAACTTGCTTGATACGGCGTGATTAGGGGGGTTGGTGATGCACCAAACCCCCTAATCACGTTGTATCATATGTATCCCATTTTTGGTGATTTTTTCTCATTTTAAGCTTATTTTAAGCTTTAAAATATTTTTAAAATAAGAAATGAGCTTAAAAAATTCTTTTAAAAAAAAAGTGTAAAAGTATAAGATATTTATGGGATTTTTTTAACATTTTGTGACAAGTATAAGGTCTCATAAAAAATAAAGATTATGGCATTATCACATTATTATCCTAAAGTTAAAAAATCTTAGAAAAATCAAACACATTAAATATAGTTGAAAAAGATGAGAAAATCATGAAAAAAAAAGAAATACCTTTATTTTAGTTTATATCTTGTAAATATTCCTTTACTACTTTTCCTAATATCCGAGGAATATACTCTAAGGGTAGACTATTATTTCATATATGTACACTCATATCTTGTAACTCATGATATAATAAAATAAGTTGGGTATATAAATCAAACATATTTTTGTTTTAAGAATCATCTTGAAGTATATTAAGTTTTTTCAAATGTTTTTTCATAAGAAGTGCTAATGAGCAAGACTAAATTCTCAATGGTTTATATATTTTTGGTTCAAAAAATACAATAGTGAGAGATATATACCTTAAGCAAATAATATTCAAATCTATTTTCAATGGTATACACCATTAAGCTTGAACATATATACAAAAGTTGTATTTTCTTGTCAAAAACTTATAATGTGTTTACATTATTAAACTTGATCTTATATCTTTGGTTTGTTCTGGTTTGTGAGTAAGGTATACATCATAAGAACTTATATCTTGAACTTGTGTTATCTTGTCAAGAACTTCAATGCGTCTCTAATATCTTTTAATATATTGGAAAGTACCGCTCAATCTCTCCAAAGGATGTCACTCAAACTTGTTTATGGAAAGACGTTTGTAGAAAACAATCTAGTTTTTTAGTACCACTCAATCTCTCCAAAGGCTGTCACTCAAACTTGTTTATGGAAAGATGTTTGTAGAAAAAAATCTAGTTTTTATTATTACTTATATCAAAACTTACTATGTATTTGTAAATAAATACATTTAGTTGGAGGCAAGTATATATCCCTAATCATATGAACATGCTAAAGCTAAGCAAACATTCTTGATGTGTATCCTCTTATTTTACTTTTTCCCCCTTATGGGAGCCTTTGTAGGATGGTAGTATGGTAATCTAATCATTTACAATAAATGTTTTGGGCCTTTGCTTTTTTCCCTTATGGGAGCATTTGTAGGATGGTAGTATGGTAATCTAATAATTTACAATTGTAAGAAGCTGGGAATAAGGATTTGGTGTAAATAATATTGATATTATGCCATGTCACACTAATATTGGTATAAAAGGAGAGGACATGTAAATTTTCATATCTTTTTGATACATTAATACAATTACAGTCTTTCTGTCCCATCTTGGTCACAGCTTCTATGGCTTCTTCCTCTTTCCTGTCTTTCTCTCTCTAAATCTAGTCTTTCTCTCTCCTTGTCACTCTTCTTCTCTCTCTTCCTGCAGTCATTCTCTCTCTTCTGCAGTCTTCTCTCTCCTCTTTCTCTCTCCCTAGTTCTCTCTCTGACAAGATTGTAAGAAGCTGGGAATAAGGATTTAGTGTAAATAATATTGATATTATGCCATGTCACACTGATCTGTAGATGCTTCCTCAATTTTATCCTCACGTGCTGCCTAACCTATATAGTTCCATTTTCCAACTCTATGAAGAGCAGCCAGCATAAAGTTTGTCATTTCATTTGAAGCCCAAAGACAAGTTATGATGCATATGCTGCTTGATCTCCAAAAAGTTGACTAGAAATCCTTCACAGTTTGAGATACTACAGAGAATACAAGCTGTGAAAGGTCCACAGTGTATGCACCATCATATGATGTGCCGGAGATGAACGCAGTCCTTGACTTCTCTTATGTCACCTTTGTATGAAAGCACTTGATGTTGCTGATCACGCTTGTGAT
This sequence comes from Lygodium microphyllum, assembly GCF_053477565.2. Classification (NCBI taxonomy): domain Eukaryota; kingdom Viridiplantae; phylum Streptophyta; class Polypodiopsida; order Schizaeales; family Lygodiaceae; genus Lygodium; species Lygodium microphyllum. The sequence goes on from NC_141138.1 coordinate 132,762,904, forward strand.
GATACGATGACAAGCTCAGCAGTTCCCTTTCGATTATTACTCTAGGGAGAGAGACCTTCCGACAGCAGCAGCTCTTCTCATCGTACATTGTTGCACAACCATCTTTGCAGCTTCATGTCTGTACGCCTTAAGCCAAGTGTGTTGCTTGAACACCCTACTCTCTGAAACAACTTGCGGTTCCCTCCTTCTCAAGGAGTTGCTTGAACCTCTATATACTGCACAACATGGCCTCCTAAAACTATATCAAGCTCAACAGTCTTGATTGCCACTGTACCAGCCTCATCTTTAGAGAGTAGAAGTGAAACGCCCCTGTAACTTCAGGTACTCTTAATGATTGACGGTACTGGTTCCACACAGAGTGATGAGAAGGACGAAGAAGATATCGATTTGCTGAGCAGCTATTCGACCATGAGAATCCGTTGATAAGGATAGACGTGTCTGAATATATGGAGCAACACTTTGTTGCCATACTAATTGGTGCTCATTTTCTAGAATCTATGAAGAACTGCGTGCTCATGCCAGACGGGAGCATCCATTTGCTCGACCTTCTGATGTGGCTCCAGCTCGGGAGAGAGAATGGAGGCGTCTAGAATGGCGAACTGATGTGGGTGATGTTCTAAGCTCCATTCGCTCTACAATGCCACATGCAACTATCGTAGGAGATTATGTCATCCAAGATGGACGCCAATCACCGTTCTTGCTAGAACATTTCCTTCAGCTCCGAATCCTTACTATTGCCAACGTCTGTCTGGCTTCTCTCACCGATTTCCCTGGCCTTCCACATCTTGAATGTCTCATCCTCAGCAATAATTGCATCTCTGGTGGACTTGAGCACCTGGGTATCTGGACATGGTGGACTCAGAGAATAATGAGAGGCCTGCATCAGAGAAGAGGAGAGAGAACACTCCTTTTCTGAAAACAGGAGTTCTCTATCAAAAGACCTGCTCAAAGCCCCAAACAGGACTATGTAATTAACGACACTCATTGCAGTTTAAATGAATCACGAGTGAAGTTGGCTCAATGGCATCTGCACTCCGAGATGTGCGTGGTCACATGGCAATACATGAATCAACCTTAGATCTGGAAACATCTCAAAGGTAGGTTGCTGAAGCAAAAGTCAGGTCCCTTCAAAAGGAGATAGAGACACTGCGAAAAGTTTCGGGAAGAGAAGCTCTCATGCAATATCTACTGCATCCGTTGCAAAGCAGTATCCTAGAGAGCTTGTGGATTTGCGCACAAAGCTGGATTCTGTCTAGGAAGCTGCAGATGCAAGTTCAGCCTCTTCACTTAGGGCTTTCTAAGGCTTAATCTGTACACCATGTTTGCTACCATCTCTCCCATGAACCTTCCCATCAGGAACAACTTCTGCACTAAATGGCCTCCATGGAAGCTTGAGATAAATCTCCAAGAAGAAGAAGAAAATGCCTGTTCTCAAAAAGTAGAAGGGAAAATAGTATCCTCTAAGTCTTCTGAAACCCTCTTTAACTAGGAACCCTAAAATTTACCTCAAAGTTAGTGACGAGCTGCTAAATCTAGTCTTCCAGTCTTTAAGTGGCCCAAGACTCCATTAATGCTCCAGACCTGCAGTCCTTTTGGTCCAAAATTTCTTGATAACTGCACTGCTACTTCATGTCATGTCTATACCTGTGTACCTGTGGCTCTTACATCTGTGTGACTGAAAAGGAGAACTAAATGAAATATGACTAACTAGATCAAGAGCCTGAGAAGCTCTGATACCACTTGTCAGAGAGAGAACTAGGGAGAGAGAAAGAGGAGAGAGAAGACTGTAGAAGAGAGAGAAAGACTGCAGGAAGAGAGAGAAGAAGAGTGACGAGGAGAGAGAAAGACTAGATTTAGAGAGAGAAAGACAGGAAAGAGGGAGAAGCCATAGAAGCTGTGAGCAAGATGGGAGAGAAAGACTGTAATTGTATTAATGTGTCAAAAAGATATGAAAATTTACATGTCCTCTCCTTTTATACCAATATTAGTGTGACATGGCATAATATCAATATTATTTACACTAAATCCTTATTCCTAGCTTTCCTAAGCATCTCCACAATTGACACAGCCATGTCATGTTTGGTTAATTCATAATCAGAATCTTGGTAAGCCAGGGTTGTGGAAGAGTTTTCACAGGAAGGAGCCTTTGGAAACGGATCCCCATAAGCATCTTGTGCCATAGGTGATGACTGGCTATTTTTCAGAGAGCAACATTCGCACACCTAGGCAAAATCCGAGCCTTTCCCTTTGTGTTTTGTCTCAGTGGAGCTCCCGTGAGACAGTATCCACCTTGACCTCATTGACCTTGCAAGGTCTCAACTTCTTTGAACCCTTAAAAGTAAGTCCATCCCTAGAAGGGTCCAAGCTGTGTGAAAGGGGGCAGACAAGTTGGCAGCTCGGTCTGCAGAAGCTCTGGCCATGCTTGTCCAAACATTGATGAGCCTGGCAATGACTCCAGTGATGAAGGATGTAAACCTGAATGCCAAGCTACTTGAGGTAGCTGTGTCTTGGAAGTGATTCCAAGGAAGAGATGAACCAGCTGCTACTAGAGGCATCAATGCTGATCTTAGCAGTTGACATAGCTTATTGATGCAATTCACCTTGTGGAAGACAAGAACATAAATAGACAAGTAATGGAGCCTTGCGGATGCTCATCAAACAAGAAGATTTTGAAAGCAACTTGACTACAATGGCAGCTGAGATCAATAGCTCCAGCTCTAGTGAACAAGGTTTGCTTCAAACACAGGCTAATATCGACAAACTTGGAGCTTTAATTGATCAGTGTATTGCTCTTATGAAGGCGGGCATAGAAAAAGAAGCAAGACTTGAATCAAATGCTTATGCTTATGGCCAACATGTATATACTGATGAGTATCATTCCATTGAACCTTGGCAGAAAAATGGCTGTTATGGGCAACATGCTTATGCTTATGAGCATCCACCTTTTCAACAACATAGTTATGATTATACATGGGAACCTTTCTTAATTGAGCAGCCCAATTCTTATGGATGTGACAATAATGGTCATGTTTATTAGTACTCTTCTAGCTTTGATCAGCAGCAAGTTCATAACTACCATGGTACCCCATACCCCAATCAGTTCATACCTCATGATTACCCAAATGTAATGATGAGTTCTTTTCCAAGTGCTGATGATGAAGAAGAGAACAATGAGCAAGCTGAACAACAAGATTTGGATAATGAACAACATGATCAACAAGAAGATGAGCAAGAAGACCAAGAAGATGTACAAGAAGGGAACAATGAAGAGCAAGATATACAAGCTGATGGCATCTTTGTTGATGAATCACATGACGCACTTGCAGATGTAGATGGTTATGCTGAAGGTTTTAGACTCTTAGAGAAACCTCATGATGATATTCTTGAGCATCAGTTTACACTTAATCAAGGTTTACAACAGCCATTGAACACATTTGATAATGAGTACCTTGATCATGGTTATGATGACTGGCACATGTCCGATGATGATATAATACATGATTTGGGCATACATGAATATGAAGATGGCATTGTGCTTCCCTATGATCCGGGAGATTATGGATGTGATCATGGACTTGATTATGGGGATACTTCATCATATCCATTTGATTCGAGTGGATTGGAGTATGTGGTTGATGGGCATTCTATTCTCTTGGGCAATCATTATGACGGAATACATTTTGACCCAGGAGGTTAATGGATTGCTTGGGATCTCATTTAGACCAGCATCCATCTTTTTGGTAGACTCTTTTGGCTGAAATCTAGCTAACTATGGCACTGTTTTCTCTTAGATTGACTATAGATAGCTCTCCATTTCAAAGCAGATTTTACCCTGCACTATGGATAACAATGGACACCATATATGGGCTTAAAGTACTCTTCAAGAGCTTTGTTTTGATATATAGTACATCTCATTTGGACACTTCTACCAGAAGTTATGGCAGATTTGGTCCAGTAGGGTCTGTTCACACAGCAAGCTGTCTACTTTGTTTTGAGATTATTTGTTGAAGATTTTAAGGCTCCACATACTTTTGAAGTACTCCAGATTATGTATATAGCTGAGGCTTAGTTCCGTTCTTCAATCTCAGTCCATATAGTTGGTCATAATTCATTCATTTTCCATTTATAAAGCTGTAAAAACAGAGTAGTACTCTGTTCTATCCATTTTTTTTTCTAGTTTTCCAGGTTTGTTTTTGAGGACAAAAACTTTTAGGAAGGGATGGATTGTAAGAAGTTGGGAATAAGGATTTAGTGTAAATAATATTGATATTATGCCATGTCACACTGATATTGGTATAAAAGGAGAGGACATGTAAATTTTCATATCTTTTTGACACATTAATACAATTACAATCTTTCTCTCCTATCTTGTTCACAACTTCTATGGCTTCTCCCTCTTTCCTGTCTTTCTCTCTCTAAATCTAGTCTTTCTCTCTCCTCGTCACTCTTCTTCTCTCTCTTCCTGCAGTCTTTTTCTCTCTTCTGTAGTCTTCTCTCTCCTCTTTCTCTCTCCCTGATAACAATAAATGTTTTGGGCTTCCAAGTTTTACATGTACTTTTGTTATAGATGATATGAGAGTTCATGGAACAAGAATGAGGCCTTGTGGATTCTATGGAAAAAGAATAAAAGCACACATATTGTGTGGAGAAAGAAACTCAAAGAGAAGGTCAAGAAAGAGAATCGAGAGAGCTTAAGTATATTGGTGCAAAAAATAAGTCATGTAGTCAAATCTCTCAATTTTCAAAAAATTGAGTATTAACTTCAGGTCCCATCTTTGTCATATCTTTTGACAGCTTTTGTCAATGAATAGCACTATTGGGACTACCAAAACATGTTAGAATTTAGATATTTCAGCCTAAAAAGATCTCTTAAATTTCAAAATATTGTATATTTTGACAACTTTGTCAACAAGTAGGACTATTGGGACTACCAAAACATGCCAGACTTTAGATATTTTGGATAAAAAAGAGGTGAGAACTACGAAATGGACTCCACTATCTCCAAAGTGGAGGAGACAACAATATCATATTTTTGTACATGTGGTAAACTCTCTTTGGCTCTTCTTAATCAAGGGATTAAGAAAAGTGCCATTTTTTCACGTTTTTGGCCCTAATGAAATCTTCCCCTTAGTATAGCTCAACAACTCAAAATAGAATTCAAGAGATGCTCTTAGATATTTTTTTGCATTTAAACAAAGAGGTCATTGACCAATCCACAAATTTGGTTGAAAATTCAACATTGAAAACTCTTTTGGAAGTGTACAAGGATTTGTTCCAAATGCTTATAGCCCTTTTGCCTAAAAGACAAGGTGGATCGCCCTAATGACTGGGAGTCTCATTCAAAGCTAGTGAATAAGCTACACCACATGCTCTCTAAAAGTGAGCGTGATGAAGTTGCTAAGTAAGTTGAGGAATTGATAGAGATGGGATTTGTTGAACTACTTTTTTCTTCTTATGCATCTCTAATCTTGTTGGTCAAGAATGAAGATGGCTCTTTTAGGATGTGTATTGATTACTACAACTTGAACAAGATCATTGTTAAGTACTGGTATCGTATACCTAGGGTTGATGACTTACTTAATGAGCTCAAAGGAGAAAAGTATTTCACTAAGATGGATTTGAGATCTGGCTACCATCAGATACATATGAGAGAGGGTGATGAGATAAAAACAACATTTCTCACTAATCGAGGGATTTATCACTTCCTTGTAATGTTGCTCGGGTTGACAAATGCCCTTGCAAAATTTCAAAGCCTCATGGATAATATCTTACACCCCATTCTTTTTTAGTTTGTGCTTGTATTCTTTGATGGTATTCTCATTTATAGTAGATCATTGAAAGAGAACTTAATACACATTGGGAGGGTGCTTGTCATATTATGGGACTGTAGAATGTTTGCAAAGGAGAGCAAATGTGCATTCATGTAGATTGAGATAGAGTACTTGGGTCACGTTGTGTGTAAAAATGCAATGCAAGATGATTCCAAAAATGTGCAATGTGTCAAGGATTAGCCCCAACACCATCCAATACCACTTCTTTATGTGGGTTTCTTGGTCTCTTCTCATTCTATTAGAGATTTATTCACCATCATGTAGCAATTGCAACACCCTTGACTGATAGGACGATGAAGGAGGATTTTTTTTTGGATGCTAGTAGTTGATTGAAACTTCAACCAATTGCAAGAATTGTTACTTCAATCCCCATATTTGTCTACTTGGACTTCTAAAAAAAACTCACCATTCAGTGTAATGCTACTAGAAGGGGTATGGGTGTTGTCTTGTTGCAAGAGCGTGGTGTCGTTGTATTTTAAAGTCATAAACTTGATGAAAAAGAGAGACAAATGCATATTTATGACCAAAAAATATTGGCCATCATTCATGCTATCAAAAAGTGGCACCATTATCACTATGGTAGTCAATTTAGAGTGAAAAGTAACTATTGAGTACTCAAGTACTTGCTAATGCAGTCAAATTTGACTCCTAAGCAATGAAGGTGGGTGGGAACGCTATAGAATTGTGATTTTGAGATCACTCATACTAGGAGAAAGTATAATGTTGTGGCCGATTCACTCTCTTGTATGTTGGTATACAAAGTATTATCTATTACTAAGCTTCACAGTGATCACACTGGAAAGGCCTATGGAAGGATGTCAAGGAATTTGCATCTAGATGTGGGCCATGCCAACAAAAGGAAAACACTCTTAAGTTATGGTATTAGTTGCAGTCATTACCTATCCTTGAGGGAAAATGGGCACATCTTATGACAGATTTCATAACTAGTCTACCCATGATTGAGAAGGGTTGGAATAGCATCTATGTGGTAGTGGATCAACTCACCAAACAAGCCCACATTATCACCACCAAGACACAATATAAAACATCTCAAGTAGCCAATCAGTTTATGGAGCATATCTTTAAGTTGCATGGGTTTTGACATGCCATTATGCATGATTGGGATACTAAATTTATGAGCCACTTTTGGGAGATAGTTTTCAGCTCCATGGGGAAAAAAATAGTTTCATCTATAGCATATCATCCCTAGACTGATGGCTAAACTAAGAGGGTCAATAGGTGGCTTGAGACCTACTTGAGACATTTTTGTCATGATGTACAATATGTATGGGATTTATGGCTCCATTTGGCTGAGTTTTCCTACAATAACTCCACTCATGCCAGCATTCAAGTGTACCCCCTTTGAGGCTATGTATGGTTTTAGAGTGCCTCTTCCTACATCAATGATAAGTTGAACCCTCATGAAAGAAGAATTGGACCACATGTAAGCCCTACTTCAGCAATGTAAGAAGAATCTCAAGAAGGCTTAGGAACACATAAAGCTCTATCCTGATGATGACAAGTCGGTGACATAAATGCACAACGGTCACCCTGGCATATCACGAGTGGAGCTCGATATCTCAACACACAAGACACAACTTCTCCATGTAGGTATAATTGATATCTGAAATGCCCAATTTTCGACTAGCAAAAGCTATCGGATGATACCACTTTTCCCCCCAGATTTGGGCTAAATAGCAGATACTATGCATGGTGGCTGCTAAAAATATATAGAACATCTCAGCTCTTTTAGGTGCTTTTAAAACGGGTGCTTTTACTAGCTCCTGTTTCACATCCTCAAATGATACTTTGCAAGCATCACTCCATGCAAATAGACAGTTATAGGATAATAAATTCGTTAATGGCAACGTTCTTTCTTCCAAGGCATTGATAAACCTCCGATAGTACCCTATCGATGACAGAAAGCTATGAACCTCTTTCGGAGTGAGCGGTGGACTCATAGCAACTATGACCTTGATCTTTTCAGGGTCAGTTGCGATCCCTATTGAACTGACCACATGGCCTAGCAATAGCCCATAAGGTACTCCAAAGACACACTTCTGTGGGTTAAGAGCGATACAAAATTGTCTGCAGCGCTCAAAGCACTTTCTTAAAATAATCAACATCCTTTCCCTTACAGTGGCTGCCCCCAGGTCATCAATAAATACTTTCAACTCATCTGGGGAGATGTCACCAAAGGTCTTGTCTGCTGTTCGTTGCCATGATCCCGGTGCATTACATAAACCAAAGGACATCACATGGTACGCAAAAGTACCAAAGATAGTAATAAAAGTTGTTTTCAACTTGTCATCTTCTGCAATTGCCATCTGGTTATATCCTGCAAAGCAATCCATAAACGAATATATCTCCCTACCCGCTAATTGATCCAAAATCTGGTCAATAAACGGTAACGGGTAGTAATCCTTAACTGTCTGCTTATTCAGCTCCCTAAAATCCACACATAATCGAATCTGGTTGTTTTTCTTCTTCCTGATAACAACTGGTGAACACCATTCTGTGTGTTGAACAGGGAAGGTCAAACCAGCTTTCCTTAACTTCTGCAACTCTGCAAACAGCCCATCCCTCAATTCAAAAGGCATACGCCTTACTTTCTGATGCACAGGACGACTGCCTTCTTTTACATGGATAGTATGAACAGCCAGGCTGGGAGGAATACCTCTCAAATCATCATAACTCCAGGCAAAGATATCGCGGAATTCTTGAATTAGGGACACGTAGTGCTCCCTTTCTGTTGAACTGAGCATAGAACCTAATTTAATTGGCCGTGAATCATTTGGCGTGCCAAGGTCTAACTCAATCACATCCGCATCTCTTATCCTATCTTGAGGCTCTATCGGCTCATTTAGAGTTATCTGATAGATATCCTCTGTAGTGGACCCCTCTTTAGATTCATCACTGGATGATGTCTCACTACCAGATGGATCATCTGCTGTCTAATTTAGTAGAAGATAACGGAGCTCTCTCGCTTTGAGGAGACTCAGGATAAGCATCGACTATTACTAGATTAGCACCTCTACCCAAAACCACTCGACCGGCGGGTATATCGACTTGACAGTCTGTTCGTAAGATCCAAGGCCTACCTAGCAAGACTCGATAGCTAGGGAGTCCTGCAAATCTTATCACCCTAAAGTCCAAGAAACATTCTACACTCGCAACTGTAACATGGACCTTAGTAACGCAACCTTCTGGTTGTCTTAGACTATCATCAGCCATTCTCAGAAGGGTGGAGTTGTCCTTCTAGATGCCTAGACCCAGCCTCTCCATAAACTCTGAACTCATGATGTTGAGGGAGGATCCAGTGTCTACAATGGCATGTTCCACTAATATTCCATCTACATAAGCTGGAACCCTAGGGCAATTCTTTTCAGCATGGTCAAACCAATCTTCTCCTACTCGTGCTATGCCCAAGGGTTCTACAATATACCCGATATGCAGGATCTTCTTAAATTCCTTGCGTACTCCTAGAGATAATTTGATCAATTGCAAGAGGTTCACATCTGGTTTAACTTCGCAAAGAGAACTCGCTAAATCAAAGTCATGATAAGTAGCCAAAGCTCTCTTTTCTCGCCAAACCATCCTCTCTTTTGGTCTTTGGACCGGTTTTGGTGCTTCTTTCTTAGCCCTTACCTTCTTTCTTAGCACTTTCTCATCCTTCTGAGGGTCGCCTTTCTTGTCAACCGGTCTTAGCGGTCCCCCTTCCTTGCTAGGACTCTGGACTTGCGTCCTCTTATCCCCTTGTTTAGGGTTTGCCTCAATCGATTTTGTATTATCTTTATCAACCTCTTTAGCCTTTTGGCCTCTTGTCACGGCTCTTAAGTTAGAGGTTTCAACATCATTAACTCGTATAGCCTCAATAAGGCTGACTGCGTTGCCTTGTGGCAACTCTTCTATACTTGTTTTTCCCCGTCCAAGATGTAGTCACTTGGAACACACTAATTGCAAGATACGCACAACATGGGCAAAGAAAAGAAGCAATGAAATGTTTTGATAAGATGTGATATGAGTGACACTCCCCCACTACAGATAGCCACCTTATTTGTGCCTTGAATGTAGGAGCGCTTGGCAAGGGTGAACAAATTTGTGATGAGATCACTAGGATAAGGGGGCTGATAAAATGAAGGCCCTGGATTTAGTGAACGATCTATTGTTGCACAACAATGCCAATTCAAGGACATTATCACATTTTTTTCCCCTCAAACTAATGATGTGTTATTCACAAATTAGAAGAAGGGGTCTGTCAAACTGTCACTAAAATGGTGCTGATTCGTTTTTTCTGCAAGGCTCACTATAGTCACAATTCTCTAGGCATTTTTTGATACATGGAAATGTAGAGATATGAAATCTCCACATAAGCTACTCATCAACTTCATCCAAAATTAGGACACTACGACATGGTAAGGAAATCAGGACTTGTTATGCATCATCAAGGGCACTAGAAGGCACCAAAGCAAAAAGTAACTGGTCACCAAGAGATCTTGTCAGCTCTGCTTGATGCCACAAAAGGTGTGTTTAGATATCTTTAGCATAGACAATATCACCAGCTTCAATGCATTCCTTCAACAGGTCAATAGGTTGATCAAAGAGAAAAACTAATCCAATCAAGGATGCCCATTCCGATGGGACAAAGGCTACCTCATGTCCTCTTGTTTTTGCATGGTCTCTTCATGAACATCCATCTCTCCCTCAAAGCACGTTTCTTTTCTCTTACACTATTTAGCCTTCCTTTTTTCTTTAAAAAACACTACCATTAATGGTTGTAAATAGCCTTGTACTCTTCCAACCAATTTATTATTCCTTATTCTTCATGTATGACCACATAGCCACATGTTTATTGTTAGAAAAAGGCATATTTCTATTGTATAGCCTCGCATTGTCAAGAGCAAGATTTTGAAGTTTTGTGTACTGTAGAATGTTGATTGGTTTGATGGTTAAAAAAATACTAAGTTCTAAAATTTACAAGAGGTGTCTTTGGAATATTAAATCTTCTTAAGACACAAAATACCAAATAAGTATTTTGTGGCAATTCAATACATAACCAACAAATATCTTCAACTAGTGCAACTTGATTTGCAAAATCTTTTGAGGATGTGTATTTGACATGACAATTGATCTTATGGCACTTTGGTAACTTGTCTATGGTTAAGAGTGAACTTGTTGACATTCGTATTATTAAAAATTATAATCTATCTTTAAAAAAGACAAGTGTGGACAATGTAGCTTGTCCATGATCTTTGAAGACTTCACAAATTGACACCCTTTGCTTTCTACTATGACTAATAAGTATACGTAGTTTCAAGGGAGCATACAATTGTCTAGCATGCGTGGTCCCAACTCTCTCTCCACAATACCTCACCCACTCTTCCTCTCTCTCTCTCTCTCTAAAATCATTAAATTTACAAATACTAATTTACTCTCCCTCTTTACCTCTCTCTCTCTCTCTCTCTCTCTCTCTCTCTCTCTCCCCCCATCCTTGTCTCATGCAACAGGTTTCCTATCTCCTCATGTAGCAGGTTTCATGATGGTGTCATGGCAGCATCTGCTAAGCAGAAACAAGTCTCTTATTTTGTGCATCTAGTGTCATAGTGGCATAGCAGCATCTACACAAGCAATACAACATCGCCGCCACTTGCATATTGTCATGTGGCTGTTGATCATCGTCTTGGACATGATACAACTTGTGGAGGTGCGCTAGTATAAGCCTTTCAGCTTAGATGGTCATGACCAGTGCTCCTGCCGTTCGACATATTGGCCGGTGCCATGTTGAAGGGGTGGTAGTGCTGCTGGGAAGGGCTAAACGTGAGGCTTTGTGTCAAAGTACTACTCAGGTTCTTCCTTCTGATTTGCTTCTTCATGAATCGCTGCTTCTTCTGCTAGTGCTGCTTCTGCTTCTTGTTGCTTTCTTCTTTCTATGTGTGATGATGTTGAGTTTGCTTTATGTCGATGCATCCTTTATTTGTAGGGAATGTGTGTGCATCTGATTAAAAAATAGAGCATCCCTAAATAAAAGTCGCATATTGTGGTAAATGGCACATCCCCCGGTTAAAACGGCACGTCCCTGACTTAATGGCACATCCCCTGGTTAAAACGGCATGTCCTCTGACTTAAACAGTGTGTCTCCTAATTAACGATGCACCTTTGATTTAGTGCATGTGTTGGTCCCATGCTGGTAAACTGCGCATCTCCTACTACAGGAATCATGGTGCATCTCCTGACTAATAGGTCATCTACTAATGCATCTACCCCTGCTCCTGCTACTCATGGATGATGGCTACTGTTCATGGATGATGGCCTGCTCTAGCTATTTTTGGATTCCCTACTCCTAATGTTTGTGGATGATGGCTCCCTACACTCGCCAAGGTGCTCATGGACCTACTGATAACCTCGTGGGAACCTTTGTGTGGACTAAGGTTTGTCTCAATCACTCTCTCTTACTGGTTTTGTACAAGTAGTTGTGTGTGGATGTGTGTGTATGTGTATATGTATGTGCATATGTGTCTACGTTTCTATGTATAATACCTATGTAGACCTCAAATGGATGTTGAATCCATGTCAATATTACATGTAAAGGTCCGAACCATTTCATACTTTTACTTTAGAGACCTTATTTCACTGGTCAAGATGATTGCAATACTCTTACATGCAAAAGCCTATTTTTTTAAGACATGCTTTGAAATCAAAGCACAGCTTGTAACTGAGAATGAGTGAAAAAGGCATAGAGGTAGATAGATTTAGATATAAATGTAATATTTTTTATTCTTATTCACCTCCTTTTTCATTCAATGTTCATGGCTAGTTCTCCCTTTTTCACTTATGTAGTACTTCTACTTTGACACAATGTACAGATCATAGCTCTTGTTCACATGGGATTCTTCCTAGGAGGTGGTCAATTTTTGGAAAGTTATCCTATCACATATGTTAATTTATGAGACAATTGCAATCTATGTGTCCTCTTTATGCTAAGAAGTGTATTTATATCATAGGGAGTACCCAAATTGAAGGAGGATAAAAAAATGTACATAGGGAAACCCTTCCACATTAATGCTTGTTGAAATTACTTCAAGTATGCATCTAGTTTCTTTATGAGAGCTTGAATATACATGATAAGGCTAGTTTCTTAGTAATGATGATTGACTAGCCCAAAACATTGTTGGACTACTTGTTTACACTATCTATGTATGCAAGTAGGACAATAAATAATTTTTCATTCTTGCTCTAAATGTTTGCTATTTTGGGGGGTTGTAGGACACGTGTCATGAGGGTGGGTTTGTTGCAATTTAACTTGAGGTGAGAATGTAGGTAATCAAAGTCACTTGCACTATTCACCTACACTTTAGACTTCATGTGATCACACCACACAGTCCCTTGCACTAGCTAGCTACAATGACTTTGACCATGCCATGCCATGCAATTGTGGGTTAGTGCCCTGAAGGTTTGGTTATCACCTTGTGAGTTGGCGTCAAGAAAATGTGACGGCTATGTATTTTGAGTTGGTAATGTAAGTGGGTAACAAAAAATGTAAGTGCTTGTGTGTTTGTAGTAGAATGCGATGTGTTTGTAGTAGCACTAAGTGGGCCACGTGTTCATTCTAAAGCAATGTATAATGGACCTCTTTTTACCTTGTAGGGTTGGTCACTTGATAGAGAATGATTGTCACTAGCAATGCAAAGTGAGTAGCAAGGTTACGTGCGATTGTGGGTTATTTCCTTGTAGGCTTGGTTAGCACCTTGTAAGATACTAATAAGAAATGTGGTGGCTATATGTTTAGGATAGGCAATGTAAGTGGACAATAAACAATGTAAATGATCGTATGTTTTTAGTGTATGTGTTTGTAGTAGCGTTAAGTGTGCCATGTATTTATTCCAAAGCAATGTACATTGTATTTCTTTTTAGCTTGTAAATTTGGTGGCTTGGTAGAAAATGATTGTTAGTGGCAGCATTGGCAAAAATGTGTGGCTTCAAATGAAATAATAGTAGATGCATTGAAAGAGGGCTTGCAGCAAGCACAAACGTTGTGTCAGTCATTGGGATTGAAACCCAGCAAGGGAGATAACTTAAAGTGGTGGTCAGAGCCTTGGGAGGATAAAAATTCTATGTGGTCAAAGATGGACGATGAAATGGGGGAGGTTGATGAATATGATGACTTTGGAAAACCAACTAGTGATGAAGAACAATTAGAGAATTCAAATGGGGATGATGACGTCATTGCTCTTAGTGAGATTTGACATGAAATTGATGGGCTCTTAGATGAGGTTCATGGCTCATGTATTGTTACAGAAAGTCAGAAGATCAACCCAACAGTGGAAGTCGATGGAAAGTATATCTTCAAGACTACATTGGTCAACCAATTGAATGGGAGTTTGACTTTGTCAAAGGATTGATTGATAAGAGTGAGGCAAGGTGTCTACTTTGACCTTAAACTAAAATCACAATCATCAAGCAATGTGAATTTCTTTGGGATAGGTTCTGATTGTGCAATATATTTTGTATATGATAGAAAAGATCAAGGAAGTGGTAAGCACCCAAAGAGAGATGGAAAAGCCACAAACTTGAATAAAATGGATGGGTCTCATAGCACATGGTACCTTGGCAGGGTCCAGAAGATGAGAAAAAAAGTAGGAGGTAGATATGTGGATTGTAAACGAGGCTTTGATTTGACAAATCAACCTCAAGGCATAGAAGTTCAGCTTGGTTGGTACCAGAGGGTGAAAGGATCACGTATGTTCACATATGACTTAACAGACTTGAACATGATTTCCATAGAGTCAGTGATCACATTGGCAAATCTAACATACAATCCATCAAATGAAAGATATCAACTAGATGATAATGATTATAATTTGTTTAATGACTTTCTCAAGTGTGTTGAGTAATCATGTGGGTGCTCAAAGTAAGTGATTTCAATTTGGAATAAGCTTTGTATTTTCTTTCTAAATAATCTTGTTACACTTTTTATAGTCCTTTTTCCTGTAGGAAATGGATCTTCAAGCTAGCACCTCACAAGGCTAGAACATACTCTTTGCGGTTGTTGCTACCAAAGGGTTTTTTGAGAGCTCTTCAAACTAGTCTTATGGTAAGGTACTAGGTTGACTGAAGTATGTTTTTGTTGCTAAAGTAGTAAGGTGATGTATTGGGATTACATCATGGCCAAACTATATTGTATATAGTGTTTGTACTACCTAGTCTTCTTTTGATTTTAGTTATCCTACATACTTTGTAGGTGCTGTTGATGAGTGCTTAACACAAGGGATTTGCTTTTGCCTTGCTTTCAGAACAATTTTGTCGCATTTTGATCTTTTGGGATTCTCCGACAACATTATGCATGGAGATAAATAGTGATGAAAGCAATGGGAGACAATATACTTATGTTCGCTTCTTTTATATAGTACATATATAGATCTTCCTATATTATAGAGTCCAAATGTACGGGATATACTTTGGACATGTGGATCTTGGATATTTTCGCATATAGCTTTATGTCATAATGCTATTGTAAAATGTTGTAACATCCTTTTTGCAAAGTAGAGAAATGATTCTTGCACATATTGTAAAGTCTCAAGTTTTTTAAGTTATAATATGAAAATTTAGAATGCTTGTATGACTAATTAGCATGTGGTGTCAATTCTTGTGTTGGTTTTTATGTTAAAATGTTCTACCATCAAGACCAAGATCTCGAGAGATGATGAAATCTTCAATTTATTTTCTAGTGATGCAATGAAACCTTGGGTGCATAGGAACATTTTTGAAGAGAAGAATCAAAGAAAACTCAAAAAAACACGATTTCAGCATGGTGAATGCAATGCCATCTATATATGTTATGAAATTGTATCTATTGGGAGGGGAGGGAGGAGGATATATATTGACTATTATGGGTTTATGAATTATGTAGATAAATCCTTGTGTGAATGGGGGTGTGGGAATTTAAAATATTTTAAGTTTAATCATTGAAAAGGGATGTATGGGGGGGAAAATGAACTATCTAGCTATGTGAGATGGAGGCAAGGATTTGAGACAAATCAAATCATACTTTGCATGTAAATAGTGAGATTATCCCTTTGGCTTGCTAGCTAAGTTGGATGAGATGAGTATGAGGAGAATTTATAGCTTAATGGTGATATGGGGTCCTTGCATGAATATAGCATTGTGTTGCCATGTGAAGGACTTCTATGGCCAAAAACAATGATCAAATATGTAGAAATGCATCATTTGGTTATAGTGGGGCATGCTAATAGGCCACTATCATGATGTGATGCATTTCTATCCTCCTTTCTTGATCATTAGACTAGACCTCCTCTCTTTCATATCTATTAAGTTTCTTATGAAACCTTTGAAAAAGTAGATATTTTTGGGCCCTTTGACATGGGTAGGTATACTAGAGATGGGGTCTTCAACCACATGGAAGAACTACAAGTATGGATTGGAGGTTACAATCACAAGCTTTTATTGGGGCTAACTTGAAAATTCATATGGATTCTTTATGTTTTAGTTTATCACTTGTTTCTATGGTGAAGGTTGAGATGATGCTACGCCTAAAGTTGAAAAATCTGTTGGTTTCTAGAGACCCTTTCATAAAGGGGAGGCTCTCAATCATCACAAAATTCTTTAAAATCAGATCCCGAGCCATGGTCTTGGTCTTGAAAGGAAAATCTACGTTTTATGTTGTGTAACTAGATCCATGGGTCTAGAAAATCCATGTAATGGGTGTTTCTTATATGGGATGTATTCACCTTTTCAAATATAGAAACTTTTACTCACATGAGAGCCCCTCCAAATCTCCCTAGAGGTGTAATTGATATCATTTCTTGTCTTGAGCTAGTCTAAAATATGTCCCTTGTATATTTTATTGTATCTACTACTCAAGGTCATTACCTTGTATCTTATCTTGGCTCTTGCACCCATGATTTAGGGCATGATTATCTATGGTTGTTGTGCATGGTTCCCAAACAGGAGTTTTCCCTCTAGTAGATGGCTCTTGTGTAGGGTTGCAAAAGTATACAAGATTGCGCACTCTAGTTTTTATGTGTGTATCAATGGAAGAATAAGGAAATTGTAATGAGGGTCTCATGATCCTTTGTGTGAATTCTCGAGTTTCTATTATATTATGAGCTTTGGTTTTTGGAGTTTTTTGTTTCCTTATGTGGGTGGGTAGCTATAAATGTTTAGTTGTTCATCTCTATCAACTTCTAACAACATTTAAAATATTGATATGATGTTTGGATATTCAACTCCGATTATCATGGAAAAACTCAACGTAAAGTAGTGGGACATTGTGTTTTTATTTGAATTGTATAGAAGGGGTTATAAAAATGAACCTCATCTCAAAATTTAGATTTACAAAAGGAATATAAATATTGCCTTCAAAATTCACAAAAGGGGTATATAAAATGGTGCAAACTTTTTAAAAAGGGGTTTTAAAAATACCATTTGAATGCATGTTATATAGAGGGTTAACCCAAGGTGGACTCCCCGGGGTCGTTGTCTCCCTGTCTTTTCTCAGTGTGTCAACTTGGAGTTCCACTCCCCTCATGTCGTCATGATCTCTACCTACATCCACACTTCATTAACTCCAGTTTATCTATCGCAATCTCCTCCTCCACCCCCAAACCTCATTTCCCTCACCTTTGATTTCACCCAGTTCAACTCCCCCTCCCCTCTCATAGTTCAACTCCCCCTCTCTCTGCCAACCGATGGCATTGACATGGGAGGGAAATGCAATAATAGAATAATACAATTTCGTTTTTAATTTTTTAAAGAAAAATGAATTTTGACAGTGGCGATAGCGGAATAAAAAGGGGGGAACTTTACGGCAAAGCGATGGAAATTTTACATCCTTCCCTCCTTAAGGAATCAAGATGTCCTCATCTCGAAAGGAATTGGGGGTATTGTTGGTTGAGAGTACTCTCGTCAATCCATGTGGCATCTTCTTCTAGATAGTCCTTCCACTGGTGGATGAGGTACTCTTTGAGGGTTCTACTCCTCAACCTCTTTTCCCGAATGTTTAGGATTCTATCTGGACATAGCTCAAGGACTCCTTGGCTTGGCATTACAACTTGTTGATCATTGAGTACATGGTTAGCATTGGATACATATTTCTTTAGTAGGCTAACATGGAATACATTGTGAACCTTTACATTCTCAAGCAGTTGGAGTTTGTAGGCACTAGGCCCTAGGCGTTCGAGGATCTTGTAGGGTCTACAATACCTTGGACTTAGTTTCTTAGATTCTCCCAGTGATAAGGAACTCTTCTTGGGACGTCCTTGTCAAGATTGTGGGAGAGAAGGAAGGAGTCTCACTTGTAGCTTTCTTGCTTGCACAATGGGGGAATAAACACAGAGGTGGAGGCTGAAAATAGTTTTCCTCTTCTTAGTTGTGTAAGCCAAAAAGAACTCAAGTACATAGAAATAGAAGAACCCTATATATGGGTCTCAAACCAAACTCAACTAACTAAGGTGGCATACTAACTGAGCCACGAACTAGAGTAGATAAGGATAGTTGTCATCTAGCTATTATTCATGGGCGGTGTACCAACCTCATCTGCAAGTCGGTGACATAAATGCACAACGGTCACCCTAGCATATCACGAGTGGAGCTCGATATCTCAACATTCCCCCTCGAGCTCAATCCCAATTCCTGCACACCAAGTAAGTCTCTGAACTTGCATAGCTTCTCTGCGCCCAATGCCTTCATAAATATGTCAGCTACCTGATCCTCTGTGCTGACATAAACTAGATCAATAAGACCTAGTAAAACACTCTCCCGCACATAGTGATAATGCACCTCAATGTGCTTTGTTCTAGCATGATAGACTGGGTTATTTGCCAAGTGTATACTACTCATGTTGTCACAATAAATGACAACTGGCCCATCTATAGGCTGATGCATATCATAAAGTAGCTCATGCAACCAAGCTACTTCACATGTAGCCATTGCTGCGCCCCTGTACTCAGCCTCTGTCCTCGATAAGGCAATTGTAGGCTCTTTCTTGCTGCTCCAAGTGAGTGCAGCACTTCCAAAAGAGAACACATATCCACTGGTAGACCATCTATAAAAAATACTACCAGCCCAATTAGCATCAGTGTATCCATGCAACTGTATCTGAACCCCAGTCTCATAAAGTAGTCCATACTGCAATGTGGACTTCACATACCTGAGTATGCATCTAGCCGCATCCAAATGTGCTTTCCTTGGAGCCTGTATAAACTGACTTACCAATCCAACATCATAGCTCAAATCTGGACTGGTAATAGTCATATAAATCAAACTTCCTACTATGCATCTGTACATAGTAGGGTCTTCCAGAAGCTCACCTGCATCTGCGCTCAGCTTCACATTCTACTCCAAAGGAACTGAAATAGGCTTATAGCCTGTCATCCCATATTTGGACAGCATGTCCAATCCATACTGCCTCTGCAAGAGCCGTATCCCACTTGGTGATCTAATCACCTCAATGCCCAAGAAATAACGCAGCTCTCCCAAATCCTTCATCTCAAACTTCTGCTTCAATAGCATTTTCACATGAAGGATATCTTCATCACTATCACCTGTGATAATCAAATCATCAACATAAATGACAAGCAACATAATACCTTTCTCTGTTTTTCTCACATAAAGTGAGAAATTTGCCTTGGAAATCTGAAAGCCAATAGTGACAAGATACTATCCTATCTTGTCAGACCATGCTCTAGGTGCTTGCTTCAAGCCATACAATGCTTTCTTCAACCTGCAAACAAACTCAGGATGAACAGCATGCACATAACCTGGTGGCTGCTCCATATATACCTCTTCTTGCAAATCACCATGCAAGAAGGCATTCTTTACATCCATTTGATGTAAAGACCATTCCTTTGATGCAGCCATAGCAATGACTGCTCTTACGGTTTCCATCCTTGCAACCGGACTGAATGTTTCTTCATAATCAATGCCATATGTTTGTGCATACCCCTTGACTACTAATCTTGCCTTGTATCTATTCACAAAACCATCTGCATTGTGCTTCACCTTATAAACCCACTTACAGCCAATTGCATTCTTACCTTTAGGCAAAGGTACCAATTTCCATGTAGCATTTGCTTCCAAGGCATCCATTTCTTCATCCATGGATTTCTCCCATTTTTCTTTTCCCATGGCTTGCTCAAAAGAAGTGGGTTCTGGTTCCTGTATCACTTTGACCATATATGCATAGTGAATGGCTGTAAATCCATCATATTTCAGCCTATCCACAGGATACCTAGCTTTGGTAGACCTGCGCAAAGTAGGTTCACTCCCAGGTGCTCTCAAAACATCCCTGGTCTTCCTTACTCCAGGTGTAACAATAGAAGAAATACCCAACTCATCATCAATGCTCTGTTCTGAGCCACTGGATTCACCATCCACATAAGAGTGACCTGCATTCACATCAAACATGGGTTGATCTACCTTGTCTTTTCCTTTTCGTGATACCTGAATACCACTATCTGCATTGCTTTGAGAAGATTCTCCTGATCTCAATCTACCTGTCTATGGCAAAGAATGTGAACCACTGCTAGAGGACGCTCCAGGTCCACTAATATTTTGTGACTGCTGCTGTGAATTTTGTGCAAAATTACCGTTTTGTGCATCTACATCATCAATCACATTTACTGGTTTATACCAGCTACTCATCTCATCAAAAACAACATCTCTGCTCACAATAAACTTAGGAGTAGAAGGGTTATAGCATCTATACCCTTTTTGCTGCAGAGAGTAACCAATAAAGATGCACTTCTCAGCTTTTGGATCCAACTTGGATCTCAACTCATCTGACACATGTACATAGGCAATGCAACCAAAAATTTTCAAATGAGAAATATCTGGTTTCCTACCAGTATACCTCTCCTCTGGAGTCATCCCATGTATTGCTGCAGTGGGAGTCGTGTTCATTATATAGACTGCTGTAGCAACTGCTTCAGCCCAGTAAAAATCTGGCAAGTCTTTTTCGTTGAGCATGGCACGAGATACCTCTCCAATATGCCTATTTTTCCTTTCTGCAAATCCATTTTGTTGTGGGGTATGACTGCATGAATATTGCTGCTTTATGCCATGCTCCTGCAGGAACCTTGCAAACTCATTTGAGAGGTACTCTCCCCCTCCATCTGACCATAGGCATTTTATTTGCAGGCTTGTTTCTTTTTCAACCATAGCTTTAAGAGTTTTGAAATGCCCAAAAGCTTCACTTTTCTTTTTCATAAAATACACCCAAACTTTTCTGCTATAGTCATCAATAAAAATGACAAACTAATGACAACCTCCAAGAGATGCAGCTTTAGTAGTCCACACATCAGAGTGGATTAATTCCAATGGCTTCTTACTCTCTTGAACATGTCTAGGAAATGGTTTCCTTGCTTGTTTTCCAAACTGACAGGCTTCACATACCTTATGCATTTCTGCAACCTTGAATTTAGGCAATCCTGCAATAATGTTTTGGGCCTGCATTGATTTAAGTCGATGTACATTAACATGACCAATGCGTTTATGCCAGATATCAATATCTGCAACTACACCGGTCCCATGTGCAAACATTGCTGCACTCAATTCAGGCATGTCTGCATCCAATGTAAACATTCTGCCCTTCTTCTTTCCTTTTGCTATCAAGCGACCTTTATTTTTCATATCCTCAACAAAGCATCCATGAGGATTAAATCTGACCTGCAAGCCCTGCTCAACCATTTGACCAACAGAAACCAGATTCTTGGTGATATTCGGGACATGAAATACATCGGACAGGTATTTCTTTTTCCCATCCTGCATAGACAAAGGAATTTTTCCAATCTGCACAATAGAATGTGCAGTATCATCACCAGTCTCCACAAATCCTGGTTTTTCCATTTTCCTTGCATCCTCCATCCATTCTGCATGACCTGTCATGTGGTTTGATGCACCTGAGTCAACATACCATACATCGTTGCTTTCTTCTGCACTTGTCACAGAATTGTTCGTGTGCTGCACCATAAACAAATGCTCATTTCTGTCATCACCCTGTCTACTAGAAGATGCATAATTCCCTTGTTGCAATTTTCCATTCATGATGTCATTCTGCTTTTTATAGCAGTCTTTAGCCATATGACCCATTTTGCCACAGTAGTAGCATTCAACATTGCTATTTGCATTTTGGCCTCTTTGCCATCCACCACGACCTCTTTGGCTCCCCCTGCCTCTAGAGTTACCACGTTCTCCTCCATAGGACTGGTTTTCTTGAGTTTGCTGCATATTCTGATTTCTACCACGGCCTCCAAATCGGCCTCCTCTACCTCTGCCTCTACCTCTTCCAACATTTGAGTAGAAGACAGTTTCTTTTGAAGTTCCTCCTAAAGAAGATACACCACCATTTCTCTGCTCCTCAGAAATTAGAATAGCAATCAACTCCTCAAAATCAGGAAATCTTTCACGGACGGAAATGGATGTTCGGAACTGTGCATAATCCTTTCCTAGACCATTCAAGGTCACAGAAACTAAATCATCATCTTCCACTGGCGACCCAATGGAAGCAAGTGCATCTGCAATCTTCTTCACCTTCATGTGGTAGTCATTGATGCTCATACTTTCTCTTTGCACATTGTGCAACTCTTGCTTGAGCTGCATTTTCTTGGCTTGCGTATTTGTGCTATACATTTTTGACAAAGTATCCCATGCCTCCTTTGGCGTACTTGCATCTTGAATATGCACAATCATAGAGTCTGAAATGCTGATAGACAGCTAGTACATAACTTTCGTGGCTCTCTCATGCCATGCTTTAAATGCTTGCATTTGCTGTTGATTGGGAACATCAGGAAGAACTGGTTCCTCTTCATTTCCTGCAATGAATTCCCAATATCCTTTTCCCATAAGGAAATTCGTCATTCTAAACTTCCATGCTTGGAAGTTGTTCTTGTCAAGCTTTTCAGTGACAATCTGTGAAAGAGAATCAGACACCATTACAGAACACTGCAAAAAATTTTGTCACTGCAAAGAACACAGCTTCAGCCTCACAAGGGCAAATCTGCAAAACTGACAAAAGTGGTATTTGACCACATAGTCACTTCCTAGTTACGATTTTGCATCAATAGGCAACAAGGATGATTCTGTAACTCCCAATGTCTCTGCGCACAGGCATACGATGCAATTTCTACAGTAACTTTTCACCGACCTGTAGAACAGTGGTCGCACAGCATAAAATTGGGCCTTTTCCTGAGTGCATGCAGAAAACTTCCGCCTCCAAAACAGGCCTCGAAATGGCCTCAAATAAAAAAAACAGAGCAACCAAGGGCTAAAGCCCTTGCCCGTAGCATATACTGCCCTCTTGCTACACCGCGAAGGGCATCTCAATCTGAGACAATGCACTCTTGCACTTTCCGACTGTGCTACCTGTAGAGACTTGCTCCCAAAATAGAAAAATGAAAGCAACATTGGTCCTCTTACCAGAACACTGCGAACTTGGTTTGCTTTCTTGAGCTCCTTACCACGAACAAGGCTCTGATACCATGTCAAGATTGTGGGAGAGAAGGAAGGAGTCTCACTTGTAGCTTTCTTGCTTGCACAATGGGGGAATACACACAGAGGTGGAGGCTGAAAACAGTTTTCCTCTTCTTAGTTGTGTAAGCCAAAAAGAACTCAAGTACATAGAAATAGAAGAACCCTATATATGGGTCTCAAACCAAACTCAACTAACTAAGGTGGCATACTAACTGAGCCACGAACTAAAGTAGATAAGGATAGCTATCATCTAGCTATTATTCATGGGCGGTGTACCAACCGCATCTGCAAACTGACAAGTCGGTGACATAAATGCACAACGGTCACCCTGGCATATCACCAGTGGAGCTCGATATCTCAATAGTCGTACACTCGAATAAAAACCATGTCTCCTTCTTTGAAGATTCAGTCATGTCTATTTAGATCCACATAAGCTTTTTGCCTATCCTTGGCAACTCTAATGTCTTGTCTGATGGCGTTGACCTACTCATCCATCTCCTCAAGAATTTTCTTGAAATATTCCATCCTCAAGGTAGGATCTAAGAAGTTCAATGGAGTACAGAAATCATGTCCATACAATGCTTGAAAAGGTGTCATTTGAATGCTTTGCTGGTACGAAGCATTATAGGCAAACTCTACCAATGGTAGATATTGGATCCATTTGTTGGGTTTGTGACAGCAATATGCCCTAAGAATGTCTTCAATGACTTGGTTGACCCTCTCTGTTTGGCCATCAGTTTGAGGGTGATAGGCTGTATTGAAACAGAGTTGAGTCCCAATGGCCTCGAATATCCCTCTCCATAAATGACATGTGAAGAGGGAATGCCAGTCGCTAATGATCCTTCGGGGCAAGCCATGGAGTCTAAATATCTCCTTGATGAACAATTTGGCAATGTCTGAAGCTTTATAGTTTTTCTTGACTGGAATGAGGTGTGCAACCTTGGTGAGTATGTCTACTATAACCATAATTGAGTTGTATCCTCCTTGGAATAAAGGTAATCCAACAACAAAGTCCATGCTGATAAATTTCCACTTCATTTGGGGAATGTCAAGAGGTTGTATCTTTCTAGGCATTTTGACATGTTCTGCCTTAATACGCTGGCAATACAAAAATTATGTGACATATTTGAGCATGTCTCCCTTAAGCCTTTCCCAATGGTAACTTTTCCTGACCGTGTTGAGGGTCTTGACATATCCGGGATGGCCGCTTTCCTCTTGATCTTCTTAAACTCCTCATCTGACCATTCATCTCTCTTTGTTAATGTACTAAGGTATTGACCAATTCTTAGCCACTCTCCTACATATTTGTCTTCCAAAAACACTTCTACACAAGATGCAAAATATCTAAAGTGTCTTCTCTTTGTTGTCCAAGATTTTGTTAATGCTATAGCAACACCTTGCATTGCTAAATTCACTCTTACAACATCATTTTCAACCGCAAGAAAGTCATATTCTTCCTCCTCATCCATCATCCCATCTTCATTCTCATAGCATGCTCGAGATAACATGTCTGCTACTGGATTATCTCTTCCTGCAATATGCTGAAATTCAGGGAAAGATTTGATGTATGCAATCCACCAGAGCATAGCAATGTCTGAAGTAGCACAACTAGTAATCATACCCAATACCGGCAAAAAATCGGTCTCAATGTCTACATGACCACCCATAAAATACTCCTTATCGCATTTAAGGGTCATCACAATTCCCCATAATTCTCTTTGAACCTGTGGATACCTTCTCTATCATTCAGTCAATACTTTAGCACCAAAGTGTATTGCATATCTTTTCCCTTCCTCATCATCTTGCCCAATTGCCCATCCAATCCCGTGGGCTTGTATCCACAGTAATAATGATAGGCTTTCCGTGTGAATAGTTAGCCTTTCTCAATGTAGGAGCAGATTTTAAGAGTTGATTCAATTTCTTCATTGCTTTCTAATGCTTCCTTTCCCAATGAAATCTCTAACATTTCCTCGGAAGTTGATGTAGAGCATCGGCTACATGTGCAAAGTGAGGAATCCATATCAAATAGAACACACATGCTCCCAAGAATCTATGCACCTCTGATACATTCGTGCATACATCTTGCATTCTATCAATCCCATCTATTTTTGCTGGTGATGGTCTTCGCCCATAGGTCCCACACATATGCCCAACAATCAAAACCTCTTCAACTCCAAAGATAGACCTTTGTCCAGAAAGAGTTAAATGCACCTCTTCTAGACGCGTCAAAATCCTCTCACAATCCACAATATGGTCTGCAACAAATTGTTTGCATCCATGAGCATCCATCTCTTCATTCTTTTCATCCACTACACACCCTTTGATTGGAACATCATCCAAGAAGGGCATTGTCAATTGTGGTATAAAATCCCTGAGTACCCTATTCATAGCATTTATCATGTGTGCCACTAAGTTTGTTGCACTCTGTGGGAGAGTACACATATGTACTAACCCCAAGGAATTCTTCATGGTTGTGATATCTCTACTTTCAATTGCAAGATGAAATGATCATACCCCAAGTAAAGATCACCCAAAGAATAGATCGCTCTACCTACAAAAGCCTCTGCAAATTCATCAACCACAGGACCTGCACCCACATTTCTTATGTTCACTTTATTGACTAGTTGCATGTCTTGAATAAATCTCAATGCCCCATTCTTTTTGGGTACAGTAGACCAACGATTTGAGTATGTGGCTGAAGAGGGCTCCAGGATCTTCAGGCAAATCTTTTCATTTAGCAAATCCATCAGCTTTGGCAAGTAAGCTGTATGCACTGGAATAGGCCTCAAGTTCCATGGTATATGTGGCACAGTAAATATTACCATAAGAGAGACAACATTTGGATCCACACAACTTATTTCACTTGGCTGAAATGCAAATGCCTTTCCATGCCTAGCCAACATCCGCATAAAATAGCCTCTCTCAACAGGCAAAAGAAACCCTTCTACACCAACTTTCAATTCCTGTAATGTTTCAGATGTAAACTGATGGCCTATATCTTTAGGATTCCGTAAGCTTGTCTGCCTTGACACTTTTTCATACAAACCCTCACTCTCTGGTGGAAGGGGCAAAGCAATTGGTTTCACCTTTTTGTCAATTGTCTTATACTTTGTCTCCACAAGTGCTTCAGCCAATTGTAATCCTTCCTGCTGAGTAAACAATGCTATGACATCATACATGTCCAAAGAACATACTGACAACACTCTGTTTTCAGCCTCATTTTCTGCATGTATAGTTGCTAAAATTTCAGCCATAGTGTCATTAATATTGAGCCCATAAAAGATGCCTAAAATGCCATCACTTTTAGCTAACAACCCCAATGCTCTCAGTTCCTTAGTAGCCCATTTCATAGATATGCATTCAGCCTTGCACATAGCTTCCATAGGCTTAAACCAACATAAACTATTTGTTGTAATCTGAGAATAACCAATAGGAAATACATGCTTCATTTCATCAAGAGGTGAGTACATCCTCTGAACAGCACTACTATAGCCCCGCATTACAACAATGCTTAATGAAAATCCAAGTCTTTGAATTCCCTTGCATTTGGAGCCAAAGGAGACTCTCGAAGTGTATCTCGATTTCTAGGATGATTAACACTAACAGTAAGAAATTGGAGTGCTTTCCTCCCATCCTTGCTTCTGACTCTTCCATAAGTAGAACCATCATCAAGCACCTTTGTTTCCATACGCACTCTTGTAATATAGGGCTGTCCCAAAATCACTACATATGAGGAATTATCATGCACAAAGAAGTGTTGCTCTTCTTGTACATCACCAATCATCACTTTAACATTAGGACATGCACCACAAAGCTCTCTCAAAGAATTATTTGCAGCCCTCATATGTCAACCATGATCACTATCTACAAGCCATGCACCATTTTCATACAATCCATGCTCAATGACATTTATCTCAAACCCATGATTAAGTAAAGCAACACAAGAAGCTTCACATTCCCCTATTTTCACTACTATTTCAATGGTAGCCATGGCCCAATGATTCCTTGTGTAATGACTTTAAGGAATAAATCCTAGAGTCTCTTGCCCATATTGTTGCATCTACCTTACTCCACCATGCATATTGCTACAAGACAATGCATTTTCAGCCACTTTCTTCTCTTTTCCACATGCTATCCATTGATTAGTAGCATCATGCATAGATAATCCAGTACTTACTTCATGCTCATATTCAGCCCGAATACCCAACAAACCAATTTCCTCTTCAAATTGCAGCAATGCACTAGTGGTACCACCAAGAAACTGATGCTTCCTCTTAATTATGTCAATGATCTCATCATGAAATTCTTGCTTGGCAATGCCAAGCACCTCTCCCAAAGTGAATTCCACCTGATTGTTTAGGATCCATTCTTCAAGAACCTTCTTAAGATCTATGGCTATCTCAATGTCAAACTGCAACTTATATCCTGGCTGCTTGCCCTTCTTTTTGCCCTCTTGTTTGTTATCCTATTTTTGCCCTCTTGTTTGTTATCCTGTTTTTGCTCCTGAGTGACCTCTTCCATAACATGCTCGGGAGGTGGCTGATTTTCCACTTTAGGCTAATCCACACTTCTTATTGTCATTCTTTTAGATGCCCCTGCATTATCTTCGTCTCTTTTTCATTTTTCTTCCACAAGTACATCCGTGTTTTGTACCTTTGCTAAATATGCATACACTAAATATGCATCTACCGGTGATTCCCAACCAGTTATGTCACGAATGTCTTGCCCTACATGAGACATTTTACAATCAGTAACCTTTCTCTTTTCAAATGCATGTAAAGCATGTGTCCATATTTCAGCCTTTGGACCAACCATCACTTGTTGGCCATGCATTCTATCCAACTGTAGACCAAAAGTAGAAGCATGTACCGCCGCATAAGCATTTCAAATAGCCAAGTCTTCCAACAACTTCTGCATACCTCCCTTTCTAAAATTCAAAGCAAGATCTAATCTCGTTTCTTGTGCATGGATCTTGCCATCTTTCCAAAAGATGAGCTATCGTGCCAAGGCCTCCTGATAGGCAACACAATCCTTTCTCTCATGCTGCAAACTATCACATCACATACATCTTTTTCCTGGCTTAGGGGCTGCTGCCCGTCCCCTTTCCTCTTGTCCTTTTTCATCCAATTTTGCAACCTTCAATTGAAGATCCTGCATGCCTTTGACCAATTCATCTAAGACATCTTCCCTAATAGGGAAAAAATAGTAGGTACAGTCATAGGGTTACCCACAGAAGCGGGTGGCTTACTGGATACTTCAATTGTTTTGCCTGTAATAGTGGGCAGCAGGCTAGAGACATGCAATCTTTTTCTTATTCTATGCTTTTTCACAAGTGCAGTAACAGCTTCCTTGACATGTTTCCACTCTGTTTTCAGACCTGTCTCTGTAGTCTGATCTTCTAGCAAATCATCAAGCTTCTCTTGAAGCTCAGGATCTGCTGCTTGTAGAAACAATTCAATTTTTTGGCTTGCAAGAGCTTGTTGTTCTGCAAGATCCAACTGCTCAAATCAACTTTCAAATTAACTTAACAATTCTATTGCCACAAGATCCTTATTGGTTGTAAAACCCACTCCTAAAAAGTCTTACATGTAATCAAACCGGTATCTTCAATGTAAAATTATTCCCTGAGTGTCTTCTTGAAAGCTACCCAATCAGCATCCTGCAAGTATAATTCAATAATCCGCACTTTCAGTTCATGTACAATAACACGTACAAAATAATGGCTCCATGCAGGTTGAGCCACCCCAAAGAATTCCATCTTCTGAGCATAGGTATGTACATATGCATATACATTCTTGCCATTGAATAACTTCATCTCACGCTCAACTACTTGTAGAGCATTCATCACAACACTTTTTGTTTGAGCAGAAGCTTGCATCACCTATTGTTGTTGTTGTACCTGCATAAGCATATTCATATTTTGCACCAACTGTTGCAAAACATCACTGGAGATTGTGTTCGAAGGTTCTCCCATCTTGTCTTTCCTTCTTCTGATGACCTTTCACGTTGGGTTTACCAATGTTGGAGGGCTTTTTGTCAAAAGGTTGAATCCACCGGGGATCAGAGGTAGAAGGAAGTAGAGATAGGAGATGGAAGAGAAGATAAAGAATACACAAGAGGTAAACACGACAAAGACAAAGCACAATGAATCAAATCAATATGTATTGAAAGAACCTAGAATCCTTGCACTACTCAGAAGCAATCTCTAGGCATTAGTTCTCCTGGAGCTCCTTCCTAGAACAAAATGTGCATTAAAATAACAGCTCCTTCCTAGAACAAAATGTGCATCAAAATGGCATTAGTTCTCCTGGAGCTCCTTCCTATAGAACAAAATGTGCATCAAAATAACAGCTCCTTCTCTGCTGCTCGAAACCCAAATGTGATGGCTTCAGAAGGGGGGTAAAACTCTAGGACACCTGTTCACGGATCTCCTAGATCACTTCTTCTTCCTCTTCCAATTCAAACTACAGTTTTCAGCCTGTCAACAGTGATTGCGACACACATGATTTTGTCAATTTGTTTTTTTTATGAAAATCCCATAACTGGCTAAAAAGGCAACTTACTTTTTGCATGCCATCCTAATCTAGAATCTTTTCTAACTTTTTTATATTTGTACGATAAATAATATAAAAATAAGCTAAAATTATAAAAAATCTAGTATTTTTTAATCATCCATGCAACTCACACTAGTACTAATGACTCAAATCACATTGACTCTCTAAACCAATAAAGAAGTCAGATGATGATGCATTTCATGCTTTTTCACATTGTGTCCGCATAGCATCAAGACAACATGTGTGTGTGTGTGTGTGTGTCCCCCTCCTCGAATGTTAAGCTTCCTTCAATATGCTAAAATTCTAAAAATAACATGTCGCTTTGGTAAGCTGGATAATGAATCTAATGTCTAATTTAAAAAACTCTTTATATGGAATGCTTCTAATGTTATATTGTTGTTGTTTCCTTGTTGATTGGCATATGTGCATTGGAAATTTTTGCCTTGGATGGGTGTAATAAGCTTGTTTGCCTTTCCATTATTTCTTAGTAACTTGTGAACTTACAATACATGAAACTTATTTGAGATGTATATTATGAATATAGAATTTTTCACTTCTTGAAGAGCAACACGTATGACATGTACTCCCATGAGAAGTCTCCTCGTTTGAGGTGGCATATCTTCTCATTGTTGATTTTCCTACATCCTTACTTGTTGCAAGGATGGAGAACCAATGTTATCACAAATCTTAGATCTTTAAGTTGTTCTTAAATTGATGTAATAGGATGATAATATAAGATAAAACTAAATAATTGGTCTCTCACATTGAAATATCTTAAAGGTGTTCATAAGTGGAATTAGTTTTTCAAAAAACTAGTGAGGGAAAGTATGGATCTAGCCCATAGGTTCCTAGGAGATGAAGATTTTTGGTGACATTATGTTTGGCACAATACTTTGGTAAAGCATTGAAGGGTGCTTAAAGTGTAGGCTTGAAGCTCTTGCACTTGGACACTCATGTGCAATGGTGGTTACAAGCATCCACCCGCTCAATTGGAAGTAATGCTTAATAGTTCATTTCATTTATTTTCAATGCATGCTAATTTTCTAGAGTTGCAATAAATTGAATTTGCAATGGATACTTGTTTGCATATCATAAGCTTAACCATTGGGTTGTTTTAGCAAGGAATAGATGTTCCCATGTATGATTAGGAGAAAGGAGAGAAAGTGGGACCATATAAGTATCCTTCCACTTGGATATTCCTCTTAGAATTAAGCACATTTGAACATACAAAGGTGGATGGAGCCCTTCACAGGTGTGGAGTAGAGTGAGTAATAGCTTTCTTGAAGTGTGCTACCTCACAAGTATCCCATAATTTATATATATGTGTGCATTGGCATATATTGGGTACTTAAATATTATATTCTCTTGCAAATGGGTGCTAGCAACTTCACCATGAAGCTACATCATATCTTAAATATTTTTGCAAGGCATGGAGGTCTACGAAAAGCATGTGTAGAATTGCACCACTATTGAATGTGTCTAGAGAGGGACTTCAGTGCACCTACAATTAGTGCTTGCTACATGTGGCATGCTAGCCACCTTCACATAATAGTATGGATGAGTAGTGCTATGAATGGATCATGAAATTTTGTATCATGAAAATTAATATTTACATGGCCTATTATTATGAATAATGCAAACTTTTCTATGATTTGAATGTAGATCGTAATAGTTTTATATGTCAAGTAGTATTGGCATGGCTTATTAGTGTGAACATTGAAAGCTTCCAACCTTGATAAATTTACATGTTTATCCTCATGTAATCGAGTATACGTATTACAATAGAGTAGCACAAAACACCATATTTGAACTTGTCACAAATAGGACAATGCAAGAACATAGTGAATGATTCATTATACTTCACTACATAACGAAAATAGACACAGAAGAAAGAATAAAATAGAAACTCAACAAGAACACTATTTACCATCTTCATTAGGATCCTGTAGTACAAAATACACTATGGATAATTGCACATCATGGTGAAAGCCTTTCAACCTCAATAAATAAATGCTTTTATCCTCATGTAATTAGTACATATGTTAACATAGAACCACACAAAATACCATATTCAAATGCAACAAATTCCAAGTATTAGATAGGAGAATACATGAACATATCTTTTTATCATACTTTAGTACAAAATCAAAATAGATACAGAAGATAATAATAGGATAGAAACACTATTTAGCATCTTTATTAAGACCCCCTTCTACAAAATACATTATGAATCATTGCACATCACAATGAAAGCCTTCCAAACTCAATAAATAAATATTTTCATCCTCATGTAATCAGACATATGTATTGCCACAAAACCACACCGAACACTACATCCAAACCCATATAGATAGGAAATACAAGAACATAGAAAATGTTTCATCATACTTTGGTATGGAATGAAAATAGATACAAAAGACAATAATAGAATAGGATTGCTATTTATCATATTCATTAATATCCCCTAGTATAAACACATTATGAATCATTGCATATTGCACTTAAAGATGCTTGCTAATCACCAGATTCAGAAAGGTACAACCATCAATGTACATGATAATTGGGAAAACATTGTGACTCCTTAGAACACACTATGATCAATCTTCAAGGTTGCCCCTTGAATTGTCTACATTAGGCTCATCTATAGTAGTTGCACATCTGCATGTATTGGCTCCTGCTCCACTGCACCCTCTTATTCTTGAATAGGAACTAAAACTAGAGAAGGGGGACAAAGTGGAGCAAGAGCACGGGCAAACGTACGTAGCATTTTTCCATAGTGTGTGACCACTTCAGATAAGCCTACTTGAATCCACTATGATTTGTATTCAATTATCCAAAGCAATATCATTTGTAGTGACTAGAATAGGTACTTGGATAGAAAGAATAGGAACTATAACATGAACGGAGGATGTAGTGAAATAGGAGTAGGATATTTACACAATATTTGTATGTGTTGTGCAACCTCTCATCGAAAGGGTTAGAGTGGTGAGTAGTCTAGCCCTTGAGCATTGTAGGAGGTAGAATTGAGTCAGATGAACCCAAGATAGAAAGAGCCAAGGGAGCCTACTACATCCAAGGTGTCAACTATTCCCACATCTGCTTCTAAATATGTTTAAGAATATACTCTACTTCCACATTAAAATTGGTGTGGTATTATAGAGCATCATTTTCCATAAATTAGACTCATTGGCACATGCCAAATTCTACTTATCAAGGACTTGGTAGTATTCTACTAGAAGTTCCATATGAGGACTGGTTGAACTACAACCAATAGCCACTACTAAACAACTTGAGAAGATTGAGGGAAGTGAAAATTTTGCATCATTAAGGTGAGGTGACTCCTCCCATATTGACTCTTTTCCTTTGGCCTTTTCATAAATGAAAAAAAAAATAACTAGTGGGATTGGACTATCGAGAGGGGGCAAAATATAGAGAGTATGAAGATGTGGTGTCAAAGATGCCAATGGAACATGTCTTTTGGACCCATCAAGATTAGTCTCAATTCAAGCCATCATTACAAATCTAATAGATATGGACTTGGCTAGGAGTAAGGTGGAACTACTCACAACAAATGAAGCAGGAGCCAAAGAAACTATAGAGCCCATCACCAAAAGAGCTTGACACTATGATTAGGAATTTAATTCCAAGTCCTCGTCATTAGAGAGAAGAGAAAATTTGGAATACGAATCCTACAAACTTGCATAGAATATCGAGAGCAGCTTTATTTCATTATTCCCACAAACCCTACGGAAACAATTGCTAGAGCATCTCCAAAGCATTTGGTAAGAATGAGATAAAGTTATCCTCCAAGCCATCCATCCAATTTCACACCAAATTTTCCTCAATCTATGAAATATGGATATGTTTCTACATGTGATCTACAAAGTTAAGCTACATAGAATGGTAAGCTAGGAGGCGCTACTCCTACTCCTAGAGATCCCCATCTAGTGATGGACCTAATTCCATAGTTTCACATTTTCTCACTATATCGCCACCAATTTCTTATTCCACATCAAGTTGCTGCTACATGACTGCCCATCACCTAAAGCCTTCAGTGAGATGTAACATACGTACTAGGTGAGGGAGTCAATCATGCAAAGATCATGGTAGTAGACCATGTTACAAATCCTTTCTTGAATGGTCCTATTCATCTTCTCAACCACATCATTTTGAGTAGGATTACTAGGAGATATCAACTCTCTCTTGATAGCATGGCGTACCAAAAAGTTTATAGAGGTGTGCAAGGTATACTCTGCACCATTACCATTCCTCAAGCACTTAAACTACTTCCATGAATAATTATTTGCAAATTTCAAGAACTTTTGAAATGCATACAGTACATTACTCTTCTTGCAAAGAGGATAAGTCAAATCCTTCCTTGTGGTAACATCTATAAAGGTGATAAGGTACAATGCTCCATTGAATGAAATCATGGGTAGTGGCCCCCAGAAATCACTATGAACGAAATCCGAACATTTGATCTTCTACCCACTACCTCTATTGTGTAACATTTTCATTTATTTTCCAAAGAGATAATGCTAACAAAAACCAAGATAAAAAAAATTTAGACAAGGAAGATAGTTCAAGTGTGTCATATACCTGATTTTTCCTAGTCAAGTATATGCAAGTCGGCCCTTCTTTCCCCTTTGGTCACTTGTCCATGAGTTCATATGTCTATTTTTACTCATGTACCCTTGTAGTAGCTCAAACTATTCAAAACTTTATTTTACTAGCTCAAAATAATCTTTCACAATTTAACTATGAATTTTCCTATTAAGTTAAGATTATTTTATCTTTTGTTATTTATTTTGAATTTTTTAACTTTTGATAATTCATTATCCAATTATCTTTATTAACTAAATTTTCCAAATTATGATCACTTTTCTAGAGTTATTTTCATTTTCTTATATTAATATTTACTTCTTTGAATTTTTGCAAATGATTCCTACCTTTGTGATAGGTTTGTAAAAAGAATTTAATGCCTTGCAATCTATTAATATATACTAGATATTATCTTAATTCTTAATAATTCTTAATTAAATGTTTTGACTTTTTAACTCAGAAGTATGACTTGTATATATATATAGGAATCCAATGCTTAATTAAGGGGGCTCCCAGGGGAGGAAAAACCCTACTCTCCCTTTTCTGTTTCTAAAAGGGGGAATTAAGAAAAAACATTTACAGTAAATCAATTGATGATCTTTTTTCTTTTGAGCCTAAATAAAAATACAAACTCCTCCTTAAATAGTAAAATGAATAAAATCCCATGTTGCTAAAACTTCATATAAATATAGACCCCCC
The DNA here is from genome assembly GCF_053477565.2 of Lygodium microphyllum. Classification (NCBI taxonomy): domain Eukaryota; kingdom Viridiplantae; phylum Streptophyta; class Polypodiopsida; order Schizaeales; family Lygodiaceae; genus Lygodium; species Lygodium microphyllum. The sequence continues at coordinate 132,798,074 of NC_141138.1, forward strand.
CCCCCCCCTTCAAAATCGCATCTCACGCAACTACCAAGAGGCTACTCTTGAGAGAGTGTGCGTGAGTAAGAGTCAATGTCAACAAATCGATGAGAGATGAGGAAATTTTGCAAAAGGAAGATAGTGATGGTTTGTGCGTCTGCACCCTACCTTCAAATCCCTTCTTTTCTATCGTCTTTTCGCATCCACTATGGCCCCCCATAAGCATATTGATGTTGTGAGACCATCAACTAATCAAGATGTCAAAAATACGACCAATGTATACTATTTTATTTCTACAAATAATGTGTGTCTTATCTCCTTTAGAATTTTAATCATTAACAACTTCTTTAATAAAAAATATAGTCAAAATTATATCAACATTTTTAGAAATTAATAGTTTAGAGTTCAAAAATATATTCAATTGGCTTAGAAGTTATAGTTAATCTCATAATAATCAAATAATAGTTTAAAAAATAAGATAAATTTTACAAAAAATAATATCAATAATTTAAAAACTATTATTATTATTATTATTTAAAAGTATAATTAAAATACTTAAAAATAAGTGAAAAATAAAAAATCACATTTTTCTATAAATTGCTAGAAAAAAATTATAGTTTTTTATTTTGAAATGATTAAATCTCTATGTAGATTTTGTTTAGCTAAGTCATTAGATAGTCAACAAAAAAAATGAATATTTTATTATCATAAATTAGAAATCTTATAAAAAAAGTTATATTTTTGTAAATGGTGTTTTTACTTCAACATTTAGTGAAGAAAGAAAAGTATAATAATTTGTAAACTATTTTTTCGTGTTTCTTTTTTGAAAAGAATTATTTTTAATCCCTTGTTATTTTGTTAAAAAATGTTCACATACACAAAACATTAGAGTGCATTTACGCACATTGAATATTAAAGTGCTTCACATGTTGTCGTGCTGCTACGAGGACACAGTGTGAAAAACTCTAGAGTGCATCATCATTTGGCTTTCTTATTGATCTAGAGAGTCAATGCCATATTAATCATTAGTGTCAATGTCCGTAGTGTGGATGGTTCAAAAATACTAGATTTTTGGACAAGGTTAACCTATTTTTAATATTTTAGATATTATCTGTTTTAAATATCCAAAAGCTGTAGACAACTTCTAGAATAGGATGACGTTTTTTTAAAAAAAGCACGTGGCTTTCAACCATTTTTGGGGGATTTTCTGCAAAAAGAAGGATTGGCAAAATCACGCGATGCGCGATCGCAGTTTTCAGGTAGTGGGAATAGCACTTCAAAATGGGAAAAGAAGGAGTGATCTTAGAGAATTCTGGCTCTACATCTTCTATTTCTTTAAACCCCTTCTCTTCCATCTACTCCTCTCCCTGAATCTCCCTTCACCCTACTGCCTCTTACCTCCGTGGTAGACTTTCAATCCCAAATGCTCCGACAATGTATGATATATTAAAGTGCATTCATATGCACAATATGAAACTCAATTTGATGAGTTGAACTCTTAGTAAATAAATGATATACATTGAAAAATTCCATTAGAAGTTGAATTTACTGGAAATTATGTGGAAGTTCAGTTAATTTTTCATTTGAAAAAGAATGCTTATGGAATTTTGGAAACTCATTGTGGTTGCATTAAAATATAGAAAAATATTCAAATTACATCTATGCCTCTAATAGAGCCAAAATGGGATTGAGGCATGATTCCATTCGTAGGGCCACCTTGGATGCTTTTTACCTAGAATAGGCTACCTAAGATGGTAGACCACTGCTTAAGTAGATTTGGTCTCTTGTATAGGAAGGTTTTCCCTTAGGGGATGGGTGAGAACCAACAGGGCTCTAGTCTGAGATTGTAATCTTGATCCCAATCCTAAAATAGGAAAGAAATCCCTCAAGGAAACCTATAATGTTGTATGAATGCAAGGAAATAATCTTTATAAAGTTGTGATCATTCTAAGGATCATTTAATGTTTCTAAACCAAAAGAAATTTAATAATTAAACCCAATCATGAATACATGTTTAGGGACTACATTGATACAATACTAGACCTAATAAAATCCTAAAGGTTCTAAAGGTTCTGCATATTCTCAATCTCTACCACAATTTCTACACTAGTCATCCTGTACCATTGTTGTTCCGCAATAATAGTGATACCTCATAAAATTCAATATCTGCTCACAAGTAGAAGAGCATCTCATAAAGAATCCATGTTCCTAGGATGGTTTACACACACTATCATGAACTGAACTACCCTCATCCCATAGGAGCTTCATGTAGCTTATGAACTAAAATTCCCCCATCCCATAGGAATTTTCTATAGCTCAATATTGTAAACCATCCTAGGAGCATGGATTCTTTCTGGGATGCTCCTCTACCTGTGGGGAAAATATGGATTTTTCTTAGGTGTCACTATCTTGCGAGATTTGCATCATCGTGCCACTTTCCTTTATATTGTATCTTATCTATACTTTTTCTGCATTGTATTGTGAGTAAAAGAATAAGAAGGAACTAGCAAGAAAATGTTTTGGTCTCCATCTCTCTTCTTCTATTCTTGTGAGTGAGCTTCCTCTTGTGTGTATGGTGTGTTTGGCACAGTAGCTCAAGCAAGTACCCCAACACACACGATTAATGATTTCCTAGACATGTATTCTATGATTACCAAATATTATGCAACCAAGAGAGTTAGAGGCTGAGGAATCTCAACAAATTTGGTTGAGTGTTGAAATATTTTAGCAAAGAGAAGAGATGGCTAATCATTTTCAGGGGCCATAGTTTTTTAGGGCTGATGACTTGAGTTTTCTAAAGGAGCAAATAGAGGCTAGGATTAATACTCGATAAAAAAATATGCATAAAAAGGTGAAACACGATGCATTTGATATTGGGATACATTTTTTGGGAAGAATGGCCTATGTAGAGGAAGCTATTGGACTTTTGAAGTTGCAATGGGATTTTGGCTAGCCATTTGATCATGGAGGATCCACTGAATTCATAGATCTAGTTGCAAAGGGTTTGGTGTTTCAAGGATGTCATGCACTCATAAAGCTTTATGTTCCAGTTGGAAGAAATTTGGTTTGTTATGCATGTCAAAAAATATTTGTGACTTGGGTGTTTGATCTAGGCAAATAGTTACTTGCGCACATATTTGGTGAGTTAATGATTAGATGGATATTTGATCTAAGTGGGAGTATATGTGTGATCCATCTAGGGGATGAGAAAGTTTAGAGGGCGTGAGTGTCGTGAAGTTGTGCATCTACTCCCGAAAACCTATGGAAGAAGGATTTTTATTCACCACTTTGTTGGAATAAAGATAACATTTTTCTCGCATCTTTTGGCTTGACTAGTGTGAGTTGTTTGTTCATTATTGTTACTCTTCTATTCAAAAAATTAAGTTGAGAGATGGGTTGATCTCTCGTTGCTTTTATTGTACTTATACGTGAACAAAGGAGTTGAAGAGGAGTAAGATGCTTGAGAACATCCCTTCATTATCTCAACATCCTAATGGGAGAATACTTGGGAAGCCCTTTACCATATATGAGAGCTCTAATGCTTCATGATCTTGAGCAAGATGATAATTAGGGAAGAGGAGGGAATTGTGGCCTTACCCTCTTGACTTAATGCTTTGGAATCTAAAGGAGGGGTGGCTAACCTTATGTCTTGTTTGGTTATCAAGCAATGGTGAGGAGACTTACTCATGTTATTAAGCTTGCTTATTGAATCAAATTAATGGAATTAGGTTGATATTTCATGAAGGGATTGCATGAAGTGAAAAAACGTAGAAAAGAGAGGGAAAAGCTAAGGTAGAGATCAATAGGGGAAAGAAGAATGTTGAGTGGTTGCATGATGGCATGGAAGGAAGGAGTGTGTGGTAGGGGGAAAAGAGGAAGAAGTGTTAGGGAAGGGAGAGATGCACAATAGCACCAATGAAGCTTTTCCATCTCATTTTTTCACTTGTCCAACAAGGGACTCCTTCGTCTAATAATGACAGAAAATGAGCTAGAGGTTCATCAAGGAGGGGACATATAGTCGTGAAATGCTAGATGGTTTTTTAGATGGAAGAAGGTGAAAAGATGAGTGTACTCTAGATAAAAATGATTATGATTATTTTAATGAAGACAAACATTATAGGGCATGCTTAATTGTGAACAAGATTCTAAATTAGCGAGGAGTAAAGATAAGGAATAGCACTACTATAGGAACTATTTTAACCTTCTAAAGAAGCTACATAGGACTGCGAACCAAAGGAAGAAGGTAGCAATGGAGGAAGCTCCAAAAACAAAAGTGTCATGATAGGAGGAAACAAATTGTAAGGTTGATTGTGGCATTATCAATGTTGTGAGAGAGAAGATAACCTGCATGTCAAGAGACTCAAGGCTATTTAAATTCTCAAACTAAGAATACCAAGTGATTCAATGGTGGGTGTAGAAGTCAGAGTGAGAGAGATTGGCACTACTAATGCATATGAAGAGAGACATGAAGGTGATGGTTATGAAAGAGAAAGAAAGAATCACTCATTATTTTGTTATTATAGGATTCATTAAATATAAGCCTTTAAGATATGAAAAGTGTAATGAAGGAGACCTAGGAGAGAGGAGAGAAGGGAGAGACTGTAGAGAGGAGAGAGAAAGAGGAAGAAGATGAGAGAAGAAGATGAGAGAAGAAGAGAGAGAAAGACTAGCAGAAGAGAGAGAAATACAGGAAAAGAGTGAAAGAGGAAGGAAGCCATGAAAGCTAGGAGGAAGGAGAAAAGAGAGACTTGATTATTGATAATAACTGATGCCCTAATTGGGTCTCTCAACACCTTATATACCCTGTCAGTATAACTGGGTATTCCCATGCTAATCCGTGTCCTATCCGTCTATCCCCACTCTTTTACATTCCATCCCGACCCCGAAGGTTTTTGCCCTAAAAAAAAAAAGAGGACCTATGGCTCAGAGCGAAAAAGGGGGGGTTGCAGAGTACTACTCTGCTCAGCATGAAGTACAATCTCATGTGGAATTAGGACATAGAATTGTGTATATGATGTATATGACATGTGCAAGTTGATAGCATATGAGTTTGGCCTCCAATTCTTGACAATTAGGGGCTGGATAGCATTGTATCCAAAACAGGCCTGCTGGAGAAAACTGGTCATAACTTCGTATGGGCAGCTCCGATTGAGACATGTGACATGTCAAAACGAAGCTCATGAAGCGTACTTTCAAGCGATATAGGTGACACTTGACTGCCATTAATGCAGGTTAAAAATTGTTCTGAAATAGTATGCTGTCTGTAAGTTGTCTGCATTTCAGACTGGGGAAAATTTAGCTACTACTCAATCAAAATTGCATCCTTGAAATAGGGAAAGAACTGCATTGGTGAAATGCTGATCAGCATAGGGCTTTTCCAAGACCATTCCATTCCCTGGGATCAAATGGATAACCTGCATAATAAGCATCAAGGGCACAAGGGTCGTCCATACAAGCATGGGTCACCATACTACTACCGGGGTCAGGATAATTGTGATCCAATGCATCCACTGTATCATAGAAGTAATTCATGGTGTCATCGTCAAGCACTGATTGTGGCACAAGATCCTTACCGACCCATACGGTAGCATGCATTGACTTGTCCATAAACTCATTGGGAACCACTAGGTCAAATTGGACTGGAGTAGATGAGGCTGCAATCAATACAGCATTCAATGCATCAATCCCTAGGAATTTCATGTCCATGAGTTTCACATGCGTGGCTATTACTGGGCATTCAAAGTTAACTGCCTTGGGCTGATGGGGCATCTACTCATGAGCTTGCGGCAGTGAGATGCTCTCATCATGGCATCGTTCTTGAGAAGTATCATGTGGCTCATAAGGATGCGCATGTTGCTTATAGTAATGATCAAGTGGCTGATGATATCGAGCACTCTATTGCTGATAATGATGTTTCTCCCCATGTACATACTCATATACATTTGCATGATGTTGTCCATGTACATAATGCTGTCTAGATGGTTGTCCATGTATGTGACTAGAATGTAGTTCGTAAGAACATATATAGTCATCAGATGCATGCTGCTCAAAATATTCACACTCATCATATGCATGTTGACCATAAGTAGGCACATGCACTTGCCTTTGCACATCAAACCCATGCCAATGGTCATGGTACTCATAATGTTCATGAGAATGCCCACACATGCCTTGATGACCAAAATGTCCATGAGTGCCATGCTACCCATGCATTATATGTGGACCAAACTGATCATTAGGGCCTTGCTGCCCAAAATTCCCATGTTTCCCATGTAAAACATGCAAACCAAACTGAACATCGGGTCCTTGCTGCCCAAAACTACCATGTGCATGCTACCCATGTGCACCTTGCATACTATGCTGCCCAAAATTTGCATTTTGCCCTTGCATATAGCTTCCACTACGGGGGAGCTGCTATCCCAAGGATGGACTAGAAGGGTTCGTCACATGTGATAGGACAATGGGTTCATCATGTCACATAGGGGGCTCACCCAGCTCATAGGTGCTATGGGGAAGGCCACGGATGCCACCAAAACCTTGTGGGTTATGCCCAGTCTCCAAGGTAGGTGGGGAGTTGGCCTCACGGGGAGCGGCATGCTTCTTGGGTTGATCCAGGGGGATGCAATGGCAAGGATGAGGGAGCCCATGTGCTCTATGAGTAAGTCCATCTTGGCCATCATCTCGAAATGATGGTGATATTGGCGGGTTTCCATCTCCCTATGGCGTTGTTCCATCTCTCGATGTCGTTCAGCATGACGGGTCTCATGTTGGCATAGAGTTTGGTTGAGCATAGATAAGCGGTCCATCTCGGGGGCACTCTCTTCAAACATGTCTTCACAATCCTCTTGGGTTGAGCTAGGATTGCTCATTGAGGCACGGGAGTCCCTTATTTCACGCTGAAAGTCCTCCTGGGCCTTTACTTTACCCTTGTGGCCTGCCATCCCAAGTGCAGTCTACCAAACCCCTTGTTACAGAAATGGCAATATCTTGAGCTAGGAAGCTCCGATCGCCAAATTTTTTTATTCAAATTAAAGCTCTTGATCCCCTCTACTATGTAAAAATATCTCTGACAGTAAATGATTAGGTCTTTGCTGTAATCACTTTTTGTGGACTGACTGTGTAGGATTGCTAGTCCCACAGTACCTCTAAGCACAAAATTGAGCTTATCTCCCAAACCCTAGGGCAGAATGGGGAGATTTTTGGTTCAGATCAAAGGAGGGGGATGCCCTCTTTGAATCAAGCTATAGGTATTGTGCTCAATCACACAAGAAGGCTTTGTCGTAATTGACTTTTGTCAGTAGTTCCCTGAGTCTGCATCCCTGCAATACTTTGCAACTTCCATGCATCACTGTGCATGGGAACCATTGCCAATATGAGCCAAATCCTTGCTGATTAGGGCTAATACATTGCCAACAAGAGCATAACCTTACCAGACATGACATCTCAAGACCAATCATAAGCATCATTACCAAGATTGCCAATCAAAGGCATAGGCATATCTCGTGAGTGCCATTGCCACTTGCATAAACATCTTCATACCAACATAAGCATATAAGTGCCACTATCAAGAAAATCAAAGTGCCAAGCCTTAGCTTTACAATTAAATCACTGCATTTTAGGCATAAACCCCATGATTCCTCACACATCCAATGCATTCCATTGATTCAAAACCCCTCGAGTTTAAAGCTGGTAGCACTTTTCCAATTTCCTTTTCATTGGGCAAATCAATAAGCTGATGTGAAGCTTTGGTTTTCAGAGAGACCTAGAGATTGTTGGAAATCCTTCTAAAGAATACAGATTGCTTCAGAAAAAAAAAAGTTCTATGATCCAGAATTGCCCAACTAAACACATTTGTTATGATACCCTCAATACATGTCCTTGAGGGCATACTCCAAGCAAAGAGCGTTCTGCAAAACGAATGCCATGAAAAGAAGTAGGCCCAGAGAGCCCCAACTAGTTTCAGGTACTGTAGATGCTGTCAGGCAGTACCTATGGATTTTTTAGGAGCAACGAAGCATGGAGTTCCTTATCCTGGCAAGAAAGCTATGGATGATGAGATAAACCTTTACCGGTGGGTGTTGCTGAAGAATGATTTTGGTACGATTATGGAGACCTTGGATCCTGAAGTGAAGAACACTTGCAGTGATACTACAATAGTCAGAAAGGCTTTGCAGTTTGCTATGTTATGTAGTAACAAGCAGCCTTCTTTCATGTGGATTGCAAGCATCAAGAGGCCATCCACAAGCTGGGAAGGGATTCAAGATCCTACGATTAGTTCACTATCAAAATACAACACTCAATCAAAAGTTATGATTTCATCTGAGCATCATGTTGGTCTGAAGAAAGATAATGGCTATGGAACGATGGGGAAATGTCGGTCTATATCACTGTGCTTGGTAGCCTCCGTTAAGATAACTAGTGTAGATAGTTGTTGTAGCATGAAAGAAAAATGCCATAGGGGACTTCTTGATAATCGAAGAGCTCTTTGCAGCAGCACTCTCAGCAACAGAGTGTTGCTCCACCACCTCCCATACATGTCCCTGATGCTGTAGAAGACGACATGTCAATTGGCTCTCTTACACCAAAGGCAAATCCATCCAATTTGAATGAAGAGAATGTGCTGAATGAAGCCAAGGTTAACCAGGATTCTGCTGTTTATGAGGAGCACGAGCTAATGGACAGTGCAAGTGACATGGTGCAAGCAGATGCATTCTCGGAAACCACAGAAAATGGGAGATGCAACTCCATTGTATCTGCTGCTTCAAAAGTCCCAGAGACTGCGGCTAGAATACTAAGCACTTTAGGCATAAAACATGACCAAGGGGAGTCTGGATCCCCACCTTAAAAACAATGGCCTCTTCAGTGGCCTCTCTGTACTACATCTTTGTTATCATGCTCCCAGGAGCGTACCAGGTTTCTATCACTTGATAGAAGAAAGAATATCTACAGGTTTCCTTACATACATCTAGAATAGTTCTCATGCATTGGAGGTACGACATGACCACTGTAGCTAATCATCCTCATTGAACAAGGTGTTACCCTACCTTCGGCATCTGCATCAGCAACAACTGAGGGACCTTTGGTGCTTCTAAAGTATTAGCAGGTGCAAAGTAGAATGACAATGGTTTTTGTAAATCAGAAAAAACAGAGCAACAAGTCCTCTACATGATCCCTTAGAACTGACGCAGGACAAGAGGCTGTCCTCACTACATGATGCTTCCACTGCAGGACAGTCTAGATGAGAGCTCTATCTTGTGGCTCTTCCAACTAGAGCACTACAATAGCATGAAGCCAAGGCGAAGTTGTGGAAGATAAACATTAATGAGTCTAATTCTTGCACAACATGAAACCTCTGAGGAAAGTGAATCTGATGAAGAAGAAGCAAAGCCTGTGAAACCGTCTGTAATTGCGACAAAGGTAAGAGCACCTCCTGTTCTTCTCCATCGACTCCCTGTGTGTGGAGATTACTGCTCAAAGGATGGCTTATTTGAGAAGCAAATGAACACACGGACTACTTCTACTACAACATTGGATCACATAAACCATCCTGTGCCAGTTTCTTCTGCAAATATTTGGAATAATAAGGCATTATGGTCACTATTGCTCACTTGGATATGGCAAAACTGCTCAGATCTCCAATCTCCCTGGAGGTAAGAAGAAAGTTGTTGATCCTTTCTCCAAGAAAGACTGCTATGATGGGAAAGCTCGCTCGACCTTCACTCAACGATCCATTGGGAAGACCCTGGTTACAAGGACACAGGGGACCAAGATTATAGCTGATGGATTGAAAGGACGAGTGTTTGAGTGCTCACTTGCTGATCTTCAGCAAGATGAAGATCAGTCAACAAGGAAGATAAAGTTTTGTGTAGAGGATGTCCAGGGGAAAAATGTCCTCACAAACTTCTGGGGATGGACTTCACCGCTGATAAGTTGAGGTCACTGGTCTGCAAAGTGGCAGTCTTTGATTGAAGCCCATGTAGATGTAAAGACTACCAACAACTACACCTTGAGAATGTAATGCTTGTAGGAGAAGAAATGGAGCTGAATACTGCTATATGTGGTGCTTGATCTGAAGCTTAGTAAGCAAGGAAATGTCCCATGCTATCCATTGTAGCAGAGAGATGAAGATCCTGACAAGAAATAGAGTAGAGATCTTGGTTGCACCATGAAAGCTTGAAGAGAAGCTTGAAATTTGAAGAAGAAGAAGACTCACTTTTGGAGAAGTAACCCCATTTAGACCTCTGTCAAGTTCGATAGTGACCTCCTTCACCCAAAACCCCTAAAATTTTACCTCAAAGTTGAAAACAAGCTGTCATTTTTGGTTTCCTTGCCTCTAGATTTAACTGAGCCTCCTGCCATAGCTTGTGTGGAGTCCAAGAAAGCTGCCAACACCTTGTGGTACTCCATTAATTTTCCTTATAGCTCATATACTTGTTTGACTAGGGTTTTCTCTCTTTCTTTTTTTTGAAAACTACAACTAGATGTGAGGAAGGAGAGAGAAGACTGGATCAAAGACCGAAGCTCTGATACCAACTGTAATGAAGGAGACCTAGGAGAGAGAAGGAGAGAAGGAAGAGACTACAGAGAGGAGAGAGAAAGAGGAAGAAGATGAGAGAAAAAGAGAGAGAAAGACTAGCAGAAGAGAGAGAAAGACAGGAAAAGAGAGAGAAAGAGGAAGGAAGCCATGAAAACTAGGAGGAAGGAGAAAAGAGAGACTTGATTATTGATAACTGATGCCCTAATTGGGTCCCTCAACACCTTATATACCATGTCAATATAACTGGGTATTCCCATTCTAATCCGTGTCCTATCCGTCTATCCCCACAAAAAGGCATGCTTGTGTGTGAAAAATCTATTGGCTTAGATGCATTCTAACACTCCCCCTTAAGCCTAAAGGCTTTGACAAGCATGAAGATTGTGCATGTGTGTAGCTAGATAATATGCAAATTGGAAGACTACAAGCATGCATATCTATCTATCTTGGATCTAAGTTTTCCTTAGAGATATGGAGGCCTTTGAGTTCACCTTTCATCTTGAACTATGGTCAGTTTGGTCTTTGAATCTACATCCATTGATGATGATCAGCATCAGCACTTGAATCTTGGAACTGCTACATTTATCCCCCTCAAGTGAGAGACTTTAAGAAGCACAATAGGAGAGGATTGTAGTACATTTGGGCCACCATGAATGGTTTAATGGTAATGTGGACAATGGCCACAATGAAAGAATGGTTTAAGGTACCCATCAACCAGGGGAGGAGTAGCTTGCAAAGGTACCACTTGGCAAGGAGTCCTTTGTAAAGCCTGAGGGTGAAGGTGAGCATCATTTGAGGCTATTTCTAATTATGCCTTAAAGGTAAAAGGATGTTGTGGGGTAGCAGTTGATGGTATTGGATGGAGGATTGCCGAATTAGCCATAGAGGTAGACTTAGGCTTCGGCAATGCCAATGGACGAGTTGTTGAAGGAGAGGATTGTGGGGTTGTTGAAGATGTAAGATAGGTTGGTTTTGATTGGAGTGAAGAGTGGTAATGGAAGGGGGCAGCTGTTGAAAAATATGCCAATGAGGAGACTTGATAAGAAGGGGAAAAGACAAAGAGTTTTGTAGGAGAGTTAGTAGCTCCATGATTGTTGAAATGCAGATCTTTGAATTTTGCAATAATAAGGGCTCGTCCAATGGCTTGACATGTCGGTTCAAAGGATGCATGTGCTAAGTGAAAATTTCAGCATGAGGAGCTTGTTGTGATATATGGTTAGAGGCTCCTTGATTGATAGTAGCTTGCCTCATTGGGGCAAAGGCTACTTCATTTGTATTGGAACCTTTCCAGTCAAAGATCACATCTTCTTTGGCATCTTACGTCATTGGCTCAGAGGTTGCTACATTATTTTTGGTGGCTTCTTGTTGTGCTAGTGTTGATGGCATGGCTTTTGTTACCATTGCACAATCATGACAGGAAGAAGACAATGGGGGTTCCCATGATGTGATAGATTTGGAGTAGAAAGACATGGCCAAGTGAGGGACAACAGGGTCATTGATCTCTTCCATCATCAAACCTAGTAGAAAATACCATGTAGAAGTCAAAGAGAGAGCTCAGAGAGGCAAGAAGGAGACATGTATGAAAGAGGAAGAAAGATTGCTCATTATTTTGTTATTATAGGCTTCATTAAATAGAAGCCTTCAAGATATGAAAATGCATGCTTGTATGTGAAAAGCTTTTTGGCTTACATTCATTCTAACAATAGGGGATCACTCTAAAAGAGGGAGACACCTAAATTGAAATTGCAAGAAGGTGATGAAGGTACAATATTGATTCTAGTCCCTAAAGCTTTACTAGCTTATTCAGCACTCGGATGATCAAATGCTCAATGATGGAGCAAGAGAAAATCTTCTTTTCACACTAACTTATGACCTCTTTAGGAATGTATTGAATAGGTCCTTCATCCATAGGAGGCAGCTTATCAACTATTTTCTCCTGGGTACCATAAAAGGATGTAAGCTAACTAAATACATTATGAATCTTAGTGGAAGAAGGAAGTTCCAATCGATATGCCAAGTCTCCAATAAGCTTCAAGATCTTATAAGTCCCATAGACCCTGTGAGCAAGTTTGTTTCTAGAGATAACTTTTAGAGTAGAATATCTAGACTTGGGTACTTTCAAGAGAACTAACTCTCCCTCCTAGAACTCCTAGGGTCACCTCTTCTCACTGAAAATAATTGTGGATATTCATCTTACATTGTTCAAGAAGGGCCTATATTCTTTGCAATTCTTCCTTTCCATGAGGGTTAATCTTCTCATTGAAAATAACTATGGATAAGGGTATCTTGTAGTTGTACATAGCCTCAAAGGGTGAAACTCCAATGCTAGCATGAGTGGAGTTATTTTTAGAAAAAATCAACCAAGTATAACTATGAATCTCACGCATAGTGTACATCATGTCAGAAATGGCGAAGATAAGTCTCCAACCACTTATTAACCCTTTCTATCTGACCATCAATCTACAGATGATAGGCTATAGAAGGAGCCAATTTAGTATCCATGGAGTTGAATACTGCCTACCAAAGTTACTCATAAACTTGATATCCCTTGAACTAACTAGCCACTTGTGAAGCAATGAAGTGAGTTTTGGTACGAATGAAATGGGGTGTCTTAGTGAGTCTTTCCACTACCATATAAATTTTATTCCAACCCTTTTTGGTAATATGTAGACTAGTAATGAAATCCATGGTGATATGTGTCCATTTTCCTTTTTGAATAGGCAATGTCTGCAACAAACCACTTGGCTTAGGGATGCTATCCTTATTCTATTGACAAGGCATACACTTCATGACATAGTCCTTAACTTCTTTCCATGATCCTTTCCTATGAAAGCACTTGTTGATTTTATCATAGGTCCTAAACAACCCAAAGTGTCCAACTATGGGCAAAAAATGTAACTCCTCAATAATTTTCAGTCTAAAATAAAAAGTAAAGGGAATAACAATCTTACCACATTAAGCCAAATGAGGTCATTTTTAAGTTGATAATGTGAGTTTTTCTCCCTAAGACCTTGCTATAATTTCTAAAAGTACATGGATGAGCTCATCATCTAAAAGATAGGCTTCCTAAAGCTCCTCAATATAGTCACCATGTAACTCAATCATAGCTGAAACCCGCCATGCCCACATTCTAGAGAGAAAATTAGCTACCACATCGTCTTTGATGTTTGTATGAGTGATGTCAAAATCATAGTTTTGTAAGATAGCTACCCACCTATGCTATTTAGGGGTAAGATTTGACTGAGTAAGGAAATACTTTAGGACCCTATGATCACTTTGAACTCTAAACCAGCTGCCATACAAATAATGGTGCCATTTCTTTATCGCATGTAGAATAGCCATCATCTCTCAGTCATAAACATTCAAATCCATCTCTTTATCTGTAAGCTCTTGACTTTCAAAGGCAATAAATCCATACTCATATAGAAAAATAGCCCCAATATACCATGGCCACTAGCATCACAATGTATGATAAACTCCCTAGAGAAGTTTGTGCATACTAGAATAGGAGCAAAGGTAAGTAATTCCTTTAAATAGTTGAAGCTACTATCTATAAGTGCATCCCAAAATAAAGTTTGCTTCTTCAACCTATTAGCCGCCAAAGAAGATGCTACAACTATAAAATGCTTAATGAATTTCCAATAGAATGATGACAGACCAAGAAACCCTCTAAGTTAAGTGATGGTGGTAGACGTTGGCCAATCTCTAATACACTGCACCTTCTTAGGGTCATATCACTTGTTCACTGATATATGGCCAAATTACTCCACTTCAATCTCATAAAAGAGCATTTCTTCTCCTTACAAAGAGTTTGTGATGTCTCAACCACATCAAAAACCTTCCTCATATGTGATAAATAGTCATATGAACTCTTGCTGTAACTCAATATGTCATCAAAGATGACTAGGGCAAACTAGAAGAGGAAAGGCTATGAAATCTTATTCATCAAACTTTGGAAGATAGCTCGAGTATTAGTAAGCCCAAATGGCATCACTAGAAAATGGTATAGCTGAGAATCTGTCCTAAAGGTAGTTTTAGATTCATCACCCTCTCATATACAAATCTGATAATATTTGAACCTCAAATCAATCTTGCTAAAGCATCTATCCCCCTTGAGCTCATCAAGCAAATCATCCACTCTAGGAATTGAATACTTGTCCTTCACTATGATCTTTTTTATATCCCTATAATCAATACACATCTAGAAGAATCCATCTTTCTTTTTCACTAACAAAATCAAAGATGCATAAGGTGAAGAACTAGGCTCAATAAATCTCATTTGAAAAAGCTCCTTGATTTGCTTGTCTACTTCCTCATGCTCGCATTTTGACAATTTGTAGGGTGGCTTATTGACTAGCTTTGAATGAGGCTCTAAATCAACAAGGTGATCCATTGCTCTCTTAGGAGGTAATAAAGTAGGTACTTCAAACAAGTCCATGTACTCCTCAAAGTAGAGCTTTTGAAGTTGGATGCTCTCCTGAATTCTTGGGCTGATCTTCTACCTCTTTATTTAGGTACAAAACAAAAATCTATGAGCGCATTTGGTACTCCTTGAGTTATTTAATGGTGATAAGCTAAAAATTAGATTTACTTGGAATTCCCTGTAGATGGATAGGCTGCCCATCAATGGTAAAATCCATGTACAACTAGGAGAGATCTATAGTAATCTTCCCTAGAGTCATCATTCAATCACAACTAAGTACAATATCTATGGGTCTCATTTCCAAAGTAATTAGATTCACCTGTAGCTCATAATTTTCAGCTAACTATATGGAAACATGTGGAAACATTTAAATATTGATTTCCTCTTCACCATTAACTACTTGTACTCTTATGGGTTGTTATAAATCGGTGGATGAATAGTGTAACTTATTCACAATTGTCTTATTTATAGAACTCTATGTATTGCCACTATCTATTAGGATAAACATATCCTTTCCATGAATGGTACCCTTTATACAAAGTGTATTAGGGATCTTTGAACCTATCCAACCATCCATGGAAATAGAACAAAGGGTAGTTGGAGCAAGAGGTAAATTTGTCCCACCAAGATCAAAAGGAATATGCCCACCAAGGTCAAATGGAAATCCATCCGCAACCTCATAAGAGTGATCGGGATCAAGATCCTTATCATGCTCTTCAAATTCAACTTGTGCACTCACTATTGGTTCATCAGCAACCTCATCATCCACATCCTCAAGTACTATCATGTTGTATTTCTTAGCCTTAGTAGTCTTGAAAGTGCACTTGTATGCATGATCATATGTATACTTTTCACCACATTTGAACTATAGACCCTTTTTTTTTCTTTCCTTGAAAAGATCCATAGGTATGAACTTGCCATTGTTTCCTAAAATATTTTGGGGTTTATTGTCACCTTGCCTAGGTTCCACTTTGTGGCTAATTGCTTGGCTTTGAATCACTTTGCTATCTTGAAGCATTGAAAGTAGGGTATGTATGCACTTTGGGAGTGCCAAATGAAGTATTGGAAGCTCCATAATTGCGATCAAAGTTTCCATGTTTAGCAACATCCCTTTGTTGTCCAAAAGAAGCTTGCATAGGAATGTCCCTCATATACTTATGAGCATACCTCTCTACTATCTCAATGGCATGGAATAGTGTGGCGTATTTCTTGGCCATAAGACCATAGATATACTTATGCAACTTTGCATCATGTCTCACACTCTCTGCATACATGGTAAGATTCAAAAATTGATTTGTATACTCTCTAACTAATAGGCTTCTGTGGTCCACAACTAATACTATCTCCTTACCAGCTTTTCTTTCTCAATGGGAGATACAAACACTTGAGACGTCTTAGATTTGAATTCCTCCCAACTATCTACTTGATGATTTTCCCTCTTTATGTGCATTCACCACATGTATAAGTAAATCCCTCAAATTGAAGAGTAGAAAAGTGAATCTTTTGGTCATCTAACCTAGGGAAAATAACAAAGTAGAACTCTAACTTTCAAGTCCACTCCTCCAAATCAGCCAATAGGGTGATAAAGAATGACCACCAAATTTCATCCAAATGAAGGTCCAAATGCCATGTTACCACCACTGAATACACTTGTCCCTTGCTCTAAGGGAGTATAATGGCTAAAATTCCTCCTGTAGTAAACCTATGTTAACATGTATGATCCATGTAATCAATCAATGGCATCCCAATCAATGCTATCCAACTAAAGTATTTAGATCTTCAATGACTCCACTCATTGTACCTGTGGTGAGAGATATAGTATCATGATAGGCTCCCTACTACAGGGCTCTAAATCACCGAGAGGTGGGCAAAGTTTCCCCTAGGTCAATTGGTTGCACCCCTTCAGGATCTTTAATAGTGGGGGAAGGGTCACCTCTCTATTGCCTCACTATCTACCTCGGCATCCACCTTTTTCCTTGGTGGGAATATCAACATGGCAAGACCATTTTAATTAAGCAATCAAGGATAAAATGCATAACTAAATTTTTATTTTAGCCTTGAATGATATGCATGATTGATCAATAAAAGATTAAAAATGAGGAAATAAGTATTGGTTGAGGGTCTTACAAATGCAATTCAGTGACTCACTGATTGCTAGTACTTACACTTTACAATATTTCATTCTTGAGTAATGCAAATCATATAGCCAAATCAATGTTACACATCAAGACAAAATAAATTATATCCATGATGAAATAGGACTAAAATGAATGTTAAATTTCAAGGAAAAGGGCTCTAATCAATGAGAAGGGCATTAATGTCTTATCTATTGATCAATTCAAAGAATTAAATTATTAATAATTTCCCATCAACAAGTGAAAAACTTTAAAAATAGGATATTGGGAGATTTCAAAGGTTAAGTAAAATACCTAAATCAAGCTTGAAGAAGATGATTGATTCAAGCTTTAGTCCAATAATTGAAGAAACTTTCATAATCCATCATGAAGCTCCAAGAATCCATAAGATCAATCCTTACATGCTTGAAAAAGATTAAATTCATGAAGAATCAATGCTCAAGATTGCTTGAACACTTGAATGTTGAAGAGTCAAGCTTCTTGCACAAAATCCCCAAAATATAAATCCAATATGAGCTTCAAGAGTCTCAATATGCTAAAATCTTTGCAATGTCTTCAACCTTGAAGCCAATCCTACTCCAAAATGACAATAGACATTGGAGATCAAGAAGAGCCAAATATTGAAGAAATTGAAGCTTCCAGGTTAGTGGCTATGGCTGTTCTATTGTGCATTAGGGTTTCCATCCAAGAGAATGAAGTTCAAATGTTAAGAAGTATGTATCCTTGCTGAGAGTAACATAAGAAACTTGTCCAAGCACTAGGCAAGCAATAGGAAAGAGATTAATGACTGTACTAAAGAAGACAAGTAAAGGATCTTTGAACTTCATCTTTCTTGATGGCTAAAAACCCTAATATACAACAAGGTAGCCATATTCACAATCCTGGAAGTTTAAAGTTCTTCAATATGTGGCTCTTCTCGACCTTCAAGGCCTCTCTACTACCATTTTGGAGCAGGATTGGCTTCAAGATTGAAGACATTTCAAAGATTTTAGCATATTGAGCCTCTTGAAATTCATATTGGAGTTATATTTTGGGGATTTTGTTCAAGAAGCTTGAATCTTCAATATTCAAGTGTTCAAGCAAGCTCGAGCATTGATTCTTCACAAATTTAATCTTCTTCAAGTATATGTGGACTGATCTTATGGATTCTTGGAGCTTCATGATGGATTATGGAAGTTTCTTCAACTATTGGATTAAAGCTTGAATCAATCATCTTCTTCAAGCTTGATCAAGGTATTTTACTTGCTTAATCTCTAAAATCTCTCAATATCCACTTCTTGTTAAGCTTTTCCACGTGTTGATGGGAGATTATTGATCAATTAATTCTCTAAATTGATAAATAGATTAGAGATTAGTGCCCTTCTTATTGATGAGAGCTCTTTTCATTGAAATTAAATAACAAGCCTAATGATTATATTCAACAAGAAATTAGGTAAGCATATGAGGCAATACCTGAGGCACGTCATGATGATGAAGATTCTCAAGAATATGGTGCATATAGTACTCTTAAAATCACTCTTTGTAACCATGAGACTAGGTATTCTATCAAACGTATGGAATTGGTTTCTAAATTGGATCATGTGGTTGAACAGTTGGTTCAATCAAATATATGAACCAAGGAATTCATAGAGCACATAGCCTAATCTACCAAGGATTCCTCGAAGATATTTGCTTCTTTTACTAGAGATTCTTTGGACAAACTTAGCAATCATATCTATGCTTGTGGAAGTGCAAATGGCAAACAAAGAGAGTGGAGATAAATAGTTTTTTCAACCATCAAATAATAATCATCAGCCATGCATTATTGGGAAGAAAGAAATGCCACACATTACTTATGAGATTGGAGAGACTTATTTTAGAGCTAATGAGCCTATTTTGAGAATGGTATTAGTTGGACCAAAGAAGCCTATCAGTTAAAGAGTATACAAATCAGTTTTTAAATCTTACCATGTATATAGAGTGTGTGAGCGATGATTCAAAGTTGCATATGTATATCTATGCTCTTATGGCCCAAAAACCCACCACACTATTCCATGCCATTGAGCTAACAGAGAGGTATGCTTTGTAAGTATAGGAGGGACATTCCTATATAGGCTTCTTTTGGATAGCAAAGGGTTGTTGCTAAACATGGAAACTTTGGTGGCAATTATGGAGCTTCCAATACTTCATTTGGCAATCCCAAAGTCCCTATATACTCTACTTTCAATGTTTCAAGACAGCAAAGTGCTTCAAAGCTAGCAAACGGCCATAAAGTGAAACCTAGGCAAGGTGACAATAGACCCCGAAATAATTTAGCAAAAAATGGCAAGTTCATACATATGGATCTTTTCAAGGAAAGAAAAGAAAAGGGTCTATACTTCAAATGTGGTGAAATGTATACAGTGGATCATGCATCCAAGTGCTTTTTCAAGAATATCAAAGCTAAGAAATACAACATGATAGTACTTGAGGATGTGGATGATGAGGTTGTTGATGAACCAATAGTGAGTACACAAGCTGAATTTGAAGTGAATGATGAGGATCCTGATCTCGATTAGTCTTATGAGGTTGCAAATGGATTTCCATTTGACCTTGTGGGCATATTATCCCGGTGGGACAAATTGATCTCTTATTGCCACTACCCTTTGTTCTATTTCCATGTATGCTTGGACAAGTTCAAAGAGACCTAATATACTTTGTATGAAGGGTACCATTCATAGAAAGGATGTGTTTATCATGATAGATAGTGGCAATATACATAGTTTTGTGAATAAGTTAGTTGTGGACAAGTTACAATGTTTTACCACTAATTTACAGCAACCCATAAGAGTACAAGTAGCTAATGCTGAAGAGGAAATCAATACTCAAATATGCCCATAGTTCCCATCCAGTTAGTAGCTGAAAATTATAATGTACTAAACTTAATTGCTTTGGAGATGGAGCCCATAGATATTGTTCTTGGTTGTGATTGGTTGATGACTTTAGGGAAGATTACTATGGATTTCTCCTAGTTTTACATGGAGTTTGCCATTGATGGGCAGCCTATCCATCTACAGGGAATCCCAAGTAAATCAGATTTTCAGCTTATCACCATTAAACAACTCAAGAATGAATACAAAAAGCACTCGTGGATTTTTATTTTGCACCTAAATAAAGAGGTAGAAGATCAATCCAAGATTTCAAGAATGCATCCAGCTTTGAAAGCTCTATGTAAGGAATATAGGGACTTGTTTGAGGTATCTACTTCATTGCCTCCTAAGAGAGCAATGGATCACCCTATTGATTTAGAGCCTCATTCAAAGCCAATCAATAAGCAACCCTACATATTGTCAAAATGCAAGTGTGAGGAAGTAGCTAAGAAAATCAAGAAGCTTTTATAAATGGGATGTATTGAGCCTAAATTTTTACCTTATGCATCTCCAATCTTGTTAGTGAAGAAGAAAGATGGATCCTTTAGGATGTGCATTGATTATAGGGATCTAAACAAGATCACAATGACCCTTACCCACAGTTATTTTTAGTGAAAAGATTAACCCTCATGGAAAGGAGGAATTGAAAAGAATGTAGGCCCTTCTTCAACAATGTAAGATGAATCTTAGAAAAGCCCAAGATCAAAAGAAGGTGTATGTTGATGAGAAGAGATGACCCTTGGAGTTCCAGGAGGGAGAGTTAGTTCTCTTAAACATACCCCAGTCTCCATATTCTACTCTAAAGGATGGCTCTAGCAACAAACTTGCTCACAAGCTCTATGGGCCCTACAGGACCTTGAAGCGTATTGGAGACTTGGCATATCAATTGAAAATTTTATCTTCCACTAAGATTTATAATTTATTTCATATAAGTCAGCTCAAACCCTTTTATGGTACCCAGATGGAAATAGTTGATGAGCTACCTCCTGTGGATGAAGAATGACTTATTCAATACATTCCTGATGAGGAGGTCATAGGTCAGCATGAAAAGAAGCTTTGATCTCACTCTATCATTGAGTATTTGATCAAGTGGAAGGGTTTACCACTTGAGGAAGTTTCTTGGAGGCCAGATTCCATTTTGGATAAGTTTTTCTATATGACGAATACATTGGTGGTTGAGACATAGTCACATGGAAGCCAATTCCACTCTTAACAGAATCTAGACAGCAATCTGTTTTAGAACAAATTTTACTCTACCTAATTTTTATAATTCTACCACCTACATAAGGTCAAAGCACTCTTCAATAGCTATATTTTGATATGTGGCACACCCTATTTAGATAATTCTATCAGAAGTTATGACTGTTTTTTTTCAACATGCCCTACTTTTTACAACAAGCTATCTATTATTTACATAGTCTATTTCTTGAAGATTTGAAAGCTTCAATTTCTTTTGAAGATATCTAGATTATGTATATGGTAGAGGCTTTCCTTTATGTCTTCATTTCAAAAAATAACTCTTTACTACTACTTGATTCATTTCTCATCTTTTGTATAGCTGACATCAGAGTCGTACTCTATTTCATCCATCCTTCTTTGCCACTGCAAATTTGTTTTTGTGGGCAAAGACCTTTAGGCAGGGATAGATTGTAAGAAGCTAAGATCACATGTATTAGTGAGAGAGAGTTATGAATATTAACTTGTCACATTGATATAGGTATAAAATTTGTGAGGCATGTACTTTTTGACAACTTTGATCATATTACAATTACTATCTCTCATCTTGCTTGCACTTAGCTTTCATAGCTTCTCTCTCTTCTTTTCTATCTTTCTATTCCTTCTCTCTCCTCTTTTCTCTCTCTTATACTCTTCTTTCTCTCATCTCTCAATCTATCCAAACGAGAGTGAAGCTTCTTTTCACACCAACCTATGACCTTCTTAGGAATATATTGAATAATCCATTCTTCATCCATAGGAGGTAACTCATCAACTATTTCCACCTGGGTATCATAAAAGGATTTGAGTTGAATAACATGAAATACATTATGAATCTTAGTGGAAGAGGGAAGTTCCAATCAATATGCCAAGTCTCCAATATGCTTCAAGCTCCAATAGGGCCCATAGATCTTGTGAGCAAGTTTGTTACTAGAGCCATCCTTTAGAGTAGAATATCGAGACTTGGGTACTTTCGAGAGAACTAACTCTCCCTCTTGGAACTCCAAGGGTCACCTCTTCTCATCACCATACACCTACATTTGATCTTGAGCTTTTCTAAGATTCATCTTACATTGTTGAAGAAGGTCCTATATTCTTTTTAATTCTTCCTTTCCATGAGGATTAATTTTCTCACTGAAAATAAATGTGGATAAGGGTACCGTGTAGCCATACGTAGCCTGAAAGAGGGTGAACCTCCAATTCTAGCATAAGGTGAAGAACTAGGATCAAAATAAATCCCATCTATAAAAGCTCCTTGATTTGCTTGGTTATTTCCTCATACTCACATTTTTACAACCTATAGGGTGGCTTGGCTTTGAATGTGACTCTAAATCAATAGGGTAATCCATTGCTCTCTTAGGAGGTAATGCAGTAAGTACTTCAAAAAAGTCCCTGTACTCCTTAAGTAGAGCTTTTGAAACTTGGATGCTCTCCTGAATTCTTGGATTGATCTTTTGCCTCTTTATTTAGATGAAAAACAAAAATTTGTGAGAGCTTTTTGTACTCCTTGGGTTGCTTAATGGTGATAAGCTAAAAATCAAATTTACTTGGGATTCCCTATAGATGGATAGGCTACCCATCAATGGAAAACTCCATATAAAATTGCAAGAAATCCATAGTAATCTTTCCTAAAGTCATTAGCCAATCACAACCAAGCACAACATCTATGGGTCACATTTCCAAAGCAATTAGGTTCACCTATACCTCATAATTTTCAGCTAACTATATGGGAACCTATGGGCACATTTGGGCATTGATTTTCTCTTCACCATTAGCTAATTATACTCTTATGGATTGCTATAGATCAGTGGGAAAACAATGTAACATGACTTATTCACAAAATTGTATGTACTGCCACTATCTATCAAGATTAACACATCCTTTCCATGAATGGTATCCTTCATACAAAGTGGATTAGTGCTCTTTAAGCCTATCTAAGAATCCATGGAAATAGAACAAAGGGTAATGGTAGCAAGAGATATATTTGTCCCACCTAGATCAAAAGGAATATGGTCAGTGGGGTCAAATGGAAATCCATCCATATCCTCATAAGACCGATCCATCCGCATGCTCTTTTTTTATAGCAAGTTGTCTATTGTTTACAAAGTCTATTTCTTGAAGATTGGAAGACTCTTGTTTCTTTTTGAAGATGTCCAACTTATGTATATGGTAGAGGCTTTTCTTTTATCTTCATTTCAACAAATAACTCTTCATTACTTGTTGATACATTTCTCATATTTTATATAGCTAAAATCAGAGTAGTACTCTATTTTATCCATCCTTGTTTGCTATTGTAAATTTATTTTTATGGGAAAAAACCTTTGGATAGAGATGGATTGTAAAAAGCTAGAAATACATGTGTTAGTAAGAGAGAGTTATTAATAATACATTGTCACACTCATATAGGTATAAAAGGTGTGATTGTAAGAAGGTGGGAATACATGTGTAAGTGTGTGAGAGAGTTAATAATAATACATTATCACATTGACATAGGTATAAGAAGCGTGAGAAATATACTTTTTGACAACTTGAGGGCTAAGAGGTGAGAGAAATAATAGAAAAATAGAGAAAAAATGAGAGAGAAAGAGTGATGAGGAGAGAGAAATACTAGAAAGATAGAAAATAAGAGAGAGAAGATGTGAAAGTTGAGTGCAAGCAGCAGATGAGATGAGAGACAATAATTGTATTATGATCAAAGTTGTAAAAATTTACATGTCTCACACCTTTTATACCTATGTTAGTGTGACAAGGTATTATTCATAACTCTCTCTCAATAACAGATGTAGTCCTAGCTTCTTACATCCTAATGACATCCATCTTACACAATGCAACTAGTGCTACATGTTCTCATGTGCAAGAAGTCATAGTTATGTGGCAAATTGATAGAAAATGAAAGTTTCACATGTATTAAAACTCTAGTCACTTTAAAATTCATAACATTGTGTGAGGTAAAAAGAAGTAAATGTCCTCAGGTAATAAGTTAAATAATAGTAGGTAATCTAATCAGCCACATTCAAGTGTTGCCTCATGTGATGAATCTACACTAAGTTAAGTGAGAAATGAATTTCAAAATTGGTAAGAAACAAGTGTGCTACCTCAAGTGGTGAGTTGGCACAAGAACAAGTGATCATGGTGCGCAGATCGGTCGTTGTATGCTCACGTAGTGAATCTCAAAAGGTCCCCAAGAACAATGAACTCTACCTTTTTGCACAAATTACAATGTAAAAAGCATGAACGACAAGAGCCCCGGTCATCAAAGTTTACGGAATCCATCGTAAAACCTTAGAGGAGTCCACCGTGGCACGGAATCCACCGTGAAATATGCCTCCTAGCATCATACCCCCGGGGTGGGATAGCAATTGACCTCAATTGCTATTAGCTCAATGTGGAGCTAACAGAGTGGGGAAAGCATTTAAGTCTCTAGCGTGCATCCATTGTGCTTCCTCTACAGAATGGTTCTTAAATTTAACTAGATATCTAGAATACCTTCGGCCAGTTCTAGTGGTCATAAAGTCAATGTCTATGATAGCTTCTGGTTCAAGTATTTCAGTCTCTTCCTCTAATAAAGGTGGGTTTTCATAAACAGGGTGAACAGGTAATTGGCCTCTAAATGGTCTCAATAAACTAATGTGAAATGTATTGTGAATTTTCCAATGAGATGGTAATTCTAACTTGAATGCATTGTCATTAATTTTATGAATGATTCTAAATGGTCCATAGAATCTAGGAGCTAGTTTGACAACTGGATGTCTATCTACACTTTGCAGTCTACGTTTTTCTATTCTCAGCCAAACATAATCATCAACTTTGAAATTCATGGCTTGTCTTTTCTTATTGGCTTGTTTGGTATATGATTGCTGGGCTTTAGCAATCATATCTTTAACCTCATCAAAAATACTGTTATGCATACTAGGAATATCATCAGCAGTCTGAATTCTATTAGACAAAGATGCAACAGGTGTAGATAATCTATATCCATAAATGACTTCAAACAGTGCTTTCTTTGTAGATGTGTGCGGTGTATTGTTATATGCAAATTGTAATAAATGCAAATGAGTGTCCCATGTCTGAGGTTTAGAGATAGTATATGCACGTAAAAGATCTAGAATGGTGTTGTTTGTGGCTTCTGTTTGTCCATTAGTTTCTGGATGAAATGCAGATGAGAAATCAATCTTTGTGCCTAGAGTAGAAAACAGGGTAATCCAAAAATTGTTACAAAATCTAGAATCACGATCTGAAATGATAACTTTTGGCAATCCAAGGTTAGTAAAAATAGTTTTCAAAAACAATTGTGCTGCTTGTGATGTTGTTAAAGTTTTCTTACATGGAATGAAATATACTTGTTTACTAAATATATCTACAACTGTCCAAATCATATCATGGTTAGATTTAGTATTTGGTAAACCAGTAATGAAATCCATAGAAATTTGTTCCCAAGGTTTAGATGGAATAGACAAAGGCATAAGTAATCCATACTGTTTACCATGATGTCTCTTAACTCTTTGACAAATCAAACATTTAGAAACGAAGTTAGATACATCTGCATCCATATGCGGCCAATAAAAATCTTCAGTTAACATACGTAATGTAGATATGATACCTCTATGATCTTGATATGGGGGACAATGAATTTCATTCAAAACAAAAGATCGGAATGGAATGGTAACACACAATCTTTTTTCATAAAACATAAATCCATCATTATATGAGAATGAATCAACAGGAATGAAATTATTTTGAACTAATTTATTCCAATCAGAATGAAAAGTAATATCCTGGTGATATGTATCTTTCATAGCAATCAAAGAATCAAAAGATATGACAGAAATATTATGAATGGCAGGTCTTCTACTCAATGCATCAGCCACTACATTTTCTTTTCCAGGTTGGTACTGAATGATAGGATGAAAACTTTGAATAAAGGAAGCCCATTTGATATGACGGTCAGAGATTTGGGGTTGGCTAAGTAAATGTCTAATACTTTGTTGATCGGTCTTTATCATAAATTCTGAACCCATTAAGTAGTGTTTCCACTGTCTTAATGCTTGTACAACTGCTAATAGTTCTTTGTCATATGTGGAATATTTCAGCTCAGAGGGTTTCAGCTTACAACTAGAATATGCTATAGGATGATTGTCTTGCATAAGTACGGCTCCTATTCCTGATCCACTAGCATCGGTCACTACTAGAAAGAATGGTCTATTAAAGTCAGGCAACTGTAGAACAGGGGCATTGGTTAATGCATGTTTCAGTAAGTCAAAGGATTTCTGTTGATTTTTGGTCCATTGATAAACAATTCCTTTCTTGAGAAGTTTGGTTAATGGTAAAGCAAGTAATGAAAAATTACGTACAAACTTCCTATAGAAACTAGCAAGACCAAGGAATGAGCGTAACTCATGCACGTTTGTAGGAACAGGCCAATTCAATATTGCATCAATTTTCTTAGGATCAACTTTAATTCCATCAGATGATACAATATGACCTAAATACTCAATTTCTGTCTTAAAGAATTCACTCTTTTCAGGATTTGCATACAGTTGATTTTCTTTCAATAACTGAAAAACCAATGATAAATGCTCATAATGTTCTTTCTCATTTTGACTAAACACCAAAATATCATCAAAGAAAACAATTACACAATACTGATATTTCAAAAAGATACGGTTCATCATTCTACTAAAGGTAGCAGGTGCATTAGTCAATCCGAATGGCATGACTAAAAATTTGCAATGACCAAACTGTGTTCTAAATGCAGTCTTGAATATGTCAGACTTATCTAGCCTCACCTGATGATAACTAGACTTAAGGTCAATTTTACTAAATATAGAAGATCCTTGCAGTTTGTCCATAAGGTCATCAACTCTAGGAATAGGATACCTATTCTTTACAGTGATCTTATTTAAAGCTCGATAATCAATGCACATACGATAAGTATTATTCTTTTTCTTGACTAAAAGTACAGGTGCACCGAATGGAGAACTGCTAGGTCTAATCAAACCTCTATTTAGTAATTCCTCAACTTGACTCTGGATTTCTTTTTGCTCTATATGGTTGTGCCTATATGGTGCTTTGCAAGGTGGTTGTGTGCCAGGGATCAAATCTATCTTATGGTCTTCTGGACGTGAAGGAGGTAAACCTGGTGGTAGGTCTTCTGCAAAACAGTCCTTAAAATATGCAAGAAATTCCTTATGCCTAGGGTGCATATGATTTTCCTTTACTTGCAATTCATTCACCCAAATGAGATAGGATTTACTACTCTTGCGTAATGCACGTTTAGCTTGAGTATGTGAAAGCAGTGGAAAAACATTAGATGCATGCATACCATATAATGTAATAGATTTTCCTTGAAAATTAATATTCATTGTGTGTGTGGAATAATCTATATCTGGGTTATGCTGGTGACGCCAAGGCATACCTAGAATTATGTCACTCGACTGTAATGGAACAACTAAGAAATTTCTTCTTTCAATGTATGAACCAATTTGAATCTCTAATTCTTGCACTTCCTGTGTACCATTATACCTAGTACCTAAAAATGCAGCTTTTATGCGATAATGCGTAGGTACAGTCTGTAATTTCAATTCCTTTACCAATTTTGCTGAAATAAAATCATGAGTACTACCGTCATCATGCAAAATAGTCTTTTCCTTTCCATGCACCAAACATTTCATAGTCAATAAAGAATGTGGAGTAGGCATACCTGGTAAAGTATCGGAAATAGTAGTAGTGTCGTCCTCATCTTCAGTGAAATCAGGCATATCCTCATGTTCGTCTTCGTCCATGGCTCCAAGATAATTGATATGAGCTGGTGGCTTCTTTGACTGACAATTTGCTGCGAGATGTCCAGGCTGGTGGCATTTATAGCATACTATTGGCTTGGCTTTGGTTACATTATTTGCAATGGCAGGAAGTCTAGGTACATTTGAATTTGGCTGTGGAATAAGCTTAGGATTTGGATTGACATTGGATGGTAATGCAGGTGGTTTAGCCCAATTCTTACGGAAAGATGATGAAGAGAAACGACCTGGATTAAATCTTCTAAAATTGGAATTGAATTGTTTAGATCCATAATTACCATTGGCTTGGAATTGCTGTGGTCGTCTGTCTCTACCGCGTAGCTTATCTTCAGTGTCATGAGCTAGTGAAATGGCATCTTCAAGAGTAGCAGGCTTGAACATGTTAACTTCAGCGTAGTAATGTCCAAGAAGTCCAGACATATACTTCCGCTTATGTGTCGCCTCTGGTACATCTTCAAGCATGCGTAGCTAGAGGAGTGCATTCCAAAAACGCTATGTATACTGAGGTATAGGCTCACGATCCTGTTGTTGAAGTAGATCCCATTGCTTGATAGCCTTCTCATGAAATTGCGGTGGAAGGAAATTCTGCATGAACTTCTTCTTGAAATCTTCCCAAGTAGCAGGACAATCTATGCTATTGCATACTACAGTCCACCAAAGTGATGCTCTGTCTACCAAATGATTAGTAACACACTTGATTTTATCTTTTTCGGGATAGGTTTCCTCATGGAAATAGTCATCAAACTGACTAATGAATGCTAGAACAGTCTTTCCTTCTCGTATGCCATTGAAAGTGCAAAATTTGAAACTTTGTTTACTTATCTTTGATTCCTTGCGAATTGTTTGAGCTTCAAGAGTGGCGTCGATGGTACGTCGAATCAAATCTTCAGCTTGAGGTTCTTCTTTGTCGGTATACGCTCTTTGTAATTTTGCCAATTGCGCTTGCAATGCTTGCCTAGCCTTTCGTTCTTCTTCCAATTGCATCATGATTAAGTCCAGCTTTTGCTCCATCGTAGGCTCAGGTAGGTCATCTTCAGCCATGTGGTTCCGTCATCCTGTAAAACTCAAAAGACCTTTCTCACTCAAAATCAGGTTAGCGGGATGAGCGTAGCTCAAATTCGGGGTTACAAGGCTATGTGTTTTTTGGGTATTTCTTTCTCAATCTTCAGAAAATCTGCGATTTTTCCTTCTTCGTATGCTGAAAATGCTTCAACAAACCTGCGTATGGGTAGAATACCTTCCAACGAGCAACTTTGCAGTTCTGAGTTTCTGCACATGAACAGCTCTTCTAGGAGTTTTGAGCACAAGTCAGTTCTGACTCCAGTTGACTAGTCTGACTTGTAGAGTTGCAGACTTATGTGACTTGCAGAGTTGCAGACTTGCAGAACTTAGCCGAGCCCGGTCCTTCGCGATCTGATGACAGAAACAGGGGTTCTTGATCGCCAGAAGTCTGCCTGTATCGACGGTTCGCGACAAGATTGACCGTAGAGCCCGATCGTTCCAGGAGCTCCGCCTTCGCACAAGATGGGTAGCGATTGGAAGCTCTTGATCTCAGCTCTGCTCTGATACCACTGGTGCGCAGATCGGTTGCTGTATGCTCACGTAGTGAATCCCGGAAGGTCCCCAAGAACAATGAACTCTACCTTTTTGCACAAATTACAATGAAAAAAGCATGAACGACAAGAGCCCCGGTCATCAAAGTTTACGGAATCCACCGTAAGACCTCACGGAGTCCACCGTGGCACGGAATCCACCGTGAAATATGCCTCCTGGCATCAGATCATGAATCATAAGTTAAAGGAAGATATGTTTTCTAAACAGTAGGTAGAAATTAGATCATCCTAAGTTGGAGAAAGAGATGTTTTCTAAATCCATTGGGATTATTCTAATGAATGGTTTTTATGACTGATGATATTCATGACCAATATGAGTGGTAGTTTTTTCATGGCCAAAGATAACCTCAAGGGTTAAAACTTCAATGTCTTCCTCAATTAATTATGGATCATCAACTACGGGAGTAACAAGTGGATTTCCCTTAAAGGGGTTCGACAAAGTAATATGAAAAGAATTATGGATTTGCCAAAGAGGTGAGATTCATTAATGAAAATAATTTTGTGAACCATTTGAAAAGGTCCATAATAAAAACCAAAAATTTTGATGACATAATAATTTTTTCCTCAAAACGCGTAAAACCTGCAAAGTGTGATTTTTTACGAAATCATGGAAATTGGGGGTTTTAGTGAGTGTTTTGAGTTTCCATGGAGTCAAAATGAATATAAAAATGGGGCTGAGTGCCTTTGATTACTGGGAGCTCACAAGTTTTATTTTTTATAATTTTTAAGAAAATAACTAGGAATAAATAGAGAAAATTAGGGAAAATTAGGTTTTTCACAATAAATAATTAGGAAAAAACATGGTTAATATTTGTGGATGTGTAGCAAGGTTGAGGCATGAGGATTCCTTGTTTTAATGTTTTAGTGTGTTTTTATTGCTTTCCATATGAAAAAATGACATACAAATGAACCTTAAACCTATGCAACATGGCAAAAAACCTAACCGATTAGGGGGAAAAGAGATTGCTGAAAATACATAAAATTATGATTTATTTGATTTATTCATAGCATATAGACTGATAAAATTTTAAGTTTAAGGAGACTAGTAGCACGAGGAAACTCGGTGCTAGTCTCTGGTAGCGCATCAACAACGAGTAGATCGGAAATAATTAAAGGATTGTTTTGCACACCACGTGGTTGATTTCTAATCATCAAATTTTTTCACACAATGATCATACACTTCTGCATTTTGCATGCTACATGGTATAAAGCCTAGCATAGCACTTGATTGCTAAATAAATGACCAACATGGAGTGTGTGAGGATTCCTAGGCTGTAGGATAGATGAGCGATTCCGTGGGGTAAGTTTAGTGAGGAAATATCAACTCCTGGATCATTTGACATAAAAAAGAGTGGAGCTTGTACATTTTTTATTTATGTGATACATGGTATATTATACCAATGTGTATGGGATCTCCCTCTAAGGAGTAGGGGAAGGCAAACATTGGACTATGTCCTATTACAAACGCAAGATTGATATTAGAGCTAGTATAGCATGTCCCTTAGACGCTCCTAGCCCCAAGGAAATGTAGGGTGACTTGTGTGTCTTAGAGGTCCGACTAGTGCTAGAGAGCTAGTGTCGGGCCCGTTTTTGGTCCCGACATTGTGTACCATTATATCAAATTCCTTGAAAAGAAAATTTAATATTATATAAAAAGGGTGTAGTTTCTGATTGTAATCTTTTGATCAATTTCTCTCAAATAAAATCATGTAAGCTACCATCATCGTGTAGAACCTTATATTCGAAATCATGAATAAATCCTTTTTTACAAAGCAACACGTGTATTGAAATAGAATTACCTAGCAATCAATTTTCATCATTGATTACCTCTTGTTGAAGTGAATAAGTCATCGAATCGGGTGTGTATTCCGGAACCCCTTCTATATGGCGAAGCTCTATGGTGGTGGTCTTGAAGAGGCATCTTGACATGATAGTTAGCACAAACATGGCCAAGCTTCCTACATCGTTACTGAAAATGCAAGATCATTTGGATTAATTATCAAAATTGGTATTTTGGAGCTTATATTTGGCTTCAAGAGATTTAGTTTCATCTCTATTCTTAAATGGAGCATTAGTTGCATGTGGAGTGGAGTTCATGCCATTATGAAAAGAGTGATAAGGCCTTTTGAAGTAGTGAATGTTTCTTACAAATTAATGATTATTTCCTTGGTTTTTTGTGAAGAAGGTGAGCTATGATTTGGAATTCTTTCTCGATGTCATGAGCATCAAAAATAGCTTCATAAATCCACAAATGTTGAAGTGTATTTAACTTTGCTTGAATGGCCCATTTCAAAGTATCTTCGTACTTTTGTTGTAGTGTAGTCTCCTTCACATCTTCTATCATGTGTAAAAGATGGAAACACCACTCAAAATCTCTTAGTATATATTGCTACAATATCTGCTTCTTGTTATGAGAGATTAGCCCAATCATGTCAAGCTTGGAGATGAAATTATGGAGGCAATAATGAATCTTTCACATTAGATTAGAAGATATCCTATGTAGCTGCCTTGTTGGCACTATATTAAAGCACATTCCACCAAAGGAAAGCTTGATCAGAAAAATAATTAGTGGTCCAATAAAATATTCTTTTTCCCGTGAAGCATTCTTTAGCAAAATAATCGGCAAACTAATCGAGACAAGCTAGAAAAACTTTACCATCCTTGTGACCATCATATTTTGTAAACTAGAAGCACTTGTGGGGCTAATTCTTTCCTCCTTTTATGTAGTGTATCAAGAACACTACAAATGACACTTGTAATGCAATCATCTTCATCTTGGATTCCTTGGACTCATTTTTTAACACTTTTGTAGAACAAATGTGACCTCCATTAAGTTGTGTCAAATAAGGTCCACTGTTAGTTGGCAGGTAATCTTGGGCAAAGGTGAATAGTCCTTAGTAGGTTCCAACTCCATAGCTTGGAATTATGTAAGGAAATTATTATTGAAGAATATAATGAAGAGTACTCGAGAGGGAGAAGAGAGGAGAGAGGACTACAAAGAGGGGAGAGAGAGAGAGAGAGAGAGAGAGAGAGAGAGAGAGAGAGAGAGAGAGAGAGAGAGAGAGAGAGAGAGAGAGAGAGAGAGAGAGAGAGAGAGAGAGAGAGAGAGAGAGAGAGAGAGAGAGAGAGAGAGAGAGAAGGGAAGCCAAAATTTGAAGAGAAGGTAAAGAGACTTGATTATTTGATTAATTAATGCTCTAACTGAGTCTTTTAACACCTTATATACCTAGCCAATGTAACCAAGTATTTTTCCCATCCTAACCATATGTCTATCCCATCTATCCCACCCTTTGTGAAAAGAGAGGGGTAGAGACACAAAGGATGGAGCTATAAAGTCAAAGGGTAGTGAACTCTCATCTTCTTCATTATTCAATTCATTGAGTATAACACACACACCGTGAAACTAAGGTACACTTACAACTAAAGAGATAGGTCACTATGTGACCACATAGACCAATTAAGTCACATCAACTCAATTAATATATCACACTTGACTGATGACAACTAGTACACAGTTGTCTTACAATATCCATTGTTAGTGCTAGAGCTTGATTCTCAATACTTCCCTTCAAGGTCAAGTCAACTAATATACTCCAAGTAGCTCTCTGAAGTAAATGAACTTATCTCTACCAAGTGATTTGATAAAGATATGTGCTACCTAGTCTTCAATCTTCACATGAATCACATATACCTTTCCTGCAAGGACCACCTCCCTTGATAAAATGATAATGTACTTCTATGTGCTTTGATCTAGCATGGTAAACTAGATTACTAGCCAGAAGCACACTACTTTGTTAGACATCAAGCTCCACCCCATCTCTCTTTATGTCTGTGTGACTTACCGACATTGGATGGATATAGTTGTACATGTGTGTGTCATTGAATAAGTCGGTGTAGACTTGATCTAACCATAGTTAGATGATGGTTAGTAAAACCTAGTGTAAGTCTCATTTTCAGTTTGTAGTCGAGTGATGGTATAATCAAGAAGAAGATGATGAGCTAAAGCTCATGGTTCTGCTCCACTCTCCGTCTCTCCCTCTCTTCCAATATGGTATCAAAGCCATGAACCATGGAGTTCCTATGAGATAGCATGAAGGAGTTGCTTTTATCTCTTGGAATTCAGCTGAAATGTTTATGTGTGGCATATCAAGTGCCAATTTTAAAAAATGAAATCAGTGGTGGACAGCGTGACGGAAGAAATTTAGCAAATGTTTTTCCTGCAATTATGTGCCTATTCTTTCAGCATACAATTCTTTACAAAGGTCATGATCAATGCCATGGATGCTTACTGATGGACTTGAGCTTCTAAGTCATACATCTAGGCATGACAATGATGCAATGGAGTGCATATCTGGATGAGTTTATACCAGTCATGCTATCTTGGAAATAATGATAGCTCATATTTGAAACTCTACAATTCAGGGATGCTTGGCAAAGTATATGGGTTATCTCTCATGCATTTAAGCATTGGTTTGGAATGTTAAATGCTTAACTTTGAAAGCTTTGACTAGCTAAAATCTGTCCTAGAATTTCTAGCACCAATATAGGGCACCGTTTGATCCATAAATGCCTTGGAATGATGGATATAACTATCTAGAATGCTGGGTGCATGTCTAGGCAATACCTATGTACACTTGGGCATGATTAAAATAGATTAAAAGATCCATTTTGGAGTGCATTTATAGATCTGAAATTAAGTCTAAATGGCTGTATACTTGAATGGACAACATGTACTTTGTCATGATTGACACACAAGAACTCTCTAACATGCATCATTGAAGCATAGGTATATGCAAGGACATATGCACTTGTTCTTGTGCCTTGGAGATGAAATTTGGAGGTCAAAACACTCAAATCTGGAAGCATTTACTTGGCTAGAAATTTATCATGAATCTG
This sequence comes from Lygodium microphyllum, assembly GCF_053477565.2. Taxonomy (NCBI): domain Eukaryota; kingdom Viridiplantae; phylum Streptophyta; class Polypodiopsida; order Schizaeales; family Lygodiaceae; genus Lygodium; species Lygodium microphyllum. Next base: position 132,832,557 of record NC_141138.1, read on the forward strand.
TTGATGCTAGGAGGCATATTCCACGGTGGATTCCGTGAGGTTTTACGGTGGATTCCGTAAACTTAGATGACCGGGGCTCATACACAAAGTGGATTCTTTGTGTGAGAAGTTGATGGGGACGCCTGTCCTTTTCGGGCGTTTCATTAATTTAGTGTGTACATGGGTGATTCCATAGCGGGTGATTCCGCAAAATGCATATTAAATTAATAAACGTTTATGAGTTTAGAGTGCGCACTCGTAATAAATTAAGGTTAGGATTTATTTCTAACCAGTTGATTTATTTATGTAGCTGAAGACTGCTAGGTATTCACTTTTGTTGGTTTAATTGTATTATTTTACTAACGATTGTGAATGCTTCAGTTGATGTGTAGAGATAGCAGCAGTGGCGGAGGAAAGCATTGGAGTCTAGAGAGTATTTGACCTATGGATTATATTTTGATAGGCGCCACGCCTATATTTTTTTATGTCTATTGAGGCATCGATTATTTATTATTATTTTGTATGCGCCTATGCGCACGGATATGTTATTTCTATTTGGGACATTGTGTTGGGCGTGCCAGACTCCATGGGCACCGTCCATTAGCTTTATTTCCTATTTTTGTAAAAGGCAAACTCAAAAGCTAAAAGCTTGTCATATTTTTGTAAATTGGGCTATTATTGAGCATGAAGATGGAAATATACATAAAATACATGCTTTGTGAAGCGCTCACATAAGGCATGGGGGGAGATTGAACCCAATTGGTCTCTTGCTCTTGTCGTTCATGCTTTTTACATTGTTTTTTGTGCAAAAAGGTAGAGTTCATTGTTCTTGGGGACCTTCCGGGATTCACTACGTGAGCATACTGCGACCGATCTGCGCACCATCTGTGGACAACAAGCATTGTTTACACTTGAAGCACTATATGACATTGATTGGTCTCTATCAAATGTATGGCTTGGGATATGTCTATTGAATGTTTGGAGGATGAAGACAAGCATTGAATGATACTGAAAACTGAAGTTTGGAGCTAAAAATAATTGCATTTAAAGTGTCTTGGCTGGGTACAAACTGTAAATGCAATCTATGGCTTGGCTTCTTAAAGACACAGTGTCTATGGTTATATGTATGGTTGTGTATTGACCCTGACACACTGAAGCAAATGTATGAAGTGATTTGAAGACTTTTTGGAGTTGGATAAACCTTGTTTTGCTGAGTATTTGTTAACTCCAACCTGTGAATAGGAGTTTTGACACTTGTACTTGCTGGTTATGCACTGATTTGTGTTGGGGGTAAAGGCACCTCTGCCTAGCCGCCCATGTATTACTACACTGACAGTCACCACCACTGCACACTGTAGGTGGCGGGTGCCCATCACCATCACTTTATTCTTTATTCTTTTAGTGACAATTTGAATAAAGGAAGGCCTGGTCACACATTGTGACTGTTGGAGTTCCCATTTCTAGTCTCTCCCTTTCTTGCTCTTGCTCTCCCGCCATAGCTCTTGATTCCAACCTTCGATCCATCGCTCCCTTTTGACTGGTATCAGAGCTTTGCTTTCTGACTCTTGAACTTGGTTCGTGGCATTCTCAGCATCCCATCGACTCCCTACTTGCGTTGGGTCTCCTTCCCGGCAGCCATATCCGACTCCTTCGAGCTCCCGTCACTCCCTGGCTTCCCGAGCACCTTCTCGGCATTGTTGGACACCTTTAGGGCATTACATCAAAGGTATTTGATCATTTTCTTCAGGGTTTACTTCAGTTCTCAGGTCTCACATGCTGTAAACAAGATTGGGGCAGCCACCATTGAAGCTCCCTTGCTTCATATCTCACTTGCCTTTGAACAAGACTTGCTGGAGCTTGTTTGAGGCCTTCCTTGGCTTAAATCGGACCCCTCCGAAGCTTGGCCACCATTTTTTGCAGCCCCATGACCAGCATTTACAGTCGGTGAAATCACGCAGCCCTTCCATATGTGTCTTCAGCCTTGACAATCACAACAACAGCTCTCCCCCTCCATTGGCACTTGAAAAGGCTCCATTTCGGGCATATGAACATGCTTTGATGCTCAATTTTGATGGTTGATGTGTTGGCATAGCATTTGGACTGATTGAACACTGTTTTGGGACTATCATAACAGTCCACATGTAGTTTATGATAGTGTTACACTGACATTTGATCCTACAGCTTGTTTGGCATTGTCATTTGATGCTCGGTTGGTCCCGTTTGATGCCCGGATGTTAGGGGAATGTATGCCTATTGTTTGGCAACCATTTGGAGTTGATTTTGGTGCTGAAATTCTCAGTTTTGAACATAAATCACTGCTGTACACAGTTGAGCTGAAGTCATTTTACTCATGTATACTTATGCCTATGCTTTTCGAGCTATGTTTCGAACATATATGGTGATGTATTGATACTTGGGGCTCGACATAGAGCTTGGTTTTGATTCGGGATCATTAGTTGAGCTTGAGCTCGCTTTGCAAAGCATTTGGATGCTCCGTCTTGGATGTACTTATGGCATGTATGTTGCTTATGTGACCGGTCTTGACATGCTTAGCCTATGCCATTACTACATGCTAGTTACATTGTTTGGAGCCTATTGCTACTGGAGCTCGGTCTTGGATTGACCTTGGATTCTGGGAGCTTACTTGAGCTATTTATTGGCTTGCCAGAGTTGTATCTTGGGATTACTTGATGTCTTACATGCTTATGGATGCTACATACGGATGCTCTACCGCCTACATGCTCGGGATGTACTATTGATGTATTGTCTTGGACTTATGTCATTGGCACTGTGTCTTGCCTTGGCTTGAGCTCTTGAGCTCATACATATAGCTTTTGTGCTAGTGGGAGCATTCTTGAATGCTTATCAGACATTGAGAAGGTGGTACTTTTATGCATTGAGCCGTTACATGCTATTGAGAAGTTACAAACACTTGAGACTTTGGATTTCTTACCTTTTGGGATGATACATCATATGTCTTGGTTCACTGTATGCTTATGAGCTAAGTCTCAGTTTTTGATCTGTATCTTTGTGAACTGACACCTACTTGTGTTAAGTTTTGGTAGTGGCTTGCCCCGTTGCCTAGGGGGTGTGCCTACTCACTGGTAGATGTTTGAATGACATACTTGGGTGTTGGATTCATGCTAATCGACCGCCATATGCTCCGCATGGTGTTGGGTTTGGTCTTGGCAATATCTGATTACCTTGGGATCTGATTTTGGCACTGTTAGCTCTCTTTTACTGAAATCTGAAATTTATTACAGCAAGCATATATGTATGGACTGACATGGATTTTTCATGCTAAAACACTCTAAAATGATGTACTTTCACTAATACTTAGTGGGCAACAGCTTTGATTCCATCTTCTTCGCCATTTTTCCTCGATTTTGGTGATTTTTTTGTTTGTATTGTCTCTCACAGAACAGGTTCACTGTAATGTCTTTGAGGAAGAACAGAGTGCATGGCAGTTGTGGGAAAAGATCAAAAATCTCTATGACAAGAAAAGTCCAGCAAGTCAAATGTATTGCTGAAGCAGCGTGGCAGCAATGCAGATGTTACTTGTCACCATTGTGGGAAAAAGGGCCATATTAGGCCACAATGCCATGAATTGCGCAATGAAAGGCACAAAGATAAGGGGAAAGACAAAGTGCATGATAAGTCTTCTGATCGCAGCATAGTACCTGCAAAGTCCAGTGTTAAAATTGAAGAGATCAATGTTATGCGGCCTGAGAATGTTGATGATGATGATTATATCCTAGCAGCTTCTTCTAGTGCTTTGCAGATGACAGAGATACACTCTATGTATGCACAGTGTTGGCTCTTGGACTCAGGTGCGTCCTTTCATGTGACACCTTGTCGAGAGTGGTTTCATTCATACCATACTGTTTCGGGTTTTGTGCGCTTGGGTGATGACAGCTCTCTTGATATTGTGGGCATTGGTGATGTTAGGCTGCAGTTTCCTTCTGGCAGTAGTTTTGTTATGCAGGATGTATGTCATGTACCTGCTTTGACATGCAGTCTCATGTCAGCTGGACAACTTGATGACACAAGATATCATGTATGTTTTGGAGACTCTGCATGGAAGATCACTCATGGCAGACTTGTGATTGCGAGAGGTACCAAGGCTGGCAGTCTCTACCCCTTGATTGTATCAGCTTCTTCCCTTGATCATGTTTTGTCTGTGGGTTCTATCCCACATGTATCTCTTTGGCATGCCCATTTGGGCCATATGTCTTTGAAGAGAATGAAAATGCTTTCTGGTTTGCTTTACTTACCACCCCTTGATTATGCATGTTTCAATTCATGTGAGCATTGTCTTTATGGCAGGCAGACTAGGTCTACGCATAAGAAGTCTGGTAGGCCATGCATGAGTGAACCCTTGGCATTGGTACATTCGGATGTTTGTGGGCCCATGCCTTATCAGTCTATGGGTGGTGCAAAGTATTTTGTTACGTTCATAGATGATTTTTCGCAGAAAGTTTGGGCTTATCCCATTAAGTTGAAATCTGATGTCTTGGCTGTGTTTCAAAGATGGCTTGCATTGGTTGAGAACCAGTCTGGGTATAGGCTAAAATGCCTAAGGACAGATAATGGGGGTGAGTATGTCTCACGTGCTTTTGAGAAGTTATGTGATGAGAGGGGTATTAAGCGTCAGTCGACCGCCCCCTACACCCCCCTAGAATGGTTTGGCTGAGCAGATGAATAGAACCATCCAGGAGCGTGTACGTAGTATGCTTAGCCATGCAGGCCTACCACGGAGCTTTTGGACTCAGGCAGTTAGTATAGTTGTGCATGTCATAAACAGATCACCCTCTAGTGGTTTGGATTTCCAGGTTGCAGAGGAGGTATGGACTGGAAAACCTCCCTCTTATGCGCATCTCCGTGTCTTTGGATGTGAGGCATTTTTCCATGTGCCCAAGGACAAGAGAAGTAAGCTGGATCCCAAGAGTGTCAAATGCATTTTCCTTGGTTATGGGGATGCATGCGAGACCAGTTACCGTCTCTGGGATCCGCAGGCACGCAAAGTCATTCGCAGTCATGATGTAGTCTTCCATGAAGACAAAATGCATGGGCAACCTAAGAGAGTTGTTGAGATCCACAGGGTCATATTTCAGGAGGAGCCAAGAGCTCCCGCACAGCCAGTTGGACAGTCTACAGCTGCAACAGATACTCATGGTCAGGGTGTTGGATAGGCAGTTGGGTAGGCAACAGAGCTTGCCGTGAGACGGTCTACTAGAGACAGACGTCCACCTTATAGATTTCAGCCCTCAATGCATCATGTCTTGGTTACAGATGTAGGAGAGCCTTTCACCTATGATGAGGCTATGTGCAGGGGTGATAGTCACTCCTGGGAGAGGGCTATGCAGTCTGAGATAGACTCCTTGCATAAGAATGACACTTGGGATTTGGTTTCCTTGCCTACGGGCAAGAAGGCTTTGCCATGCAAGTGGGTGTACAAGCTAAAAAGTACCCCTGGACAACCCAAGCCGGCATACAAGGCTAGATTGGTAGCAAAGGGTTTTAAGTAGGAGCATGGTGTGGACTTTGATGAGGCCGCTCACATACTTGCTATGCGTATTAGACGCAACAAGCATCAGCGACTCCTCTACTTGTCACAGAGGGAGTACATTCATAAAGTCCTTGAGCGCTTCTGCATGCAGGACGTAAAGCCTATTGGCTATCCATTGCCTTCTTATGTGAAGGTATCATAGGCTAATTGTCCGCAGACAGATGAGTAGAAGGCTGAGATGGCCAAGATTCCCTATGCATCCATAGTGGACAGCCTTATGTATGCCATGATAGCCACTCGTCCAGATATTGCATTTCTAGTTGGTGTTGTGACACGCTATATGGCTACACTTGGCAAGAAGCATTGGGATGCCGTGAAGGGTATCATGAGGTACTTGAATGGCACTGTAGATATGTACATATGCTATGGCAGCCAGGATACAAGAGTCATGGGGTACACTGACTCTGATTATGCAAGACATGCAGATAGTAGGAAGTCCACTTCTGGCTATGTATTCACCTATGCTGGAGGTGTTGTTTCTTGGATGTCCAAGGTGCAGAAATGCACGGCCCTTTCTATAGAGGCCGAGTATGTTGTAGCCCACTGAGGCTTGCAAGGAGGCCATTTGGTTGGGTCATTTAGTTGCTGACCTTGGTATTGATGCTATCACTACACTGCATTCGGATTCTATGAGTGCTATTCAGTTAGCCAAGAATTCGGTCTTCCATGCGAAGACGAAACACATTGAGGTGAGGTATCACTTCATACGTGGGGTCATTGAGGACAAGCCTATTAATCTTGTCAAGATCTCAATGACCAGAATCCTACAGATCTCCTCACAAAAAGCCTCTCTACAGATTGCTTTGCCTTCATCAGGAGGTTGATGGGCGTGGGATGAGATGACATCTTTCCTCATCTTGTTGTACATGTGTACATGTTGTACTATCTTTTTTCTTTTTCTTTTCACTCCTCACTGGGGCAGATTCACCTTTAAATGGGAGGTTGTTGGGGGTAAAGGCACCTCTGCCTAGCCGCCCGTATATTAATACACTGACAATCACCGCCACTGCACACTGCAAGTGGTGGGCGCCCGTCACTGTCACTTTATTTTTTATTCTTTTAGTGACAGTTTGAATAAAGGAAGGCTCGGTCACACATTGTGACTGTTGGAGTTCCCATTCCTAGTCTCTCCCTTTCTTGCTCTTGCTCTCCCGCCATAGCTCTTGATTCCAACCTTCGATCCGTCGCTCCCTTTCAATTTGTGCCAATATGGTCATATTTGGATTGCTACATGTACTAGGAGATGTCTATGAGCTTTTGGGACATGTATGACATGCATACACCTTGGTTTTGGCTGTAAATCAGCTGCTGGTCATTTACAGCCTGCAAATTTTAGATTGCATGTATGTACTCTGACAATAAGGTTGCATGATACAGACTTAAAGCAACTACATGGTCTATATACTGAATAATGTACCTACTGGTTATGCCACATGTTTGTGGATGGTTTCGAGAGCTGATGGGCTGAAATACCCTGGTTTTAATAGTGAATTTGTTGCATAAACTGTCATAAATAGTCAAAGACTATAGTTGGTCAATGAGACTTATTGGCTTGTAGGGAGTCTAACATTGTCTATTGCAACATGGTAAATGCACAGGGCATTGACAAATTACCCAGATTGTTGGTGAGAAGTTGGATAACAAGAATTTTTCCTTGTGGAAATTCAAAATGAATAACTTTTTAGTTGGCAGAGGATATTGGGATCTATGCATTGGTGATGAAGCTGAATCTGAATTGCCAGGACGGCATGATCAAAGAAGAGCTCCTAAACAGTGGACAGAGAGAGCATTCAAAGTGCTACATTGGTTTTCTTTATGTATATCTGATGCTATGGCAATACATATCACTGGATGTGATTCTGCAAAGAATGCTTAGGACATACTCATGAAGAACTATAGAAATGTAACACATGCATAGATTCAGTTGAAACAGCAATTTAACAACATGTCTAGGAATGGCAGAAGCATCCAGGCTTACACGATGGAGATTAAGACCATAGTGGACCAGCTTGCCACTCTTGGATCACATGTATCTAAGGATGATATGATTGCAGTCACTCTGAATGGACTTGGTAAGGAATATAAAGCATTTGATACATCTATTTCTATTAGATCTAAACCCCTTGACTGGGATGAGTTACTTTCTTTGTTGTTGCATGAGGAAGTAAAGCTTGGATTAAACACAGGTTCCAGTACATCTCAAAGCAGAGTCAGTGTCCTTTATTCTAGCCACTAGCATGGCAAATGCGATAGAGGCCGTGGCTCTTTTCAAGATTGTGGAGACACTAGAAACACCTATGGATAGCAACCATAGAGTAATTGGCATGGCACAAATACACAGGGCCATCATGGATCTAGCGGCTTTAGAGGCAGGGGGAGATCACCCTGGAAGAGGTGGTGGATCTTAATAGTCAAATGATCGATCCAACAGGGATAAGTACTATCATTATTGTGGCAGATATGTGCACATTGCAAAGGATTTGTCATGTGACAATTAAATTAATTTTTAAGTAGGCAGATATGAAGGCTAAGGGAAGACAACATGGGAACTATGTATCCTCTAGTGGTGCTCATGATGAGTAGGGTGACAGGTTGTTTGCCATGCAACATGTGTCCAAGAATGCATCTAGGCAAAACATATATGAGAGATGGTACATTGACTTTGAGGCTTCTAACCATATGACACCCCATGGAGAGTGGTTCGATGAGTTGGTTATAGGTTCACATGGTTATGTTTGTATACTGGGAATGACACCCAGCATGACATTCAGCACACAAGAGTTGTTCCATTGATGATGCCTGATGGCAAGAAAAAGAGCCTCCATGATGTATTGCATGTACCATCAATAACTAAGAATCTCTTGTTAGTGGGACAGATGGCAGAACAAAATCTATAGGTTAGATTCAATAAAGATGGTTGCTTTATTGAAGAATATGGTAATGGCTCCAAATTAATTACTAGAGGCAGAAGGGATGGCAATATGTTTACCTTAGATGCATCCATTCCAAAACTTAAGACAGTCATGTTTGCACATGATGAGGGTGCTATATGGGATGTTGAGATTTGGCATAAGAGGATTGGCCATGTTAATGTTCAAAAGTTGAAATCTATGCAGTAGAAGGAAGTGGTACTTGGATTGCCCAAATTCAAGTATAATGACTTTGGCCATGTATGTCTTGCATGTCAATTTGGAAAGCAGGCAAGGTTTCCCTTTATGAAGCATGTCAAGAATAGTTTGAGACCTTTGCAATTAGTGCACTCTAATGTTTGGGGTCAGCCGCATAATGCTTCATTTTGTGGTGCTCGTTACTATGTGCCCTTCATTGATGATTTTAGCAGGTACACTTGGTTGATGCATTCAGACATTTCAAGAAGATTGTTGAAAATGAGTTGGCCGGTTGTATTTATTGTCTTAGGTCAGAAGTAGGTGGAGAATATGTCTCACGGGAGTTTGAAAAATCTCTTGCAAAGTATGGGATCAGAAGACAACTCACTTGCAACTACACATCGTAGCAAAACGATGTAATGGAGAGGAAAAATAGGGTACTGATGGAGTCACCTAGAGCTATGATGAATGAAAAGTGTTTGCCTAATTCTTACTGGGCTGAAGCAGTGGTGGCTATTGTATATGTGTTGAATAAAACCCCTACATTAGAGATTCATGATGTAACACCTTATGAGAGGTTGTATGGTCACAAGTTTGACATTAAGCACTTAAAGGTCTTTTGTTGTATTGTGTACGTGCATATTCCTTATGACAAGAGGAAGAAATTGGATCCCAAAGCTGTCAAGAGCATGTTTTTGGGTTATGCATAGGACAGGAAAGCTTATAAATGCTATGTTTCGTCTACTCATGAGACGTTGATAAGCAAAGATGTTGTCTTTGACAAGTTGGCTTCTTGGTATGGGAATCGAATTGCAATGCCTACTGATGGATCAGCCAGCAAAAGTAATGCTGGCAATACCCTTGTAGTTAGTACATCTATGAGTGGTCCCCAACAGCTGATGTGTCATCTACAGTGAGTGCTTGGTCAAGACAGTTGCGAAATCGCACTCTTGCGTCCACTAACACAAACATGTCAATGAGGGGAAGATTGGATAAGGGAAAAGAAAATATGTTTGAGGATGTAAGAGGTCCACTTACTATAGGTTATGAGTCATCCAACAATGATAGCTTGGACAGTGAGTTGGGGATTCCTTCTATTATGACACTTGGTGCAAGGCAGAATCGATATGTACCACCTCATGAGAGGCAAGCTCAAAGTGAGCTATAGTTGAGGAGATCTGAGAGGGTTAGAAGACTAGTTGACAAGTACACATACACTGGATATTCAGCTCATCATTACGCCTATATGACTAAGGTGACAGGTTTCAACCCACTAAATTTGGAGGCAGTTTGTTGCAGATGAGAACTTGTGTGCTGCCATGGATCAAGAGTATTCAGCTTTAGCTGAAAATGGAACATGGGATTTGGTTCAATTGCCTAAAGGCAAAGTCTCCATTGGTTGCAAATGGGTGTACAAGGTTAAATGCAAGTCGGATGGGTCATTGGAATGCTGTAAGGCCAGGCTAGTCGCAAAAGGGTATGCACAGTAGTATGGCCTTGACTATGAGGAGACTTTCAATCCTGTAGCTAAAATGGCAACACTCAGAATAGTCATTTCATTGGCAGCAACTAAAGGCTGGAAGTTATGGAAAATGGATGTAAAAATGACTTTTTGAATTGTGACTTACAGGAAGAAGTTTATATGGAGCAACATGAAGGCTATGTGCATCCGGATTTTCCAACACATGTACGCAAGCTAAAAAATGCATTGTATGGGCTGAAATAGGCACCCAAAACTTGGAATGCTTGATTTAGCAATTATTTACAGTAGCATGGATTTAGATTGGGTGATGCAGATCAAAATTTATTTGTGAAGAAGATAGATCATGTCTATGTCTTTTTGGTTGTTTATGTAGATGATTTAATCATCACACTGGAGATGATGAGAATGGGATTGTTGAAATTAAATCATTGTTGTAGGATAAATTCAAAGTCAAAGATCTTGGTGAGCTTAAATATTTTCTAGGAATTGAGATAGTGTCTATGCCTCAAGGCATATGCTTATTACAGAAGCAATTTGCTTATGACATGTTACAGAAGTATGATATGGCTCAATGTAAGGCTATGGATACACCTCTGGACCGAAATGTCAAGCTACAGATTGATGTTGGGACTAAGATAGAGAATGTTACCATGTATAGACACATGGTGAGCAACTTGATCTACCTAACAATTACTCTTGATCTAACTTGAGCTACGGTGTGGGGTTGATCAGTCAATTCATGCAGAAGCTTCACAAACCGCATTTGGATGCAATCAAGAGAACCATGAGATATGTAAAGGGTATGGTAGATTATGGGTTGTTTTATGCATATCGGAAACCCCTTGACTTGACAGGGTATACTGATGCTGAATGGGCTGGTTGTGGCTATGACAAGAAGTCAACCAGTGGGTATGCATTTGGATTGGTGGGCAGCAACATGATTAGTTAGCAAAGTAAAAAATAGCCTACATTTGCATTGTCTAATACAGAAGCTGAGTACAGGGGTGCAATCTTAGTGTCATGTGAAGTTGTTCGGTTGCTAAAGTTACTGAATGACTTGGGGATACACTTGGACTGCAAAGTGAAGATGCATTGTGATAATCTTAGCAGTGTGATGCTTGCAAGAAATCCTGTCTACCATGCAAGATCTAAACATATTGAAGTACATTACCACTTCATCAGAGAGATGGTACTAGTAGAGTAGATTAACTTGATGCATGTGAGGATTGAAGACCAGGTGGCGAATATCTTTACCAAATCACTTGGTAAAGAAAAGTTCATCTATTTTAGGCAGCTACTTGGAGTATTGCAGATGGTTTGAGCTTGAGGGGGAGTGTTAGAAATCAAGCTCCACCCTATCTCTCTTTATGTTTGTGTGACTTACCAACATTAGCTGGATATAGTTGTACATGTGTGTGTCTTTGAATAAGTCGGTGTAGACTTGATCTAACCATTATTAGATGGTTAGTAAAACCTAGTCTAAGTCTCACTTTTAGTTTGTAATTGAGTGATGGTATAATGAAGAAGAAGATGATGAGCTGAAGCTCATGGTATTGCTCTGCTCTCTGTCTCTCTCTCTCTCATTAGGGCCAAAAACGCTTCAAAAATGGCACTTGTAAGAAAGTGATTAAGTTGCTAATTAGTTGAGGTTTAGGAAGAATAAAACCTCTAAATTTGGTTGTCCAGATGTGATTAATGAGAGAATATTTGGTTCATTGAAGAGGTCGGCCATTAATTGCCCTCATCTTTTAATCCAGGTCAGGGGTCACCTTTTCGGCCGTTTATTGTCTTGGAACTCGAGAGATTTTGTATTTTCGAGATTTTCGTACGAACTTCGCATTTGTTTGCTCCCGCGTTTTCTTTCTATATACTATTCTCTTTTACCATTCCTTTTGTTGCACTTGCTTCCTATCACTGTGAGATTCTTGCTCGGTTCATTTGCTAGAATGTCTAGCAATACTATTTCAAATAACACAGGCGCAAGCACATGTAAATACAAGCTATCTATTCAGCTAGATCCGACTTACACATCTTGGAGAAGTATACATCATCGAGTATTGATAGATGAGATTGAAGCCAACAGGTTGCGAACACAAGGAATGAAGCATATAGATTTGTGGGTGGATGGAAATATCTATCCCAGGGATCCTTCTACAGGTAAACCACCTCCTTTTTTGAATGTCCATGACTATATAAGATATGCTGGAGAAGGTTACGATGGAATGCTTGGCTACTGTATGAGGTTGTACTCTGCATCTTACACATATATAGCTCAAGTGCACGAAATGAAAAAAGCACTAGAAACTACACAAACAAATATTTTAGAGTTGACAAGTCAGATTGATATTTTGAAAAATGTTAACAATTCATTGCAGGATAAGCTAACACGCTTGAGAGAAACTCCAGTAGGATTTAGAGAGAGGAAGAGACCATTAAAAAATATAACCAGCTTGTGTGAGAGAGCAAAGAAAAGGAGACTAAATCTTACAAAGAAATATGTCTCTAATATACTAGGCATAAATATCCGAGAGAATGAGGAAAGAATCAAACTTTTGAAGGAAACCATGAATAAGAAAGACATTTTGAGGATTCTTAAGTCACCAGAAAATGTGGATTTGAGAGGTCCAACTCTGAGAGAGTTAGTGAAGGATTTAAAAGGCACAGTGAAAGCAAATGAAATCGTAGAGACATGTGATACTGTGGGTATAAGTCGAAAAGGTTATCGTGCTATCTCTGGATTATGGTTTAAAAATCTTAAACGCAATAGGGTAACTATATTTGGATTGCCCCGAGCCCTTGCAGTTTCGACTGCAAGAATTTCCATGAATCACAAGATTCCACATGTTTTTGGAGATTACATTCACATCGAAAGGTCTATGTCCTATGAAAAACAAAAAAAACAGGCAATTTTTGATTACAATGAGTTTAACAATATATGGGTTGATCTAAAAAAGGTGCAAATTGCAATGGTTCACATGTATAAAATCACAGTAGAAGAAAGTTATGGTGTTCTAAAGTTTGCCTTGAAGTTGGATGAAGCACGGATTCAAAAGGGACAGAAGATGGAAAGAATTAGCATTTGCCTCATGAACATGGCATTCGACCATGGCAATGGCGAGGGCAAAGCTCCATTGCATAAGATCCAATCCGAGATGGAGATTTGGTGGATTGGTGCAGCCCAGGTACCAATTGAAAATCATCAAACGTTGAAATGGTTGTTCAACCATACAGGTATTCCAAATATCATTAAGTCTCAAAGTGAAGGCGAAATGTTGGTAGTTGATGGGGTTGGTAAATTTAATGTGGAATGGCATATGAGTGCTGATTTGAAAACTATCAAATGTATGCTTGGAATATGTAATGGTGCAAATGCAAAATATCCTTGCATTTATTGCATGGAAAGTATTGGATCCAAAGATTGGAGTAGTTTGCGACCAGTAAGAAGAGCCCCAAATAGAGACTCTATAGATTTGAGTAAATTTAAAAACATAGAAGACATCTGGGATCCCATTCTTTCCATCTCTCTTAAGAATGTTCATATTTGTAGATCACAACAAATGTTGCAAGCACGCCGAGGCTTGCATTTCTTAGAATGGAGGTCTGGATACACCTTGATGTTTTTCTGAAACTCCTCAGGCAACATAAGACAATATATACATATGCGGAAGAGTTCAAAAGATCAATCACAAAGCTTGTTCAGGCGATAAAAGAGGCATGGGGAGAAAAAGATATCACTTTTTATCTGGTAAAGTTATAATTATTTAATATGGGCTTATTTTGATAGGTTTTTCAATTGGTATAAAATTTGTGTTACTTTGTATTGCAGCATATTCTTCATATTCATGGACCTTTCTTTGTGGAGGAGCATGGCCCCTTAGCAACTTATAGCAACCAAGGCATGGAAAAATCCCACTATCAAGCACGCACAAGTTATTTTCGAAGCACAAGGCATGGGGGAGGAGTTACAAAAAGCAATGCTTTGGAGGAGCTATTCAACTGGTTTTTTCGATGACAACTTCAAAGAATGCAAATAAAAGATGGCAATGACACATGAGCAATCACACTTTTATATATAAGAAAGAATATATACAAAGCTAGTTTTCCAAAACTCTCACATTCTCTTCCTCCTCAGGAATCTTTCCTCTATAACGTAGAAATGTTTTTCTCTTGTAGCCAGCTATAGATTTTACATCAGTTCGGTCTGCAGCTAAGGCGTAGGATGAAAACGCCAAAAAGTATCCTGCTCTAGAAGCAGAGTAACCTGGATCGTAGCCAAAAATCCTAATTGCTGCAGTCTTTTCCAAAAACATTACTTTGTGGGCATTATATTGTAATCCTGAGAAACCTAGAAGCCTTGCAAGAGCTTTAATACAAAGTATGGGCCATGCTGCATCCTCTGAGAAACTACTATGAAGTACAAAAAAGGAATTAGGGTCAATCCTAGCCAAGTAGTGGCCGAGTGCAATGTCTTTGAATGTGTTACTAGCAGCTCTCGATCATTTGCCATGCCCCAAGAAGTTATCTGTATCAGCAATCTCCAACTGCAAATAAAACCCATACTGAATGAGCATGAAATGTAAACCTACCAATGTGTAAAATCAAATTCAAAATTATCTTACCACTTGATTTTCATCGTACTCCAATTTAAATGGATTCCATAAATTAATTGATGATGCTGTCTCATTGGTGTTAGTCAATTCTTTAACATATTCAGACTCCTCTCTTCCAAAATTGGAAATCCAGAGTTCGCTTTGAATGCGATCAAAGTCCTCATCAGTAATACTCAACTCTTTCTCAGCTTCTTTGGCCTTTTCAAAACAAAGAGAGAGGGCCTCACCAGCATCAATAAACTTATCATCTAGAGTTTCTTTATCAAGTTTCAGAATCTCTTCCTTTGATTCATTTTCTGTGTCAATTATCCCATTTGCAGCATCAACAGCCTCTGCAATAATTGCAAGACAATAATCTTCCCTGAGATTAAAAAGTTTTTGAATATCTGACAGTAAAATGTACTCCTTGTCCTTGAAAGATATACATGGTAGGGAAGGAACAATATGGTGAGAACTCTCATTAGGTTGAGGGTTTGTATCTCTTTGGCTCTCCTAAATGATAGTCTCAGCTTTGAAGTGAGCAACATCCAAATTCTCACCAATAGAAGCCTCAAAATCTGTATCTACAACCTCCTCTGTTTCCTTTTCATCTACTAGATCATCTAACATGCAAAAGCTGGCAGACTTTGCTCCTTCCAACTGTTGCTCCTCAGCTTTCACAGGGTATTTGACAAGGGTGAAAACAATAAAAGCAGCAGATTTTCTCATCATCTTGCAGTTTTTGGAATGAGTGCAGCAAAATATGTCTCTTGAATAAAACCTCTCCAGAGAGTGGGCCCTGCACTTTTTAGTAAATACTGACTTTTCATTTCCTGTTGACCCAATGGGAACATGGACCTGCAAGATTTTCAAACTCCAAAAAGTCCTCCACAATATATTTTTCACAAGATTTTAGAACTTTGTCAAGTTCCCAATCAGGATTAAACACATTTTTCACAACTCCATAGAATGAGAGATCCATTCCATTCTGAAGCATAAAATCAAGTAGCCTCTCTGATGGAGTGATATCAGTGAGCTCTGATACTCCTTGACCTCTCACTACCGACGTTCGCTTCCCTGGAGATGTACTTGGCCTTCTCACACTGGTGGCAGAGGATGGAGAGGAAAAAGAATGCACAGACTCATCAGATGTTGATGCCCTTGAGCCTTTTGAAAGCCTTCTTCTTTTACCAGTTCCTGGAGAAACCTTGGATCCTAGGAATTCTATGGGTTCAGACATGTTTACAACTTCTGCCGATATGGCGCGATAAGAGAGAAACGATTCAGACGGATAGGCCCCCTCGTGCCGTATCGGTGATTCCAGTAAGAAGCGCAAGAGCCACAACGGTGGTCACACGAGCTTGGGCAGAATGAGCTTGAGAGGAGAGCTGAAAGAAGACTCTGCAGAACCTCCAAAACGACGCGAAGAGAGGAAAGCGAAGAAGGCAAACAGTCGCTCTCGCACCATATTAGCAATACAAACAGAGATCCCGAAAAACCGAAAAAAGCCGTATAGATAAGGAACACACCCTTATGTAGGCGCGGAATTATGCCACCTGGCAGTATCCATTGGTCTCATACACGTGGCAGTAGCCATTGGCCAACACGTGGCCGATAACCACGTGGCAAACAAGTGGACCGGTCGTTACTTGACACGTAGCATACGGACCATAAATGCAGATACGTGGCACAATCAGCATCGGACACGTGTCCGACACGTGTCATGATTGACCTGGGTATATAAGTGGTAATTTTTCCTACGTGTACACTTTTCATTTCTCGAGCTCTTCCCGCCTTGCTTGCCGATACGGTGCGATACAAGACTTGCGTCTTCTCCATTTCTTATCTCTCGCATTGTATCGGCGGTCTTTTGGCTGAGTCCTTTATTCGCTAGTAAAAATAGGTGTGCCGATACGGAGCGAGGGCGTCCGAACGCTGTTCTCGTTTCCTCCATATCGCGCCGTATCAGCAGTTTGGTCTCACCAATATGGAGCAGGTCTATTAACATTCCGCTTTTGTCAGTGCCAATACGAAGCGAGGGCGTCCATACGCTGTCTTCGTTTGCTCCATATCGCACCGTATCAGCATTTTGGTCTCACCCTTGTGTCATTGCCAATACGGAGCGAGGGCGTCCATACGCAGTCTTGGTTTCCTCCATATCGCATCGTATCGGCATTCTGGTCTCCAATACGGAGCGAGGGCGCTGTTCCATTCTGCTCGTTTTGTTCATATCGCGCCGTATCGGAATTGCACATTTCGTCCCTTTTCGCGCCAATTAGCTTGTTTGATTTACAGATTTTTACTATTTCAGTTATTGTCCTTCTGGTTGTTATTTTTGCTTTTCTGGATGGCAAGGACAAAGCAAACTGCAAGAAGAGTGTATCTGGACGGGAAGGATAGTGGGGGTAGAAGAAAGTTAAAATTTAATGAATCTGAGGAGGAGCCCTCTTCCAAGTTTACTGAAGCTGGTCCATCACAGGCCCCAGAGCATTTTACAACAGAAATCCCCCCTACACCAGGTGTTGGCCTTACATCTTCTATAAATATTTCTTCTCCTGAAGTTGAGGAAGCAAAGGGTGAGGCTTGCCCTGTGAAAGATTCATTCCCTACAATGGCACCTGAGCCTACATCTGCTGAAGCCACTGAACCTCCCAAGCCACAAAAGAGAAAGAGGAAGTCCAGGTTCTTCTATATGCAGAGATGTTTCAGTGAGATCAGGAAAGCCCAGAGAGCTACACAGCATGTCATTCCAAAAGCTGCTTTTATAAGGGTCGTTAAAGAGATCTCTGATAGATTGTCTCAAGTGGCAACTGTCTCTGGTCTAAATAAGAAGTGGCAACTCTCAGCCATTCTTGCCCTGCAAGACGCCGCAGAAGATTTTGTTATTGATTTCATGAACGACGCTTACATTGCTGCCACCCATGCTCATAGGATCACCCTTATGAATAAAGATTTCAGCATCATCAGTAGAGTCAGGTATAGGTTTGACAAAGTGCTGAGGCCCTTGCCTTCCAATGATCAAAAAGCCTTTGAAATCCTTAACATTCCCCCAAAATTGTCCAGGAAAGAGAAAAAGCTAAATGTTGAGGATGTTACTCACCTTTACCCTACAAGGGGTGCCACCCAGCAGGAGGCTTTCTTGAGTGAAAAAAATCAGGAGGTGTTTGAAACTGAAGACGATGTTTACAAGAGGAAAGCCGCATCACTTGCTCCCGTCAACAGCGAGAGGATGGGCAAAGTGTATGGGCAGATTCTTGTGAATGTTTCTGCGGAACCTGAGGAGGAATATCTTAGTATATCTCCCGAGGACAAGCCCATGTTGGAAAAAAGGGATGTCCAACTATCTGACTCTGTGGTTTTTTGTTGCATAAGGTAAGGTTTATATTTTTTTTTTGCGTAAGTTAAGTCTTATAGGTTCAATTATATTTTGGATGAAATTTGTATTGAATAGCTTTTGCTATTGTCTGCAGGGCATTGGTCTCCTCTCTCACTCTCGATATCTGAAGAACCATATACATTGTTGATCCACTTCTCTCTGTGGAACTTTTTGCAAAATCTGGTTCTAATATTTCACCATTTTTTCGTAGCTTCGATAGTGTGACAAATTACCACATCTTTTTCCCTTATGTAGAAAGGTATTTTTCTTTTTCTGTAGAGGAAAATTTATATTCATTTTCTTTCACCCTTCTACTCACCTCTTTTATGAATTTGCAGAGGGCATTGGAGTCTCATCTACATTAATTGTCTTTCAAGGGAAATTATCTTTATGAATTCTCTCAGCGGTGTTCATGGTCAAGCACGAATGTATGTTGAAAGAAAATTACTTACTTTGATTTTATTTATAAAGAATATTTTGAACTTACAAAGCTTCCTTTTGCAGTGCTGGTAGACTCGTTTCTACATTTTTGGATACAACATACGAGGATCTTGTTGATCCTCAAAGGCCTTATACTTTTCTTCTACAAGAAGTTCCATTGCAAAGCGATGCGCATTCTTGTGGATGGAGAGTTATCTCAAACATTTGCAGAACAGTGGATTCAAAGTTGTTACAAATAGAAGGAGTGAATGTAAGTTAATTTCATTTGATATTTGTGTAACCCTTATCATGATTTCTTTTCACTAACTTATAACATTTATTCTTACAGTGTAGAGACTATCCTGAATCATATGTTTGGTGGATAAGGGAGAGATGCATTGAGCTGATTCTAGACAAGGCAATCACACCGTATGATCCTGACTCCCCTCTTCCTCCCAAAACTTCAATGGCCAAGGGCACAAGCAAGGGAAAGGTCAAGGGAAAGGGTAAGGACAATGGCAATGGTAAAGGCAAGGGCAAAGGCAATGGGACCACTGCTGCAGAGTCTAAGAAAAAAGGAATGCCAATGCTCTCTCCTCTTAAATTTGATCCATCCCCTCTTAAGCCCCAAGAAAAGAGACTACCTGTAAAGGTGAAATTTTTTCAACAATCAAAGAAAGGCCCTGTGAGAAAAAATATCTTTGAAGAAATCGATAAAGAATGAAAATAGCAAACATAAGCATACACGAGCCTTATTTTTTTGGCTTTGTACATTTTTATGCAATTTTTGTACCTCATTGTGTAATGAAAATTTTCACTTGTAAATCGAATGTAATGTACATTTTATTTATACACATTCGAAAGGCAACTTGCTTCATGATAGCTTATGAGTTCCCATTAAAAAATATCTTAAGGACAATCTATTAAGATAAATTCCTGCCAAGTTTTCATTCTCAAGGCTCAAAACTCACAATTGTGGGAGACAAACAACTCGTACAAAAGAAAGAGCACTCGGCTCTTTTACCAATTGTTACACCATTCACTTTGAACTTATATCTAGGGGATGTATTGTCTAGCAATTCCAAGGTATCCCTCACATCTTTCAGACTCCAATTGGAAGTAACATTCACCTTCTTTACTTCTTCATGCGGCAAAACATGCACCGCAAGTTTATATGGTGTGTAATCTGTATAGGAATCCAAGGGAACCCAAATACCCAATCTTAGTTTGTATCTCCTGTAATCAAAGCTCAAAGCAAGAGTTTGGCGAGGGATACTGTAAGCCAAAGCCAAGGATTGAGGGCATGCACTGCACCTCAAGATATCACCCTTATGATCGCACTCTCTAGATTTCCAATGCGTCCCTATAGTGTTGTCCAAATCCTCTTCCGAAAAGTTTCTACTTAGCCAGGATACCTTCGTTCTTTGTAAATTTGCTGTTTTGAAGCAAGCCACGAAGATATGGAGGGGTACAAACCATGATAAACGTATTCTTCTTGAGATCCTTCCAGCTGTCATGGACTTTTTAATATCCTGAGATATTTTGAATTTGAAACTCTGCACCGTTACCTTTTCAGGAATCTCCCAGTTCAGAGATGAAAGACTTGGCAATGGCAAATCTTCGATATTCCCATACCTATCCACTTTAGAGGGAACCACATACTGTGCATAATATATAAAAACCTTGCATTCACTATAAAAAGACATAGTTTGATCGGCATAAATAATGTCTGCCAATACTTTATGAATGGCATGGAAAGTCCCACTTAGGCTTTCCACAGGTTGCCATTCAATACTTGTTGACGGAAAGATATCTACAATGACGAACCGTTTGTTAGAACTTGCATAAATGGAAAATAATTATATACGTTATTCAACTTATAACTTACAATGTGTTCGTTGGGGAACACGTTTGTTTGGAGGCAAGTGCATATCTTTGGCCATGTAAACATGTTGCACCTTGACAAACCAGCCTTCGGGCATAATTTTGAAGGCAATGATACGCCCCTTCCAGTGATGTTTTATATCTTCTCGTTTTCTTCTTTTCACCTTATGAGAGCCCTTGCAAGATGGCAGCATGGTAACCCAATCGTTTACAGCAAAGGTTTTGGGCTCAAAATTTCCATCTACTCCCTGGCTATAGACTGTGCAAGAGTGTATTAAACGAGAAGGGCGCCTGGAGGAAGCCATGAAAAGAATGAAAGCGCAGAGAAAGAAGCTCAAAGAGGGGTGAATGAACTAAAAAGTAGCGCCAAGAACCCAAATGAGTATGTATTGGGCGCCAAAAACAATATTGAAAGATCTCCCGACTTTCAAAAAACTAATTATTAATTTCATCACATCTCTGTCACGTATTTTGTCAGATTTGTAAGTAAGTAACGTCTTTGGGACTCCAAAACATGTCAGACTTTAGGGGTTTTGGCTAAAAAAGAAGAGAGAATCACGAAATGGACTCCACTATCTCTAAAAAAGAGGAGACAAGAATACCATATTCTTGCACACGTGGCGAACTCTCTTTGGCCCTTTCCTTAATCCGGTGATTAACAAAAGAGCATTTTTTGAAGCGTTTTTGGCCCTAATGTTCCAATATACTCATGTTGTATTTGTATGCTTTCATATCCTATGTATAGCCAACAAAGATAGACTTGATAGTCTTCAGATCTAACTTCTTCCTCTTCTCATTCAGCACATGCACATAAGCAATACATCCAAAGTCTTTTAAATGGCTAATATTCGGTTTGTGTCCATACAGTTTCTCATACGATGTAAGATCATGAATACCATGAATACCAACTATAGGAGTCCAGTTCAAGACATATATTGCAATCACAACTGCTTTAGTTCGGCTAATTCTTCTCATTCAGCATAGCTCTTACAGCTTTCATAAGCACTCTATTTTTCCTCTCTACCACACCATTATGTTGTGGTGTGTATAGCTACATGTGAGTTGTCTTTTAATGCCATGAGTAGCTAAATACCTATCAAATTCAGGAGAGATGTACTCACCTCCTCCATCAAATCTCAAGCATGAAATATAACACCCAAAATCTTTATTATTATTATTTTGGAAATATTTGAAAACATCTAGCACTTCATCCTTGTGCTTCAAAATATATAGCCAAGTGTATCTACTGATATAAAGCAGATATAATATTTTACACCACAAAATGACACATTATGTGCTAAAACCCAAACATCTAAATTCACCAATTGCTATGGTCTAGCGCTATTCCTGACATGTGTATGACAAACAAAAATCTTGCTTTCTTTCCAAACTGACAATCTGAACATACATGTCCTAAGTCCATGTATTTAAATCTCAAAAGATCAAGTATCATCTCTTTCTATTGCATAGTTTTCAGATGTAGTATGTTAACATGTCCAATGTGCTTATCCCATATTTCCACATCTCTAATTGCTCCACTTCCATCATGAGCAAACATGGATGCCTTTAGTTTGGGAATACTAGCATCCAAGCTAAGCATCCTACCACCCGTTTACCTTTTGCAATCAACTTGCAGCCATCTTCAATAAAACATCCATCTTTATTAAATCTAACTTGCAAATTCTTCTCAGTCATTTGTCCAACATATATCAAATTTTTAGTGATAGATGGTACATGTAAAACATCATAAAGACTCTTTTTCTTCCCATCATGCATGACTAAATGATATAACACCTATATGCTTGATGTCATGTTGCATATCATCACTTGTACATACATAACCATGAGAGCCTACAATCATCTCATAAAACCACTCTCCATGTGAGGTCATATGATTTGAGGCACCTGAGTCAATGTACCACTTTTTATCATCCTTGCCTTGCTTAGGCATATCCTTTGATACATGTGTCATGGCAAATAGCTATCTGACTAATCATCAATAACATTACTAGAGGATGCATACTTATCATGTTGTTTATCCTTAGGTTTCATGTTAGTCTTTTGTTAATGTATAATGACAATATTTGTCTCTATTCCACATATTATTAGACTACCAAGAACCCCCTTTGTCACTAGGTAATCTCCCCCTGCCTCTGAAATATCCTAATCCTCTTTGACCTTATGCATTTTGATTATTCCAAGCATTTTGTTGCTACTTTCCATTGTTATTTTGAGTGTCACCGTGACCTGAAGAGGCTCCGTAACCCTTGCCACCTCCAACTCTCTGACTAGAGTAAAAGACGATATAACCACGTTTAAGCGAGCTACCGGCCATACGCCATTCAAATTGGTTTATAGGAAAGAGTGTGTGTTACCCCTTGAAATCGAATTGCCAACCATACGGTTTGCAATTAACCATTCTTTGGGGGATCGGGATTCCCTTTTTGAACGTTTCACGACTATAGCCCACCTAGATGAGCTGAAGTTGCAGAGCTTATTACACTAGGAGGTAGCCAAGCGTCGGATGAAGCAGTTGCATGACCTCAGAGAGAAGAAATATACCTTTAAAAAAGGCCAATTAGTCCTCTATTATGATGCACGTAGGGAGATGTTTCCAGGGAAGCTGGAACCTAAATGGGATGGTCCCTACAAGATTGTTAGGTTAGGGAAGAATAGGTCTACAGCCCTATTAGCTGATCTACAGGGAGTAGAGTTTAAGAATAAGGTTAATCTTAATAAGATTAAACCTTATTATTTCTAAGTCTACTAATACAAAGAAATGCATTGCAGGTCCATGCTAGGGATGATTTGAGACCTGCGAAAGAGCTTAAAAGTCGGTTGATGGGTCGGTTAATCCCTTATTTGGAGCACCCATATCTGGAACAAAGATACCATCAGGGGAAACTTATCTGGTGGAGCAAAGGATACAAGGTGATTGAGCAAGAAGACGGAACCTTTGTGTGGAAGATCAAAGTCTTTTGCCATCACTGCTTACGACTGTTGACGAGTATCCCTATTGAGTTCAATGAAGAGAAGGTGGGATGGAGTCGTCAGTTCATCCTCTCAACATGCTAAACTTTGATTATCATAATTATGAATAGAGGAGTTTGTGATGGCCAGCTATGTAAACCCATTGTGGACGTATACATTATTCTTTGACGGAGCGTCCAGGGGCCCTAATAAAAAAGGGAGTGTTGGAGTAGTAATCTGAGATCCTCAACGAAGAGTTACAATGAAGTTAGCTGCTTATCTCGGGGTAGGATTTACTAACAATATGGCGGAGTATAAAGCCTTGATTATGGGACTGCATATTGCCAAACAAGGTGGTATTCGTCGGTTGTTAGTAAAAGGGGATTCCCAATTGATCCTGAATCAGCTAGATGGGACATACTGATGCGACCTAAAATGGGCCGGCACTGGCTCATGCACTAGCGAACCTCTATCATGCGCTCAACAACCCCATGGCCTCGCGGCCAAGAGCGTGGATGACACATACATCATCTTCCTAAACATCTTGTGTTTGTATCATGTCTCGTAGTCCAACTCTAACCCAATTAACACTCCTCAGAGGGAGTCCCTAGCACATTGCCAAATAGCATGAAGTACAAACATAGGAGGTGCTCCCATGGCTGACTGCCGCTACCTCACTGCGACTCTCCTACACCTTGGGGATTGGCCCCTCGATGCGTCGCTAAACATACATAACACAATATCGCACATATTTCCACTCAAGGTACCAATTGATCGTATCCAGGAATGTACAATTTTCCTCACTTTCTTTCCCCTAGGACCCAACGCCTAGCCTGCAGCTTGGGCAACCTTACTCACTCAACGTTGGTCATGATCTTCTAGAAAGCAATTGCCATGCATCCAAGAGATATTATCTGATACCTTTTAAATTTCATGCTTCATGCAAATTATGAATGTCCACGTGCTCAAACAAAGAAAAATCAGCATTGTGCACATGTGGAAAACATTTCTTTTAATGATTTTGACTATTGCTCGTATGCGGCGTTGCATGAACCTAGCACCGAGAAACCCTCGTGCTACTAGATTCTTAATTTTTAATTATTGACCAACCTAAATGGTATGGATAAAAACCAGCAAGCTTTTCATCATTTCATTCAACATTTAAACACCTTTTATACACTCTACCCCCTCACCCGTTTAGGTTGTGCATTATTGATCGGTTTAGGGTTCATTTTCCACATTTTTTCTTGTATGAAAAGTAATAAAAACTCACTAAAACATAAAGATAGGGCTGAACTGAGGCCAAACCTCATACTTCAGACCCCCCATACATCCACAAACATGGTTCTTATTTTTCCTTAATTTTCGGCATTCAAAATCCATTTTCCCCTTATTTTTTATCCATTTTTCCTATTTTTCTTGTATTTTTTTCTCAATATTAAATGATTAAAAATACAAAATGAGTTGTGGGCTATGGCCCTTAGGTTCATTTGCAGCAAAAACACAAATTTAGTTGGTGTATCTTATTATATTTTCCATTTATATCTCAAAAACACCCAATTCTCCCATATTTCACGTGTTTTACGGGTTTAATACTATTAATTTCATCCACAACACTTATGATTTTTTGATTTTCTGAGCATAAACTGATCAAACTCATAGCAAACAACATCATAATGCATAATCATCCCATGGGAACAAATATTCATGAAGCAAATTGCATAAAACATCAATTTCCTTTGTAAAAATGAGATTACCGTTCTTTGCGGGTTGCGGGTTTTTATTTGTCATATCTCGGGACTGATTTCCAGCCACCATTAATGCTCATGACAGTCCACAATCAACAATATTTATTCCTCTTGCACCACGGAGCAATCCGGTCTTCATTGGACAAGCGTCCGCCATCCGTTCTTCTTCTTCTTCTTCACCACATGAATCTGCCTTTAGGGGAGAGAGAGGGAGGAGAGAGAAAGATTGAAATCAGAATTCTTCATAGAGACCGCCATTGGAGGAGCGAAGACCGGCGATAGGACTGGCATCCAGGGGGGATTGAAGCCCCATGATCAATTGGCATGGTTGCTCATAGCATGCATGATGCATCTCCATCCACATAACGCAAAAATCGGCGCCTATTTCTCACGCCTTCCTCCACGTTTTTTGCTCTCCCTCTTCATGTGAAATGTCATGCTACATTAAAAGTTGCATGTCCCCCCCAAAGGTCATGACCACTTGGCCAAACTTTGGTCCATCTCTTCAAATCTTGACCGGTTTCTTGGCTTCTTCCCCGTTCGGACTCCAAATTGAGCTTTAAAAAATCCTGGGCATCCGGCTCGGCATCCCGCATTGGTCGGTAACTCTTGTCAACCCATACGACAGTTTGAAAAATTATCAAAAATCAACAAGTGTCGCTCGGGCGCCTTTAAAGCACTTTGGCGCTTAAAATCATCCTAGATCAAGCCACCGCCTTCGACGTTGAATATTTTTCCCTTGATATTCGTAAATTTTAGCTATTTTTAAGCATTTCTCGGCACCAAAATTTTGCTCTCATTGGCGACCACGGGATAGGGTGACTCAGCCCGTCGAATCCCACAGTAGATTTGCACAAAACAACCAAAGGAAGCATCAAGCTGATACAAAGTAGATATACAATAAAGATAGCACAATGCTCACCCTACCCCCTGACAGAACCAAGGCATGACATCCACAAGGAGTAGGCCTAGCATTATCTGATAGAAGGTCCGAAGCTAGTCACTAACCGACTGCTCCAACACGGCCAAACTAAAAAGAATTGTCAAAGAAGTTGCCCTAAGTGGTGGTCTGAACTACCTACCTAACTAAGGACAACACAACTAGGAGCTCCTACTAGGCGAGGAATCCTATAGCTTGATCAAGAAGTATTCTCTTTAACACATTGCTTCTTTTAGGGTTTTTTTTTTTGTTTCATACTCGGGTATGTAAAAAGGAGGGAGCTGAGTGTAGTGACCCAAAGAGAACAGGGCATCGGCCTCAGGTCCTGTCTCGGTACCCAAGAACCTACCAAGCCCTCGCAAGGAGACGCTTAATCCTTTTCTGACGCTCACTTTTATTTTCGCTCCAACCTTCCTTAATTTCTTCTTTTCTAGCAAGATACCACCCCTAGGAAGACAAGGCATCGACCCTGGGTTTGACTCGTCCCCAGGAACCTACCAGGCCTTCGCTAGGCGATGATCAACTGCTTATAAATTTTCCTTTCTTTTTCTTTTCTATTTTGATAGGGGTTAGAACCCCTTTTTACACACCTTTGTAGTTATATTTATTATCTTTAAGATATTCAAGGTTTTTTTCCTTTATCATCTTTATTTTCCTTCTGCAGGCTTCACTAACTGCCTCACAACTAGGAAGAACTCCTAGAACGGCTACCTAGTAGGCTAGCAGAACAGGGTCATTAGAACTCCCTTCTAAAACAGGTCTTTCAATGCTTGACAATGTCTTTACAGGAGGCAACGACTACTCAAACCTCCCTCAAACACACTGAACCTAAACCTGGGACTTCATGCCTTGGATGCTGGCCCCCAATAAGAAACGAAAAACCCCCCTTAACAAGTACACAAACACATATAGCATAAAAACCATAGTACTCATAAAGGAAAGATATCACCTGGATAGGGCCACAAGAAGCTTCCACGCAAAAAAAGACTCCTTCCAAGCTCTTCTTCGAACCTGTCTAGCACAAAACTCAAACAAGAAACCATTAACTGCACTTGCACTACACAGACAACTGGCCCTCTTGGCCTAATGAAATAAAGCACTTCACTACCAAACTGAATCGGCCCTCTTGGCCTAATGAAATAGAACACTAAAACCTCGCAAACTGGCCCTCTTGGCCTAATGAGATCAAACAGAATAGCACCTACACATCCCTCCTTGGAATAGCACAGATGTACACTAATAGGCTCCCTCCCAAGGAGGAAAAACAGGCTCGTAGCCCTAAACTAAATGCATAAGGTTATGACCCATCCCTCCTGCATAGATAGCAAGAGGCGTACGCATAATATGTTGTCTAATTAACCTATGGGTCCAGGATAACAACGGTAGATTGGTCTGGGCTACTCTCTGCATCACCCATATCAACCATCGTCTGCCATATATTGCATGTTCTGATAACATACCCCACAAGCGACCGGGTCCTGTCTCATCATTGATCACAATATCCAAACTAGGACCACAATTAAAGAAGAGGTCTTCTTCATAAGCAAGATTTGCCAATGAATCCCCAAACTGATTCCAGTAACGTGGGATCAGCTGAAAAGACACTCTCTCAAACTCCTCTAGTAGGGTCATAACAATCCGATGATACATACAAAGAATGGGATTCCGCACTGTGTATGTCCCGTCTAGTTGATTCAGGATCAACTAGGAATCCCCTTTTACCAACAATCGACGAATACCACCTTGTTTGGCAATATGCAGTCCCATAATCAAGGATTTGTACTCTGCCATATTGTTAGTGAATCCTACCCCGAGATAAGCAGCTAACTTTATCGTAACTCTATGTCGGGGATCTCAGATTACTACTCCAACACTTCCTTTTTTATTAGGGCCCCTAGATGCTCTGTCAAAATATAATGTATACGTCCACAATGGGTTTACACAGCCTGCCATCACGAACTCCTCTATTCGTAATTATGGTAATCAAAGTTTAGCATGTTGAGAGGATGAACTGACGACTCCATCCCACCTTCTTCATTGAACTCAACAGGGATACTCGTCAACAGTTGTAAGCAGTGATGGCAGAAGACTTTGATCTCCCACACAAAGGTTCCGTCTTCTTGCTCAATCACTTTATATCCTTTGCTCCACCAGATGAGTTTCCCCTGATGGTATCTCTGCTCCAGATATGGGTGCTCCAAATATGGGATTAACCGACCCATCAACCGACTTTAAGCTCTTTTCCGCAGGTCTCAGATCATTCCTAGCATGGACTTGCAATGCATTTCTCTATATATTAGCATAATTAGAAATAATAAGGTTTAATCTTATTAAGATTAACCTTATTTTTAAACTCTACTCCCTGTAAATCAGCTAATAGGGCTGTAGACCTATTCTTCCCTAACCTGACAATCTTGTAGGGACCATCCCATTTAGGTTCCAATTTCCCTGGGAACAGCTCCCTACGCATATCATAATACAAAACCACTTGTCCTTTCTTAAATGTATACTTCTTCGCTTTCAGGTCATGCAACTGTTTCATGTGACGTTTAACCACCTCTTGGAGTAATAGGCTTTGCAACTTCTATGACCTTATTCAGAAAGTGTATCCCACAATTTGTTTCCAAAATGATATAATGCTTTCGCATAGTAGACGCAAGGGTGAATAGCTCTAGTAAAATTGATGCCCCATTTCTCGAAGGGAAAAGTTACAAGAATAGCATTGAGTAGCTACTTATGATTTTCCCTAAAATCGTGTCTCTAATAGACATCACAATGCTTAACATATGCAAAAGCACCATTGGCCACCAATAGCGAGCACGTAAAGCTTTCTGGGCAGTGAGCCATCCAACAAAATGGCCTCCACATGCTAAATCATGACATTCCTCTAGAATAAAGGGTACCTCATCAAGCACCACTGTAACAATGATAAATCTCATCCATACCTTTCCTATATAAAACACCTGCTATTATTGAAAAGTGAAGTGATTATTGCTTAATATTCCTCTTCTATGATTTAGAAAGATTTTTCATTGGGTTTTTAGTTGACACAGATAATGCGTGACATACACATACTATGATGAAATAGAGGCTGCATCAATTTTGCATATCCTCACAGTCACTAATATTAATCCACTCTTCCTTAGGCTGGCCAAAATCTACTAGCACTCAACACTACCCTGGAGTTTTGGTGACTTTCTCTTAATCTCAATCAAGGTCTTGCAAAGAGATCAACCTCTTGGCTAGGAGATCAAGGGGTTAAAGATTGTTCAGTAATAAGTGCAATCCCTCTGCCTTGGTAAAGAATACCACCTTCTCATAGAGAATATGGTGTTGAAACTTCTTGGTGGCAAACACCATAGCCAAGCAAACCTTCTCCAAATAGCTATGACGAAGCTTTGAAATTTCCAATTTTTGGCTTGTGAATGCAATAGGATGATAAAGTTGTGCCACCCAAATTTGGGATAGGCAACAATAATTGACACTTTACATTGTTCCATGAATATATAAAAAACCTCACCCCTTTTTGGAGCTTTTAAGATTAGCACTTTGGATAATTCCATCTTAGCATCCTCTAATGCCACTTTGCATGATTCTATCCATTCAAAGACAGGGTTGTGAGATAAAATATTTGTCAAGGTAACAAGTGCTTAGTTGATGCATTGATAAATCAACGACGATAGTACCCCACAAATGAAACAAAACTGTGAACTTCCCTAGGGCAAGTGGGTGGGCTTAGGGCCACAATAATAACCCCCTTTTTAGAGTCAATGGCAATACTAGCTGCACTCACAACATAACCCAACAACAAACCATAAGGCACCTCAAATACACACTTTTGAGGGTTCAATGCTATGCAATACTCACATTATCGCACTCAAAGTATGCACATAAAACAATCAAATATCTATGGCAAGTCATGGTAGCTGCCCAAAAATCATCAATAAAACCTCCAACTCTTTAGGGGATATATCGATAAATGTATTATCAGCCTTTCTTTGCCAAGACCCAGGCGCATTACATAAGCCAAAAGCGATCACATGGTACAAAAAAGTGCCAAAAATTATAATAAATGTCATATTTAACTTATCCTCTTCAGTAGGCTATTTGATTATAGCCCACAAAGAGGTCCATGAAAGAGTATATCTCTCACCCTGCTAGCTAATCAATAAAGGGTAGATGAAATAATCCTTCACCATCTGCTTCTTCAATTCCTCAAAATCAACACACATGCAGATTTGATTGTTCTTTTTCTTTCTTATTACTAGTGGTGAGTACCATTCTATATGTTCAATGGGAAAGATCAGACTAACCTTTCTTAAGCGCATCAATTCCTTAAAAGAGGCTCTCTCAACTCAAAAGGCATATTTCTAACATTCTGCTTCACTGGCTTACTACCTTCTTGTTGAGGAATAGACAAATGATGTATGCTCTAGGAGGAGATGCCATGAATCCCATATGCATAGTGAGGAGAGTGGAACAAGCTAGAAAGCTAAGGTTGTACTTGACTCTTATTTCAATGCAATGCTATTGTCCTTTTAATCAAGTGTCAATGTCATTGTCCATACACACAATAATGTGTTTATGAGTCCAAGTCTCAATATTGGAACCTAATTCACTTTTGTTAGATTTGGTCTTGTCACAATCTATGTCCTCATGAGTCTTGTCTACATTTTCCATCCTCCATTGCTCATGCCATGTTCTAGATCCACGTCTTTTGACATGGTATCAGAGCTCAGCTGAGCATGGCCCACTAGCTTAATCTAGCTCTCTTCTTTGCTATCTCAAGATTTCTTAACTTTAATCTAGCTCAATGCTAGCTTATAACCTCATTTTCATATCTACCCTCAGCTTTCATGGCTGCCATAGCTAGTCTGCACCCACCTCTGTTTGAACACTTGAATCTCTTCATCCAGGTGAAATCTTGGCAGGCTTCCTTCTAGAAATCTCTTCCCTTTCTTAGGGCACTTCTTCCTGGCACATAATAGTAGGACATTAGCCACTCTATGCATCAGCATTTTCAATATTGCAGCTCACTGTCAAAATCTGTGCGCCTGTCCTCCTTGTCTTATGTACGAATCTCCACACAGGCCGTGATCTATTATGTAGCAAGCTATAGGGAAATGAAATTCCACTAGAAGATATTTTTCCTCACTAAGAATCTCTGCTAGTGGCTCCTCGAATGTGCTATAGTAAATAAAAAACTAGTGGTTTGTCAAAACCCTAAACAATCCACCATAGCCATTATAACTCAAGCCATTTTTCACTTCATTTTCCACTTCATTCCAACACACTGAAGCCTCAAACACTTAGGTCTGATCAGTTTCCAATAATAGAAATTATCAAGAAGAAGATTTGGAACATCAAGTATCAACTATCGAGCTCAACATCGAGTCTTCAAGGCATAGTCAAGGCATAATATATCTTGATACTCCATTAGTGCTTCTTAGCACTTGGATCATCAACTCACTCAAGAACAACTCATTTTTTATCCCATATCAGTTGCTTATTGTAATGCCCTAATCAATCAAATCTCTTGTAAGTATTAACCCCTTTGAAAAAGGATAGAGACTACCCGAGTACGCTCGTGGTAAGACCTCCTTCAAAACGAGTGAACTTGAGCAAATAGCTAAATTCAATGGTGAAGGCTTTCATGCCTGGAAGGAAAATACCATGTACCACCTCATGAGGAAAGACCTCTAGGATCTCTTTGAAGATGATAAAAGAGATGCAAATGGCTAGAAAGAAGATTCAGAAAGTGGGATCCTTTGCAGTAGCTCCACCAAAAACCAAAGAATGGAAGAAGATGAATAATAAGGCACTAGGCATCATTGCATGGGGACTAAGTGATGATGTGCTACATCATATCTCTAGCATCAGAGATGCTTGAACTACTTGGGAGGAACGTGATATGATCTTTGGCACCCACGTAAGGAATTCAAAGGTAAAATTACTCGTGCAGTTTTATAAATTGGATATAAAAGATAGTGCTTTCACCATGACCTGTTGAGAGTGGAAAAAGACTGAATTTTTGACTGATTTTTGTTGTTTTTGAGGTTTGAATGATTGATTTTTGATGGATTTAGAGTGATATATGGTTGTTAATGGAAGTATTTGAGAGTGTTCTAGATGATATTGATTATGTTTTGGAAGTTCATGATGATTCTCAGTGGAGATATGAAGCTCTATGATGTTCTATAGAGGTTTTGATTGGTTCTGTAGACCTTCTGTAGAGCCTCTGTCTCTACTATGTCTCTATACTGTAACTGTACTGTAGCTGCTTTGGTGTTGTTCTGTAACCCTTTGTAGACCTTTTGTAAGTGTTCTGTACAATGTATGTGTGACTTTGGAAAAGTTTTCTAACCTTTGGAAAGGATGAATCTAAGTTCGAAAGAGCTAAAACAAATGGAAGAAGCAGCTTGATGGGACCTCAAATGATCCGGCAGTGGCTATGGCACTAGCCGGACCTCATGCTCATAACAGACAAACACACCCTTACGGCCTTGCGGGCCAGGAGCGTCTATCTGCTGCTAAAGGACAAACTGTCCTAAAGCCTAATCTATGCATTTATAGTTTTGTAGTCCAATGTTTCCCCTTCTATAACATAGAGGGAGAACCCTTACACATTGGCAATAAATGCCACGATAATCACATACACGGGAGGCAACCTCTCAGTGGAATCACTACGGCCCCACTATAGCTCTCCTACATCGCAGGGATTGGCCCCTTGATGCACTGCTCAACATATAGAACAAGCGATCAAACTCCACTCTTTCATTTTGAAAGTATTCTAGGAGATACCATGTGTACTTTCAAAATAATTCCCCAAGAAATGAACGTCTATCCTACAGCTTAGGTTGCATTTCCGCACTCAAGCGTGGGTTATCGTAATCGAAAACAGGTGCTATGCATCCAGTCCTTTGTATTTTGATACCATGGTCGACATGCACATGCAAAAGTGGATGATTCTAAAGTGCTCAAATATAATTTTCAATCAGAAACGTGTTGTGCACAACCAGGCTCTACAATGCTCATTCACTAACTCGTTGCGGCGATGTAAGGATAGCACCGAGACAACACCTGTGCTACTATCCTCTTAGTTAAAATACAACAAACTCTATATCATGATATACATAAAAAAATTAGCAACAATCAGCACGCAAATCGCACCATTCAAACATCCCAACCCCCTACGTTTAGGTATTGCTTTCGTTGCATAGGTGTAGAGGTTCATTTTGTCATGTTTTGACGTATGAAAAGCAATAAATCACAAACTTTGACAAGGAGATAGGGCAAACAAACCTCATGCTTTGCCACTACCATACATCCACAAACAATCACTATATTTTTCTTATTTTTGTGAAGCATATTTCTATTTTTTCCCTTATTTTCTTCATTTTTTTGATTTATTTATCAATAAAATATGTTATTTTCTGATTTTTCTTGTTCCAATCACTTCAGCATACTAACATTTAATTTATTTTCCATTTTCTCCTCCCATAGGAACACATTTCACCAACTCAAAACGACAAAACTATCATTTTACCGCTTAAAAACCGCATTTCGGGTTTTACGAGAATTAAATAGCGCATGTAAATCATTGCAAAATCAAAATTTTTTGATAAACAACAACTAATCATGATACAACTAGCACTCTAACAAATTTTCATCCAATAAGAACATCATTACCATCATAAAATACCAAAAAACCCTTCATTTTCTTCATAAAAATGGTCATACTGTGTTTTTACGAAACCCGAGACGCATTAAATGGGTGCGTGACCAGCAGACGGAGCCTCCATTGCTCTCAATCCAATGCTGCACAGCAATCTTCAGCATCTCCATCAATCTCCATCACCATTTCCTTCAATATCCTTCCCCGTTCCTCCTTCAAGATAGTGCACATGAAGAGCCCATAGAGAGGAGAGAGAGGGAGGAGAGAGAAAGACTAGATTATGATCTCTTCATTCAGTCAGCCATATCTCGCGCGAAGACCAGCGATATGATCAGGGAAGAAGGAGAATTTGCCGGGCATTGTCTGTTAGATAGGTTGCTTGTATGCTCCATTCATGATTTGTGGGGGAGGTGGGGGGGGGAGCGATTTATTCGACGCCATTTTTGGCGTGAAGATGCTGTGGCCACGTGAAAAAATGAGGGAGGGGGGGTGCCTCCTCCCAAAGGGCACCCCCTTTTGGCCTAAGTTTTGTCCACCTTTTCAAATTTGGCCAATTTTTTGCCTCTTCTGCGTCCGGACTCCGATTTGTCCTCTAAAAAATCCTGCACATCCATCTCGGCATCCCGCACTGACTGGCAACTCCTGGCATCCCGTACGTCAGTCGAAAAAATTATCAAAAATCCACAAGTGTCTCTTGGGCGCCTTTTAAAAGCCGTCTTTCACTTGGTGCTTAAAATCGTCCTAGCTGCAGCCGCCGCTGTCAAAGGATTTGTGAAAGCAAAGTCGCGTCTTCAGAAGACCTTGATAAATTTCAGGATAAAAGATCGAACATATGAATAAACAAGATGAGAAAATAATGTCAGGACTCTATTTTATTTCTGTCAATAAGAGTATCAAGATTCAAGATGAAGAAATCCGAGCAGCCTCTCGAATGCATAGATCATATATACATTTCAAAGAAAATTTCCAAGAGTATGGTCTTCATTGATGAATGTTGCCTTTCAGTTCTATCAGCCGTTAAAGGTCACAATCCATGTCTCAGAGCTTTTCAAACACTTGGAATTCGAGGTGCCCGACGCTCAGCATGACAAATTGCAAAGATGTCAAAAGCTCGCTCCTTTCTCTCAAAAAGCTTTTAATACACATGAACTACACCATTATCTTCTTCTGCAATTTGTCATTTTCATCTGATAAACCACTTAGTTTGTGAGAAGCCTTTTAACAGATCCACATGCATGTATTATGGTGGATGTCAAATCTTGTTTCAATACTAACTCCACACAATGCAGCTTCAGGACACTTATAAACTCTGAATCAAACTGGTTAACTGTGTACCAAGCCCAACCAGTGAGCTCCTTTGAAGGTTTCAATTCAGCTAGCATGTAGACTTTCTTGCTTTTGCTTAAGATTGATTTGACTGCCTTTATCAGAGAGTGTGTGTGTTTAATGAAAAGAGAGAGAGAGTGTGTGTGTGTGTATACACTTCACCTTCAATTGAAATTTTAACCAATTTTGGAAATAAACACAAGTTTTGGGAGAAATGAGACCATTGTCTGTGCATTCGTGCAAAACAGGACAAACTCCACAAGGAATACTGGTGAAGGCTGAAGATTCAGAAAACCGACTTTGTGAGCCTCGATACAACACAGTGTCCTTATATATACCAAGTTTTTGGACACATATCATGTCTTCCGTCTGTGTTCACAGTCTCTTCTATCTCACCATCCAGCACTAGTATATCCATAAGCTGCCAGATTTTCTTACAGCATCAGCAATAGTCTCCACAGATGTCAAACTTTTCCAGCAAGTCTCGCTCTCGTAAGCGGAACAAAATCAGATGGAATTCTTTGCCTTGTAGAACCAAATTCTCTGTTGATTTTGAGATTGAAGGTAGGTTGAAACGCCTCGCAAAATACGTCAACAATATGACGAATTACAGCATAGAAAACCAGTCCAACCGTCACAGAGAAAAACAAATTCCGCCGTCATGAGTACCTACAATCTGCCGCTCTGTCTTTTCCAAATTGTTTGTGTGGATGAGAACGACTGGGAGTGAGATCAATAACACTGTCCTTCAGATATGCTGGAGTAACCTGTCGATCTATGACACAATCTCTAATACAATCTCGACAGTCACAACAATTGCCATGGTCACCAACATCAATACATCGGTCTTCTCGGTCTCAATTATCACTACAATGGTTCTTGCACTCTCGATTCACACCTGCAGGTGGTTCTTTTTATTTTTGCACATCTTGCTGCCGTCTGTACTAAAGCATCAGACCGAGTCTTCAAAGACAATCAGGAGCACACCCCAATGGGCAACTTTTCTTCTCCACTAATACTCTGTTCCTCTTCACTTGTTTTTCTGCGCCTTCCTCCCGAATACTCCTCTATTTTTCTTCTCGTCTAAAATCCTCCTCGCGCTCGTCTGCCTATTGTCCATGGTTATGAGTGTCTTCAGTGCTGGGTATATCCCACTCGACTAGATTGATCGCTGGCATCGGACGTCTCCTCCTTCCAGTCCATCCATACTGCTCATTGAAGTCGCAGAGCACCGTTTTTCCTATTTGTCCCCTCTCTCCCAGATTAGCGTAATTCCTCTTCTTTTTCTGTCACATACGCCTCTTTTTTCCCTCCCTCTTTAGCTTTTCAAAAATCCTTTTCTTTTTTTTAGTCTCCTCCTTTCCTTTCCATTGAAAAAGCTCATCTCCCTTCCTTCCGTCCAGCGCAGAGTAAGCTACTTTTGCCTATTCCAAGACAGCCCAATATAGGCATAGCTCAATGGAGCAAATTTAATAAGACTCCTGAATTCCTCATACCGCCTGCCATGGAATAAGATCCTTATCATCCACAACAACACAATCGGTTTTTGTTACAATGCAACACCAAAAGGTCACCATGAAAACACTGAACAGAATAACCACCATCTGAAATTGACACAATCTTAAATCCCGTCCCGCCGGCTTAGAGTACATATGTCCAACCACCACCCGCACATCAAAGGAAACACTCCAAGTTCAATTAGCAACAGGAAAGCAACTTTGAACAATGTCATCAAGTAATTCAGCCCTGCCACAACATGTCTTGCCACAGATGGAGCAGCCTCAGTCATTGAGCTCAAACCATGAATCCGTCCTACTGTCAATGGCTCCCCTCTGCTGAGTCTACGAGCAATAGTGCTGATGGATTTTGGCAAGCAATGGTTCCAGACCTTTTTGCAGCAACATGTATCAACATAGGCTGAAAGCATCTCATCATGTGCACCACTATGCCTCTAACTCCTCCTCACTATACTCATGTGCAGAAAATAAATGTAATCACAACAACTAAGTATGCACAAAGTATCAAATCGCACACACAACTTTCGGGTGGTTTTCACACCTCGAATGCGCAGCAATACGACATCCACCCCCTCTAATCCTATGCATCCTCCGGATGGGCCAACTACCCATGATCGTTATCATCAAGATCCACAAACAGATCAATCTCTTTATTATGCATTTCCGGTAGATCAACAAGATTATCTGTCTCTTCCATTGGAGTTTCTTGTCGTTGCTCTTCTCTTGAAAATTCTTCCAATGCATAGTCCTCATCATCCCTTTTCTTGAAAATCTTGATTCTTTTTCCAGCAATAGGTACTCTAAGCATTGTCCCATCCAATTCTGTCAGCTCATATGTTGCATTATCAAAGACATGTCTGACTATGTATGGCCCAAACCATCTTTTCACCATCTTCCGAAGTGCAGTATGCTGATTTTCAAGACTGCTATCAAACACCAATACCCAATCTCCCTCTTCTATTGCTCTTGGCCGTAAGCGATGCCTACTGTCAAACCTGTCCTTATTCCTTAGTCTAGCAACCTTCAACCTATCAATAGCTAGCTGAATATCCTCAGGTCTCCTCTCCAGCTGTCGAATCCGAAGAGCTAAGAGCTCCTCTCTCGTCAAATCCTCCTGCCAAGGTAAAATTGACTAAGTCAAAGCACAAGTCTCAATCGGCATAACAGGTTTCTGACCATACATCAACTCTGCAGGCATATATTCTATGGTAACACTATGAGTCGTACGATCAGCCCATAAAGCAAATGGTAGAAGTCTTGGCCATTCTCCAATCCGTCCTCTGCATGCTTTGGCTAATGCTTTCACTATCGGCGGATGCCCTCTTTCACTCTTTCCGTTTCCCTCTGGATTGTATGCTGTGGTTAGAGCCAACTTGATTCCTAGCTGAAAGAAAAACTCCCTAGCTTCATCTGCATCCAATTCACCACGATCTGCAGTGATCTTACCCACACAACCATACCTGCAGAAAATTTCCTCCAATAAGAACTTACACACTGCACTAGTGGTCTTCGTTCTCAAAGATCTGCCCTCAACATGATTAGAAAGATCCTCTCTAGCCAAAACAATGTACCTCATCTGCCATAGACCCATAGGCATGGTAACCAAATCAACTACCCACTTATAATGAATGCATAGCGGATAGGTCGGATGAAGCTCATCTCTATGACGCACTACTGAATACATCTGGCAGTCTCTGCAAGTCTCAACAAAGTGAGAAACATCTCTATACATGCCTTTCCACCAATATTTCTCCTTGATTTTCTCATAAGTAGCCCATACTCCTCTATGACCAGCCCAAGAACTCTCATGAAACTCCCTCATCACCTGTAACTGTGTCTCTTTATCACAGACAACCCGCAAAGGTAATCCGCCTCTTTTCTTCGGATGCTTCCAAAGAAATCCGTCCTTGAGAAAATAACCATAAGCTTTCCTTCTGATCTTCTTGAACTCTTCATCTGTCCATTCATCTCTTTTGCTTAGTGTACTAAGGTACCTGCCAATCTGCAACCAATCTCCAACATAAAGTTCTTCTATGAAAGCCACAATATCATAGACATGACAAACATGATCAACCATAGTGGCTGAAATTTCTGCATCATCCTCTTCTGCAAGTAGAGTCTCCTCATCATCATATCTGGCTCTAGACAACATATCTGCCACTGGATTATCCTTCCCTGCTATGTGTTTAAATTCCGGATTTAATGACTTGATGTATGCAATCCATCTCAACATGGCTATATCCGGAGTAGAGCAACTCGTGATCATACCAATCAATGGCAAGCAATCTGTCTCTACCACAACTGAAGCGCCAATAAAGTACTCCTTGTCACATTTGAGAGCCGTGACAATTCCCAATAACTCCCTCTTGATTTGCGGATATCTCCTCTGTCTCTCGTTTAGGACTTTCGCCCCAAACCGAATAGCATACCTATTTCCATCTGCATCATCTTGACCCACAGCCCAACCTATGCCAATTGGACTAGTGTCAACTGTCAATACAATAGGCCTTTCACAATTATAATCCGCTTTCCTGAGAGTAGGAGCATTCTGCAATAACTTCTTCAATTTCCGCATGGCTTTAGTGTGGCTCTCATCCCAATAGAATTTCTGCCCCTTTCGAAGCAGCTGATACAAACAATCTGCTATGTGTGCAAAATGAGGTATCCAAATCATATAAAACACACAAGCACCAATGAATCTCCGTACCTCCGAAGTGGTAGAACAATACTCTGCAATCGTGCCTATAGCATTCACCTTATCAGGTGAGGGTTTCCTGCCATAATATCCACACATATGCCCAACAATGATAACCTCATTCACTCCAAAAACATATTTTTGCCCTGAAAGTGTCAAGTTCACTTCTTCTAGCCTGGCCAAAATCTTCTCACATGCTGAAATATGATTAGCCACAAAGTATTTGCATCCCTGTTCATTTAGGCTCTCATTTTTCTCTTCTTCTGCACACCCCTTAATGGGCACATCATCCAAGAAAGGCATAGTAAGTTGAGGTATGTAATCACGAAGGACCTTATGCATGGCATTCATCATATGCGCAACAGAATTAGTGGCACCTTGAGGCAAGGTACACATCCTGACAAGCCCAATAGGAGTTCTCATGGTGGTTATGTCCCTGCTTTCCAAAGCCAGCTGAAACTGATCATATCCTGAATACAAATCACCCAAAGAATAGATGGCACGTCCAGCAAATGCCTCTGCAAACTCATCCACAACTGGACCTATACCAACATTCTTGATAGTAACTCTGTTCACTAGCTGCATGTCCTGAATAAATCGGAGAGTACCATTCTTCTTTGGAACTGTAAACCACCTGTTTGAGTATGGTGCAGATGAAGGCTCAAGGATTCCCATCCTGATTTTCTCATTCAATAAATCAATTAACTTTGGCAAGTGTGCTTTAGGCACTGGAATAGGTCAGAGATTCCATGGGATATGAGGAATAGTAAAAATGACCATAGGAGCAACAATATCAGGATTCACACATCCAATCTCATGTGGGACAAAAGCAAATCCCCTTCCATGATGCTCAAGCATATCCTGAAAGCATTGCTTCTCTATGGGTAGCAAGAAATCACCATTTCCAATTTTCAATTCAGCAAGAGTCTCTGCTGAAAACTTATGACCAATATGCTCCGGATTCCTCAAAATTTGCTGTTTAGCAGCCCTCTCTATTTGCTGAACACTGTCAGATGGAAGCGGTACAGCAACCGGCTTCACCTTCTTATCCACAGTTTTGTATTTCGTGTTAACCCTGGCTTCATTATGCTCTTCTGCATTACATAAACCTTGCTGTAAATCAGCAATTCTGCACTCCAATGGCTGAATATTCTCAACCCTCTGCTCTATGGACAGCATAGAAACAGCCCCAAACTCTGAATGCTGAAATATTTCAGCAGTAAACTCTATTGGCTGAAAATTTTCAGCCCTCTGTCTCTCTGAAAGCTGATCATAACCAGCTGGAAACTCTGTTTGCTGAATTTCTTCAGCACTCAACACTCTTTGCTGAGTTTCCTCAGCCTCTGTCTCAATCTGTGACACAAAATCTGCAATTTCATGAAACATGTCCAGGGATTGCACTAATACATTACCATGACAATTCAGCATATCAGTTTTCAGCATATCTCCCATTTCTGTCATCGTATCTGCACAAATCACACTGTCATACATCCCATCTATGTGCTCATCATCCTCCAAAATTCTTGCATTTTTCAAAATTTTCTCCTTCCTGCATATATACTGCATGGCAGCTCTAGGCAACCTAGAAGTCTTCTGATAACTCATTGAACTGTTTGCTGAAATCCCAACATAACCGGAGGAGAAAACACTACTGCTGCCAGGAGGCGAGAACTCCAATCTCCTCTGCTCTGTACCACCATCGTCTCGCGAAACGGCGGTACCTAATGAAAACCCGAATCCCTCACAGTGGGCAAGGGTGCATCTCTGAGAGTATCTCTGTTTCTAACATGGTTCACACATACAGTCATAAACTGAACTGCTCTCATACCATCTTTACTGCGAATCCGTGCATAAGCAGATCCATCATCCATGACCTTTGTTTCCATGCGCATCTCTGTAATGAATGGCTGACCAAGAATTATGGGATAAGAGCATGAATCCTGCACAAAGAAATGAAAATCTTCCTCTACATCACCAATAGAAACCTTGACACTAGGACAGGCAGCATACAAATCACCTGCAGTGTTATTGGCGGCTCTCATACGCCACCCATGCTCTACATCCATAGGCCATCTGTTACTCTCATAAACTCCACGAACTATGAGATTAATCTCTGAACCATGATCAACCAATGCAACATAAGGCACCTGTTTCTCTCCAATCTTTACCATCGTCTCTGTAGTTGCCCTAGCCCAATGGCTCCGCGAAAAGTGACTACACGGTATCAAAACAGGCTCATCAATTTCAGCATAATGCATAGGCTGAACCCTCTTCTCTACCTGCGGAAAAACAGAAGCATTATCAACCATAACCTCATCATCACTCTCATCCAACTCCCCAATTAAAACTCCCTGTGTATCAGTGGTAGACAATGCATGTCTTTTCCTCTTCAAGACCTCCTGAAACTGATCCTGAAACTCTTTTTTTGAGATGCCCAAAATCTCAGAAATAGTGAAAGTCACCTCACTGCCAAGTATTTTATCATTAAAGATTTTCTTCATGTCTGTAGATGTCTCAATATCGGACATCAATCTGAATCCTGGCTGCTTTCTCTCTCTAGGCTCTTGCCTCTTTTCTCTCTTTTGAGCATCCTCCATCTGTCGATCTGGCCCTGGTCTTGAAGACGGTCCTGCAGTAGGTGGAGTAACAAACTCACCCCCTCTAGTCTTCTTAGCTGCACTTGGATTTTCTTCATCCCTCTTACGCTTCTCCTCAACAAATACATCTGCACAATGAGATTTAGCCAAATAAGCATAAATAGAATACCTGTCAACAGGCGAGTCCCAACCTGTCTCAGATCTGATGCTAGAGCCTGCACTAGTCAAAACAGTTTGCTGAATTTTCCCCTTGTTTGCAGTCTCCATAGCATAAGTCCATAGTGCGGACTGAGTCTCCAATCCCTTCTCAATCTGTACTCCATATGCAGAAGCATCACCTCTAGCTGTCACATAAGAAGTACGCGCAGCCATGTCCTCCACTAACTTCTTCATTTCACCTTTACCAAAGTTGGTAGCAAGTGGAGCTCCTGTCTCAGTCAACCAAATCTTACCATCTTGCCCTCAATATACCAAATTCTGCCTCCTTTCATCCTGGAAAGAGTCACAATCCTTGCAATGCTGATGCTCCGTACTATCACACCAAATACATCTCCGATCTCTCCTAGGTGCACTAGGAGCACTCCTAGGTGCAGTAGGAGCACTAGAAGAAGTAGTAGGCACAGTTGAAGCAAACTGCTCCTTCAACTTTCCCACTAACTCCGCTTTGACTGACTCAAGTGTCAAATCTGTGATGCCTTTGATTATGTCATCAAGAGAGGTAGGCACCGATGGAGCGGATGGTTTTGGAGCAGAAGGTGTAGGCATCGGTCGTGGAACAGGAGGAATAGGTGGAGTAGAAACAGTAGGCTCTGGCATAGGCCAAGAAACTGGCTGAGGAGGAGAAGAAATAACAGGGATAGAAGTAGGCATAGGAGCAGATGATGGTGTAGGTGTCATGGAACCATTTTGTAGGCGAGTCTTCCATATCCTCCTCTTGGTCAAAGTCGAGACTGCATCCTGAGCATCCTGCCAATCAGTTTTAAGACCCATAGGCTTCGTGCGATCTTCAAGAAGCTCACCCAATTCTTCTTGAAGAGCAGGATCTGCAGCTTGCAAGAAAAGCTCAACTTTTTCAACATCCAATGATCTTTGTTCAATGGCATCAAGCTGACTATACCTCTCTTCGAATTCTCGAATCAACTCCGAAGCAGCAAGACCTTTGTTTGGCATGTAGACCCACTCTCGGAATGACCGTCGAGTAGCCATACCAAAGTCCTCAAGGAAGTATTCTTCTTTCAAGGCCTTCTTAAAATCTTGCCAATGTGTATTTTGAATAAAAAGATCAGTCACTTTTGTCCTCAAAGCAGGTGTGACAAGACGAAGGAAGTACTTACTCATAAGTCCAACAGGAACTCCAAAAAACCCCATCTTGATCTCATATGTCTTCAAATATGCTGAAACATTATGCCCATCAAATAGCTTCTTCTCACTCTCAACTGCTTCAATAGCCTTAGTCGCGCTGTTTGCATTCTCCTGCTCCGAATAGAGTTGCCTTTGCTGAGACAACTGATGTTGATGCAATTGTTGTTGCTGCTGCATATACATTTGTGTTTGCTGATTTTGGAGCTGCATATACATGGACATATTCTGCAAAATCTGTTTTCATTAGGGCCAAAAACACTTCAAAAAATGCACTTTTGTTAATCACGGGATTAAGGAAAGGGCCAAAGAGAGTTCGCCACGTGTGCAAGAATATGGCATTCTTGTCTCCTCTTTTTTAGAGATAGTGGAGTCCATTTCGTGATTCTCTCTTCTTTTTTAGCCAAAACCCCTAAATTCTGACATGTTTTGGAGTCCCAAAGACGTTATTTACTTACAAATCTGACAAAATACATGACAGAGATGTGATGAAATTAATAATGAGTTTTTGGAAAGTCGGGAGATCTTTCAATATTGTTTTTGGCGCCCAATACATACTCATTTGGGTTCTTGGCGCTACTTTTTAGTTCATTCACCCCTCTTTGAGCTTCTTTCTATGCGCTTTCATTCTTTTCATGGCTTCCTCCAGGCGCCCTTCTCGTTTAATACACTCTTGCACAGTCTATAGCCAGGGAGTAGATGGAAATTTTGAGCCCAAAACCTTTGCTGTAAATGATTGGGTTACCATGCTGCCATCTTGCAAGGGCTCCCATAAGGTGAAAAGAAGAAAACGAGAAGATATAAAACATCACTGGAAGGGGCGTATCATTGCCTTCAAAATTATGCCCGAAGGCTGGTTTGTCAAGGTGCAACATGTTTACATGGCCAAGGATATGCACTTGCCTCCAAATGAACGTGTTCCCCAACAAACACATTGTAAGTTATAAGTTGAATAACGTATATAATTCTTTTCCATTTATGCAAGTTCTAACAAACGGTTCGTCATTGTAGATATCTTTCCGTCAACAAGTATTGAATGGCAACCTGTGGAAAGCCTAAGTGGGACTTTCCATGCCATTCATAAGGTATTGGCAGACATTATTTATGCCGATCAAACTGTCTTTTTATAGTGAATGCAAGGTTTTTATATATTATGCACAGTATGTGGTTCCCTCTAAAGCGGATAGATATGGGAATATCGAAGATTTGCCATTGCCAAGTCTTTCATCTCTAAATTGGGAGATTCCTGACAAGGTAACAGTGCAGAGTTTCAAATTCAAAATATCTCAGGATATTAAAAAGTCCATGACAGCTGGAAGGATCTCAAGAAGAATACGTTTATCATGGTTTGTACCCCT
Organism: Lygodium microphyllum; assembly: GCF_053477565.2. Taxonomy (NCBI): domain Eukaryota; kingdom Viridiplantae; phylum Streptophyta; class Polypodiopsida; order Schizaeales; family Lygodiaceae; genus Lygodium; species Lygodium microphyllum. The sequence continues at coordinate 132,877,149 of NC_141138.1, forward strand.
CCATATCTTCGTGGCTTGCTTCAAAACAGCAAATTTACAAAGAACGAAGGTATCTTGGTTAAGTAGAAACTTTTCGGAAGAGGATTTGGACAACACTATAGGGACGCATTGGAAATCTAGAGAGTGCGATCATAAAGGTGATACCTTGAGGTGCAGTGCATGCCCTCAATCCTTGGCTTTGTCTTACAGTATCCCTGGCCAAAATCTTGCTTTGGCCTTTGATTACAGGCGATACAAACTAAGATTGGGTATTTGGGTTCCCTTGGATTCTGATACAGAGAACACACCATATAAACTTGTGGTGCACGTTTTTCCGCATGAAGAAGTAAAGAAGGTGAGTGTTACTTCCAATTGGAGTCTGAAAGATGTGAGGGATACCTTGGAATTGCTAGACAATACATCCCCTAGATATAAGTTCAAAGTGAATGGTGTAACAATTGGTAAAAGAGCCGAGCGCTCTTTCTTTTGTACGAGTTGTTTGTCTCCCACAATTGTGAGTTTGGGGCCTTAAGAATGAAAACTTGGCAGGAATTTATCTTAATAGACTGTCCTTAAGATATTTTTTAATGGGAACTTCATAAGCTATTGTGAAGCAAGTCGCCTTTCGAATGTGTATAAATAAAATGTACATTGCATCCGATTTACAAGTGAAAATTTTCATTACACAATGAGATACAAAAATTGCATAAAAATGTACAAGGCCAAAATAATAAGGCTCGTGTATAAAATGTACATTACATTCGATTTACAAGTGAAAATTTTCATTACACAATGAGGTACAAAAATTGCATAAAAATGTACAAAGCCAAAATAAAATGGCTCGTGTATGCTTATGTTTGCTATTTTCATTCTTTATCGATTTCTTCAAAGATATTTTTTCTCACAGGGCCTTTCTTTGATTGTTGAAAAAATTTGACCTTTATAGGTAGTCTCCTTTCTTGGGGCTTAAGAGGGGATGGATCAAATTTAAGAGGAGAGAGCAGTGGCATTCCTTTTTTCTTAGACTCTGCAGCAGTGGTCCCATTGCCTTTTCCCTTGCCCTTGTCTTTACCATTGCCATTGTCTTTACCCTTTCCCTTAACCTTTCCCTTGCTTGTGCCCTTGGCCATTGAAGTTTTGGGAGGAAGAGGGGAGTCAGGATCATACGGTGTGATTGCTTTGTCTAGAATCAGCTCGATGCATCTCTCCCTTATCCACCAAACATATGATTCAGGATAGTCTCTACACTGTAAGAATAAATGTTATAAGTTAGTGAAAAGACATCATGATAAGGGTTACACAAACATCAAATGAAATAAACTTACATTCACTCCTTCTATTTGTAACAGCTTTGAATCCACTGTTCTGCAAATGTTTGAGATAACTCTCCATCCACAAGAATGCGCATCGCTTTGCAATGGAACTTCTTGTAGAAGAAAAGTATACGGCCTTTGAGGATCATCAAGATCCTCGTATGTTGTATCCAAAAATGTAGAAACGAGTCTACCAGCACTGCAAAAGGAAGCTTTGTAAGTTCAAAATATTATTTATAAAAGAAATCAAAGTAAGTAATTTTCTTCCAACATACATTCGTGCTTGACCGTGAACACCGCTGAGAGAATTCATAAAGATAATTTCCCTTGAAAGACAATTAATGTAGATGAGACTCCAATGCCCTCTGCAAATTCATAAAAGAGGTGAGTAGAAGGGTGAAAGCAAATGAACATAAATTCTCCTCTACAGAAAAAGAAAAATACATTTCTACATAAGGGAAAAAGATGTGGTAATTTCTCACACTATCGAAGCTACAAAAAAATGGTGAAATATTAGAACCAGATTTTGCAAAAAGTCCCACAGAGAGAAGTGGATCAACAATGTATATGGTTCTACGGATATCGAGAGTGAGAGAGGACACCAATGCCCTGCAGATAATAGCAAAAGCTATTCAATACCAATTTCATCCAAAATATAATTGAAAAGACTTAACTTATGCAACAAAAAACCTTACCTTATGCAACAAAATACCACGGAGTCAGATAGTTGGACATCCCTTTTTTCCAACATGGGCTTGTCCTCGGGAGATATACTAAGATATTCCTCCTCAGATTCCCCAACAACATTCACAAGAATCTGCCCATACGCTTTGCCCATCCTCTCGCTGTTGACGGGAGCAAGTGATGCGGCTTTCCTCTTGTAAACATCGTCTTTAGTTTCAAACACCTCCTGATTTTCTTCACTCAAGAAAGCCTCCTGCTAGGTGGCACCCCTTGTAGGGTAAAGGTCACTAACATCTTCAACATTTAGCTTTTTCTCTTTCCTGGACAATTTTGGGGGAACGTTAAGGATTTCAAAGGCTTTTTGATCATTGGAAGGCAAGGGCCTCAGGACTTTGTCAAACCTATACCTCACTCTGCTAATGATGCTGAAATCTTTATTCATAAGGGCGATCCTATGAGCATGGGCGGCAGCAATGTAAGCGTCGTTCATGAAATCAATAACAAAATCTTCTGCGGCCTCTTGCAGGGCAAGAATGGCTGAGAGTTGCCACTTCTTATTTAGACCAGAGACAGTTGCCACTTGAGACAATCTATCAGAGATCTCTTTAACCACCCTTATAAAAGCAGCTTTTGGAATGACATGCTGTGTAGCTCTCTGGGCTTTCCCGATCTCACTGAAACATCTTTGCATATAGAAGAACCTAGACTTCCTCTTTCTCTTTTGTGGCTTGGGGTGTTCAGTGGCTTCAGCAGATGTGGGCTCAGGTACCATTGTAGGGAATGAATCTTTCACAGGGTTAGCCTCATCCTTTGCTTCCTCAACTTCAGGTGAAGAAACATTTATGGAAGATATAAGGACAACACCTGGTGTAGGAGGGATTTCTGTTGTAAAATGCTCTGGAGCCTGTGATGGACCAGCTTCTTCTACCCCCTTAGATTCATCAAATTTTAACTTTCTTCTACCCCCACTGTCCTTCCCATCTAGATACACTCTTCTTGCAGTTTGCTTTGTCCTTGCCATCCAGAAAAGGAAAAATAACAACCAGAAGGACAATAACTGAAAGACAAACTGGCGAGGAAAGTGACGAAATGAGCAATTTCGATACGACGCGATATGAACAAAGCGAGCAGAATGGAACAGTGCCCTCGCTCTGTATTGGAGATCAGAAGCCGATACGGCGCGATAGGGAGAAAACGAGCACACTGTTTGGACGATCTCGCTTCGTATTGAAGATCAGAAGCCGATACGGCGCGATAGGGAGAAAACGAGCACACGGTTTGGACGCCCTCGCTCCGTATTGGAGATCAGAAGCCAATACGGCACGATAAGGAGAAAACGACCACACCGTTTGGACGCCCTCGCTCCGTATTGGAGATGAGAAGCCGATATGACGCGATTAGGAGAAAACGAGCACACCGTTTAGACGCCCTCGCTCCGTATTGGAGATGAGAACCCGATACGGCGCGATTACGAGAAAACGAGCACACCGTTTGGATGCCCTCGCTCCGTATTGGAGATGAGAAGCCGATATGGCGCGATTACGAGAAAACGACCACACTGCTTGGACGCCCTCGCTCCGTATTGGAGATGAGAAGCCGATACGGCGCGATTAGGAGAAAACGAGCACACCGTTTGGACGCCCTCGCTCCGTATCGGCACACCTCTTTTTGCTAGCGAAAAAGGACTTGTATCGCACCGTATCGGCAAGCAAGGCGGGAAGAGCTCGAGAAATGAAAAGTGTACACGTCGGACAAATGACCACTTATATACCCAGGTAAATCATGACACGTGTCAGACACGTGTCCGATACTGATTGTGCCACGTATCTGCATTTATGGTCCGTATGCTACGTGTCAAGTAATGACCGGTCCACTTGTTCGCCACGTGGTTTTCGGCCACGTGTTGCCCAACAGCTACTGCCACATGTATGAGACTAACGGATACTGCCAGGTGGCATAATTCGCGCCTACATAAGGGTGTGTTTCTTATCTGTACGGCTTTTTTCGATTTCTGACCTTTGTTTGTATTGCTGATACGGCGCGAGAGCGACTGTTGGTTTTCTTCGCTTTCCTCTCTTCGCTTCGTTTTGGAGGTTCTGTAGATCTAGTCTTCTTTCAGCGTTCCTGAAGCTCGTGTGACCACCTTTGTTGTGGCTCTAGCGCTTCTTACTGGGATCACCGATACGACGCGAGGGGGCCTTTCCGTCTGAATCATTTCTCTCTTATCGCGCCGTATCGTCAGAAGTTGGAAACATGTCTGAACCCATACAATCTAAGGTTTCTTCAGGAACTGGTAAAAGAAGAAGGCTTTCAAAAGGCTCAAGTGCATCAACAGCTGATCAGCATGTGCATTCTTTTTCCTCTCCATCCTCTGCCACCAGTGTGAGAAAGCCAAGTACATCTCCAGGGAAGCGAACGCCAGTAGTGAGAGGTCAAGGAGTATCAGAGCTCATTGATATCACTCCATCAGAGAGGCTACTTGATTTTATGCTTCAGAATGGAATGGATCTCTCATTCTATGGAGTTGTGAAAAATATTTTTAATCCTGATTGGGAACTTGACAAAGTTCTGAAATCTTGTGAAAAATATATTATGGAGGACTTTTTGGAATTTGAAACTCTTGCAGATCCTTCTGTTGAAGTTGGCACAATTGAATATGTCCATGTTCCCATTGGGTCAACAGGAAATGAAAAGGCAGTATTTACTAGAAAGTGCAGGGCCCACTCTCTGGAGAGGTTTCATTCAACAGACATATTTTGATGCACTCATTCCAAAAACTGCAAGATGATGAGAAAATCTGCTGCTTTTATTATATTCATCCTTGTCAAATACCCTATGAAAGCTGAGGAGCAACAGTTGGAAGGAGCAAAGACTGCCAGCTTTTGCATGTTGGATGATCTGGCAGATGAAAGGGAAACAGAGGAGGTTGTAGATACAGATTTTGAGGCTTCCATTGCTGAGAATTTGGATGTTGCTCACTTCAAAGCTGAGACTATCATTGAGGAGAGCCAAGGAGATACAAACCCTCAACCTGATGAGAGTTCTCACCATATTGTTCCTTCCCTGCCATGTATACCTTTCAAGGACAAGGAGTACATTTTACTATCAGATATTCAAAAAAATTTTAATCTCAGGGAAGATTATTGTCTTGCAATTATTGCAGAGGCTTCTGATGCTGCTAATGGGATAATTGACACAGAAAATGAATCAAAGGAAGAGATTCTGAAACTTGATAAAGAAACTCTAGATGATAAGTTTATTGATGCTGGTGAGGCATTCTCTCTTTGTTTTGAAAAGGCCAAAGAAGTTGAAAAAGAGTTGAGTATTACTGATGAGGACTTCGATCGCATTCAAAGCGAGCTCGGCATTTCCAATTTTGGAAGAGAGGAGTCTGAATATGTTAAAGAATTGACTAACACCAATGAGACAGCATCATCAATTAATTTATGGAATCCGTTTAAATTGGAGTACGATGAAAATCAAGTGGTAAGATAATTTTGAATTTGCTTTTACACATTGGTAGGTTTACATTTCATGCTCATTCAGTATGGGTTTTATTTGCAGTTGGAGATTGCCGATACAGATAACTTCTTGGGGCGTGGCAAAGGATCGAGAGCTGCTAGTAACACCACCAAAGACATTGCACTCAGCCACTACTTGGCTAGGATTGACCCTGAATCCTTTTTTGTACTTCATAGTAGTTTCTCAGAGGACGCAGCATGGCCGATACTTTGTATTAAAGCTCTTACAAGGCTTCTAAGTTTCTCAGGATTACAATATAATGCCCACAAAATAATGTTTTTGGAAAAGACTGCAGCAATTAGGATTTTTGGCTACGGTCCAGGTTACTCTGCTTCTAGAGCAGGATACTTTTTGGCGTTTTCATCCTACGCCTTAGCTGCAGACAGAACTGATGTAAAATCTATAGCTGGCTACAAGAGAAAAAAATTTCTACGTTATAGAGGAAAGATTCCTGAGGAGGAAGAGAATGTGAGAGTTTTGGAAAACTAGCTTTGTATATATTCTTTCTTATATATAAAAGTGCGATTGCTCATGTGTCATTGCCGTCTTTTATTTGCATTCTTTGAAGTTGTCGTCGAAAAAACCAGTTGAATAGCTCCTCCAAAGCATTGCTTTTTGTAACTCCTCCCCCATGCCTTGTGCTTCGAAAATAACTTGTGCGTGCTTGATAGTGGGATTTTTCCATGCCTTGGTTGCTATAAGTTGCTAAGGGGCCATGCTCCTCCACAAAGAAAGGTCCATGAATATGAAGAATATGCTGCAATACAAAGTAACACAAATTTTATACCAATTGAAAAACCTGTCAAAATAAGCCGATATTAAATAATTATTACTTTACCAGATAAAAAGTGATATCTTTTTCTCCCCATGCCTCTTTTATCGCCTGAACAAGCTTTGTGATTGATCTTTTGAACTCTTCCGCATATGTATATGTTGTCTTATGTTGCCTGAGGAGTTTCAGAAAAACATCAAGGTGTATCCAGACCTCCATTCTAAGAAACGCAAGCCTCGGCGTGCTTGCAACATTTGTTGTGATCTCACATAGCTCTCTCCAACACTCCCAAGCCGCATTCACCTGCTTTCCTGAATGGTTTCCTAAGAATCGTCTAGCTTTTGAGCCTCCCATAGAGACATCGGCCAAGATATCTCTTGTTTTTCCTGAAAGTATTGGATCCTTTCTCAAGTGAACTGGGCTCCCATGAAATCCCATTTTCGATAGCAATGCGTCGCATTTATCAATACACTCATCTGATAAAGATAATGGCTTAATGGAATATGCGTAGTCAAGATGCAACCTGAGAAGCTTATCGATTATTCTAATCTCTGCATGCAAAGTACAAATATGAACATTCTTAAGAGAGATGGAAAGAATGGGATCCCAGATGTCTTCTATGTTTTTAAATTTACTCAAATCTATAGAGTCTCTATTTGGGGCTCTTCTTACTGGTCGCAAACTACTCCAATCTTTGGATCCAATACTTTCCATGCAATAAATGCAAGGATATTTTGCATTTGCACCATTACATATTCCAAGCATACATTTGATAGTTTTCAAATCAGCACTCATATGCCATTCCACATTAAATTTACCAACCCCATCAACTACCAACATTTCGCCTTCACTTTGAGACTTAATGATATTTGGAATACCTGTATGGTTGAACAACCATTTCAACGTTTGATGATTTTCAATTGGTACCTGGGCTGCACCAATCCACCAAATCTCCATCTCGGATTGGATCTTATGCAATGGAGCTTTGCCCTCGCCATTGCCATGGTCCAATGCCATGTTCATGAGGCAAATGCTAATTCTTTCCATCTTTTGTCCCTTTTGAATCTGTGCTTCATCCAACTTCAAGGCAAACTTTAGAACACCATAACTTTCTTCTACTGTGATTTTATACATGTGAACCATTGCAATTTGCACCTTTTTTAGATCAACCCATATATTGTTAAACTCATTGTAATAAAAAATTGCCTGTTTTTTTTGTTTTTCATAGGACATAGACCTTTCGATGTGAAAGTAATCTCCAAAAACATGTGGAATCTTGCGATTCATGGAAATTCTTGCAGTGGAAACTGCAAGGGCTCGGGGCAATCCAAATATAGTTACCCTATTGCGTTTAAGATTTTTAAACCATAATCCAGAGATAGCACGGTAACCTTTTCGACTTATACCCACAGTATCGCATGTCTCTACGATTTCATTTGCTTTCACTGTGCCTTTTAAATCCTTCACTAACTCTCTCAGAGTTGGACCTCTCAAATCCACATTTTCTGGTGACTTAAGAATCCTCAAAATGTCTTTCTTATTCATGGTTTCCTTCAAAAGTTTGATTCTTTCCTCATTCTCTCAGATATTTATGCCTAATATGTTAGAGACATATTTCTTTGTAAGATTTAGTCTCCTTTTCTTTGCTCTCTCACACAAGCTGGTTATATTTTTTAATGGTCTCTTCCTCTCTCTAAATCCTACTGGAGTTTCTCTCAAGCGTATTAGCTTATTCTGCAATGAATTGTTAACATTTTTCAAAATATCAATCTGACTTGTCAACTCTAAAATTTTTGTTTGTGTAGTTTCTAGTGCTTTTTTCATTTCGTGCACTTGAGCTATATATGTGTAAGATGCAGAGTATAACCTCATACAGTAGCCAAGCATTCCATTGTAACCTTCTCCAGCATATCTTATATAGTCATGGACATTCAAAAAAGGAGGTGGTTTACCTGTAGAAGGATCCCTGGGATAGATATTTCCATCCACCCACAAATCTATATGCTTCATTCCTTGTGTTCGCAACCTGTTGGCTTCAATCTCATCTATCAATACTCGATGATGTATACTTCTCCAAGATGTGTAAGTCGGATCTAGCTGAATAGATAGCTTGTATTTACGTGTGCTTGCGCCTGTGTTATTTGAAGTAGTATTGCTAGACATTCTAGCAAATGAACCGAGCAAGAATCTCACAGTGATAGAAAGCAAGTGCAGCAAAAGGAATGGTAAAAGAGAATAGTGTATAGAAAGAAAACGCGGGAGCAAACAAATGCGAAGTTCGTACGAAAATCTCGAAAATACAAAATCTCTCGAGTTCCAAGACAATAAACGGCCGAAAAGGTGACCCCTGACCTGGATTAAAAGATGAGGGCAATTAATGGCCGACCTCTTCAATGAACCAAATATTCTCTCATTAATCACATCTGGACAACCAAATTTAGAGGTTTTATTCTTCCTAAACCTCAACTAATTAGCAACTTAATCACTTTCTTACAAGTGCCATTTTTGAAGCGTTTTTGGCCCTAATGAGATCCTCCGTTGAAGTACTTGACGCAGCAGTCATTGATGGAGCTGAAGTAGACACAGCTGGAGTTGTAGAAGAAGCTGAAATAGAGGCTGAAGTATCTCCCATCCTGAAATTTCTACGACACTTTCACGTCGGGTTCACCAAAGATGTCAAAGGATTTGTGAAAGCAAAGTCGCGTCTTCAGAAGACCTTGATAAATTTCAGGATAAAAGATCGAACATATGAATAAACAAGATGAGAAAATAATGTCAGGACTCTGTTTTATTTCTGTCAATAAGAGTATCAAGATTCAAGATGAAGAAATCCGAGCAGCCTCTCGAATGCATAGATCATATATACATTTCAAAGAAAATTTCCAAGAGTATGGTCTTCATTGATGAATGTTGCCTTTCAGTTCTATCAGCCGTTAAAGGTCACAATCCATGTCTCAGAGCTTTTCAAACACTTGGAATTCGAGGTGCCCGACGCTCAGCATGACAACTTGCAAAGATGTCAAAAGCTCGCTCCTTTCTCTCAAAAAGCTTTTAATACACATGAACTACACCATTATCTTCTTCTGCAATTTGTCATGTTCATCTGATAAACCACTTAGTTTGTGAGAAGCCTTTTAACAGATCCACATGCATGTATTATGGTGGATGTCAAATCTTGTTTCAATACTAACTCCACACAATGCAGCTTCAGGACACTTATAAACTCTGAATCAAACTGGTTAACTGTGTACCAAGCCCAACCAGTGAGCTCCTTTGAAGGTTTCAATTCAGCTAGCATGTAGACTTTCTTGCTTTTGCTTAAGATTGATTTGACTGCCTTTATCAGAGAGTGTGTGTGTTTAATGAAAAGAGAGAGAGAGAGTGTGTGTGTGTATACACTTCAACTTCAATTGAAATTTTAACCAATTTTGGAAATAAACACAAGTTTTGGGAGAAATGAGACCATTGTCTGTGCATTCGTGCAAAACAGGACAAACTCCACAAGGAATACTGGTGAAGGCTGAAGATTCAGAAAACCGACTTTGTGAGCCTCGATACAACACAGTGTCCTTATATATACCAAGTCTTTGGACACATATCATGTCTTCCGTCTGTGTTCACAGTCTCTTCTATCTCACCATCCAACACTAGCATATCCATAAGCTGCCAGATTTTCTTACAGCATCAGCAATAGTCTCCACAGATGTCAAACTTTTCCAGCAAGTCTCGCTCTCGTAAGCGGAACAAAATCAGATGGAATTCTTTGCCTTGTAGAACCAAATTCTCTGTTGATTTTGAGATTGAAGGTAGGTTGAAACGCCTCGCAAAATACGTCAACAATATGACGAATTACAGCATAGAAAACCAGTCCAACCGTCATAGAGAAAAACAAATTCCGCCGTCATGAGTACCTACAATCTGCCGCTCTGTCTTTTCCAAATTGTTTGTGTGGATGAGAACGACTGGGAGTGAGATCAATAACACTGTCCTTTAGATATGCTGGAGTAACCTGTCGATCTATGACACAATCTCTAATACAATCTCGACAGTCGCAACAATTGCCATGGTCACCAACATCAATACATCGGTCTTCTCGGTCTCAATTATCACTACAATGGTTCTTGCACTCTCGATTCACACCTGCAGGTGGTTCTTTTTATTTTTGCACATCTTGCTGCCGTCTGTACTAAAGCATCAGACCGAGTCTTCAAAGACAATCAGGAGCACACCCCAATGGGCAACTTTTCTTCTCCACTAATACTCTGTTCCTCTTCACTTGTTTTTCTGCGCCTTCCTCCCGAATACTCCTCTATTTTTCTTCTCGTCTAAAATCCTCCTCGCGCTCGTCTGCCTATTGTCCATGGTTATGAGTGTCTTCAGTGCTGGGTATATCCCACTCGACTCGATTGATCGCTGGCATCGGATGTCTCCTCCTTCCAGTCCATCCATACTGCTCATTGAAGTCGCAGAGCACCGTTTTTCCTGTTCGTCCCCTCTCTCCCAAATTAGCGTAATTCCTCTTCTTTTTCTGTCACATACGCCTCTTTTTTCCCTCCCTCTTTAGCTTTTCAAAAATCCTTTTCTTTTTTTTAGTCTCCTCCTTTCCTTTCCATTGAAAAAGCTCATCTCCCTTCCTTCCGTCCAGCGCAGAGTAAGCTACTTTTGCCTATTCCAAGACAGCCCAATATAGGCATAGCTCAATGGAGCAAATTTAATAAGACTCCTGAATTCCTCATACCGCCTGCCATGGAATAAGATCCTTATCATCCACAACAACACAATCGGTTTTTGTTACAATGCAACACCAAAAGGTCACCATGAAAACACTGAATAGAATAACCACCATCTGAAATTGACACAATGTGTTCCTTAAATCCCGTCCCGCCGGCTTAGAGTACATATGTCCAACCACCACCCGCACATCAAAGGAAACACTCCAAGTTCAATTAGCAACAGGAAAGCAACTTTGAACAATGTCATCAAGTAATTCAGCCCTGCCACAACATGTCTTGCCACAGATGGAGCAGCCTCAGTCATTGAGCTCAAACCATGAATCCGTCCTACTGTCAATGGCTCCCCTCTGCTGAGTCTACGAGCAATAGTGCTGATGGATTTTGGCAAGCAATGGTTCCAGACCTTTTTGCAGCAACATGTATCAACATAGGCTGAAAGCATCTCATCATGTTCACCACTATGCCTCTAACTCCTCCTCACTATACTCATGTGCAGAAAATAAATGTAATCACAACAACTAAGTATGCACAAAGTATCAAATCGCACACACAACTTTCGGGTGGTTTTCACACCTCGAATGCGCAGCAATATGACACCGCCTTCGATATCGAATATTTTTCCCCTAAATTCTGGATTTTTTGAAAAATTTTAGGCACATCTCGGGCTCAAAACTCCGCTCTCATTGGCGACCATGGGATAGGGAGACTCAGCCCGTCGAATCCCACAACGGATCTGTACGAAACAACCAAAGGAAGCATCAAGTTGATACAAAATAGATACATATTAAAACACAGCACAATGGTCACTCTACCCCTGACAAAACCAAGGCATGAAATCCACAAGGAGTAGGCCTAGCATAATCTGATCGAACGCCTGAAGCTAGTCAGTAACCGACTGCTCCAACACGGCCAAACTAAAAAGAACTATCAAAGAGGTTGCCCTACGTGGTAGTCTGAGCTACCTACCTAACTAAGGACAACACACCCCAAAAGCTCCTACTAGGTGAGGACTTCTATAGCTTGGTCAAGAAGTATTTTCTTTTAGCAAATTTCTTCTTTTAGGTTTCTATTTTTCCATACTCGAGCGTGTAAAAAGGAGGGAGCTGAGCGTAGTGACCCAAGGAGAACAGGGCATCGGCCTCGGGTCCTGTCTCGGTACCCAAGAACCTACCAAGCCCTCGCGAGGCGACACTTAATCCTTTTCGAATGCTCACTTTTATTTTCGCTCCAACCTTCCTTACTTTCTTCTTTTCTAGCGAGATGCCACCCCTGGGAAGACAAGGCATCGGCCCCGGGTCTGACTCGTCCCCAGGAACCTCCCAGGCCTTCTCAAGGCGATGAGCAACTGCTTATAAATTTTCCTTTTGTTATTCTTCTATAGGGGTTAGAACCCCTTCTTACACACCTTTGAATATATTTTTTCCTTTGAGATATTCAGGGTTTCTTCCTCTCTATCATCATCATTTTTTCCTCTAGCTGGCTTCTCTAACTGCCTCACAACTAACAAGAATTCCTAGAACAGCTGCCTAGTAGGCTAGCAGAATAGGGTCACTAGGACTACTTTCTAAAATAGATCTATCGATACCTGGCAATGTCTCCAAGAAAAGAAAATCCCCTACAAGTACACATACACATATAGAATAAAAAAATGGTACTCGTCAAGGAGAGATATCACCTGGATAGGGCCACGAGAAGCCTCGGCGCAACATAGGCTCCTTCCAAGCTCTTCTTTAAACTTGTCTAGCACATGACTAAAACAAGAAACCATTAACCGCACCCGTACTAAACAGACAATTGGCCCTCTTGGCCTAATGAAATAAAGCATTTCACTACAAAAACTAATCGGATCTCTTGGCCTAACGAGATAAAACATTGAAAACCTCGCAAAATTGGCCCTCTTGGCCTAACAAGATCAAACAGAATAGCACCTACACATCCCTTCCTGAAATAGTATAGATATATAATAATATGCTCCTTTCCAAGGAGGAAAAATAGGGCTCGCAGCCCTAAACTAAATGCATAAGATTATGACCCATCCCTCCTGCATATATAGCAAGAGGCGTATGCATAACATGTTGTCTAATTAGCCTATGGGTCCAGGATAACAACGGTAGATGGGTCTCGGCTACTCTCTGCATCACCCAAATCAACCATCGCCTGCCATATATTGCATGCTCTGATAACATTCCCCACAAATGACCGGGTCTTGTCTCATTATTCATAGCAATATCTAAACTAGGACCACAGTTGAAGAAAAGGTCTTCTTCATAAGCAAGGTTTGCTAGTGAATCTGCAAACTGATTCCAATAACGTGGAATCAGCTGAAGAGACACTCTCTCAAACTCCTCAAGTAGGGTCATGGCAGTTCGATGCTACATACAAAGGATGGGATTCTGCACTATGTATGTCCCATCTAGCTGATTCAAGATCAACTGGGAATCCCCTTTTACTAACAACAGCTGAATACCACCTTGCTTGGCAATATGCAGTCCCATAATCAAGGCTTTATACTCCTCCATGTTGTTAGTGAATCCTACCCCGAGATAAGCAGCTAACTTCATCGTAACTCTACGTCGAGGATCTCAGATTACTACTCCAACACTCCCTTTTTTATTAGGGCCCCTGGACGCTCTGTCAAAATATAATGTGTACGTCCATAATGGGTTTACACAACCTGCCATCACGAACTCCTCTATTCGTAATTATGATATATCAAAATTTAGCATGTTTAGAGGATGAGCTGACGGCTCCATCCCACCTTCTTCATTAAACTCAACAGGGATACTTGTCAACATTCGTAAGCTGTGATGGCAGAAGGCTTTGATCTCCCACACAAAGGTTTCGTCTTCTTGCTCAATCACTTTGTATCCTTTGCTCCACCATATAAGTTTCCCCTGATGGTATCTCTACTTCAGATATGGGTGCTCCAAATAAGGAATTAACCGCCCCATCAACCAGCTTTAAGCTCTTTTGCAGGTCTCAGATCAGCCCCAGCATGGACCTGCAATGCATTTCTCCGTGTTAACATACTTAGATATAATAAGGTTTAATCTTATTAAGATTAACCTTATTTTTAAATTCTACTCTTGCAGATCAGCTAGTAGAGCCGTAGACCTATTTTTTCCTATCCTGACAATCTTGTAGGGGCCATCCCATCTAGGTTCCAGATTCCTTGGAAACAGCTCCCTATGCACATCGTAGTACAGAACTAATTGCCCTTTTTTAAAGGTATACTTCTTTGCTTTAAGGTCGTGCAACTGCTTCATCCGACGTTTAGCTACCTCCTGGTGTAATAAGCTCTGCAATTTCAATTCATCCAGGTGGGTTGTGGTCGTGAAACGTTCAAAGAGTGCATCCTCGTCTCCCGATGAGTGGTTAATTGCAAACCGTATGGTTGGCAACTCGATTTCGAGGGGTAACACACACTCTTCCCCATAAACTAATTTAAATGGAGTATGGCTGGTAGCTCGCTTGAACGTTGTATTGTACGCCCATACTGCCACATACAACTTCCTGTCCCAGTCTTGTTTCTTCTCCGAGACTATTTTAGACAAGATACCCACAAGTTACTTATTAGTACTTTCAACTTGCCCGTTGCCTTGCGGATTATAGGGGGTCATTTTGTTGTGCTTGATTTGCCAAGCTTCAATCAGGCTTTTGATCACTTTATTCAAAAAGTGGGTTCCACAGTTTGACACTAGTTCCTTCGGTGGACTGAAATGGTAGATAATCTGCTCTAAAAGGAAACTTGTAGTCTCTTTTGCATTGTCCTGCCTCGTCACCCGCGCTTTTGACCATTTTGTGAAATAATCAATTGCTACTATAATGTACCTTTTCTAAGTAGTAGACGACGGGGTGATAGGACCCATAAAGTCAATGCCCCACTTCTCAAACGGAAGGATAGCCATAATAGGCGTAAGTGGGCGTTTCCTATTCTCTCTGCTATCATGTCTTTGACAGGTATCACATCTCTTAACGTACTCAAAGGAATCTTGGAAGATAGACGGCCACCAATATCCAGCTCTTAAAGCTTTCTGTGCCATCAACCGTCCAACAAAGTTCCCTCCACAAGCAGAGTCATGGCACTCTTCCAAGATGAAAGGAACCTCGTCAAGCATCACATATCGGTGGTAGATATCATCAACACCCTGCCGATATAGTGTTCCTGCGATCAAGGAAAACTTCAAAGCCTATTGTCTAATTTTCCTCTTTTCTGATTTTGATAAACCAGCTCCAGTCTCTCCTGTTGATAGATAATGCGTGATAGCAGCATACCAAGATGGGATAGAAGTTGTGTCAATTTTAAACATTTCTTCAATATCACTTTCTTCAGCCAAAGTCTCTTTCAGCTCCCCGAAATCCACAAGGCATTCCACAATACCCTGCAACCTCGGTGGCTTACTCTTAATCTCATAATCGAACTCCTGCAAAGTGATTAACCACTTTGCCAGACGATCAGGTGGTTGCAGCTTGTTCATAAGCAATCTAAGCCCTTCTGCCTTCGTATAGAAAACTACCTTCTCATAGGGGATGTAGTGCCTGAATTTTTTCGTCACAAAGACCATCGCAAGGTACAACTTCTCCATGTAGGTGTAGTTAATTTTTGATATGCCCAATTTTCAACTAGCAAAAGCTATCAGATGATACCATTTTCCTCCCAGATTTGGGCTAAACAACAGCTGATACTATGCATGGTGGTTGTTGAAAATATGTAAAATACCTCGCCTCTTTTAGGCGCTTTTAAAACTGGTGCTTTTACTATCTCTTGTTTCATATCCTCGAAAGATACATTACAAGCATCGCTCCATACAAATAGACAGCTAAAGGATAATAAGTTCATTAGTGGCAATGTCCTTTCTGCCAAGGCATTTATAAACCTCCGATAGTATCCTACCGATGACAGAAAGCTATGTACCTCTTTTGGAGTGCGTGGTGGAGTCATAGCGACTATAACCTTGATCTTTTCAAGGTCAGTTGTGATCCCTACTGAACTGACCACATGGCCTAGCAATAGCCCATAAGGCACTCCAAATACACACTTTCGTGGATTAAGAGCGATACAAAATTGTCTGCAGCGCTCAAAACATCTTCTTAAGATAATCAACATCCTTTCCCTTATAGCGGTTGCCCCTAGGTCATTGATAAAAACTTTCAACTCATCTGGGAAGATATCACCAAAGGTCTTGTCTGCTATTCGTTGCCATGATCCAGGTGCATTGCACAAACCAAAGGCCATCACATGGTATGCAAAAGTACCAAAGATAGTAATGAAAGTTGATTTCAACTTGTCCTCTTCTGCAATTTCCATCTGGTTGTATCCTGCAAAGCAATCCATAAACGAATATATTTCCCTACCCGCTAATTGATCCAAAATCTGGTCAATAAATGGCAACGGGTAGTAATCCTTAACCGTCTGCTTATTCAGCTCTCTAAAATCTACACATAGTCAGATCTGGTTGTTTTTCTTCTTCCTGATAACAACTGGTGAACACCGTTTTGTGTGCTGTACAGGGAAGATTAAACTAGCTTTCCGTAACTTCTGTAACTCCTCAAATAGCCCATCCCTCAATTCAAAAGGCATACGCCTTACTTTCTGATGCATAGGATGATTGCCTTCTTTTACAGGAATAGTATGAATAGCCAGGCTGGGAGGAATGCCTCTCAGCTCGTCATAACTCCAAGCAAAGATGTCACGGAATTCTTGAATCAAGGACACATAGTTCTCCCTTTTTGCTGAACTGAGCATGGAACGTAATTTAATTGGTCGCGAATCATTCGGCGTGCCAAGGTCCAACTCAATCACATCCGTGTCTCTGATCCTATCTTGCGGCTCTATCGGCTTATTTAGAGTTATCTGATAAATATCCTTTGTAGTGGACCCCTCTTTAGATTCATCGCTGGATGATGTCTCACTACTAGATGGATCATCTGCTATCTCTAATTTAGTGGAGGATAAAGGAGCTCTCTCACTTTGAGGAGACTCAGGGTAAGCATCGACTATTACTCGATTAGCACCTCTACCTAGAACCACTCGATCGGCGGGTATATCGACTTAACAGTTTGTTCGTAAGATCCAAGTCCTGCCTAGCAAGACTCAATAGCTCGGACGTCCTGCAAATCTTATCACCCTAAAGTCCAAGAAGCATTCTACACTTGCAACTGTAACATGGACTTTAGAAATGCAACCTTTTGGTTGCCTTAGACTATCATCAGTCATTCTAAGAAGGGTGGAGCCATCTTTTTGGATGCCTAGACCCAACCTCTCCAACAACTCTGAACTCATGATATTGACGGAGGACCCAATGTCTACAATAGCATGCTCCACTAGTATTTCATCCACGTATGCTGGAACCCTACGGCAATTCTTTTCAGCATGATCAAACCAATCTTCCCCTACTCGTGCTATGCCCAAAGGTTCTACAATATACCCAATACGCAGGATCTTCTTGAATTCCTTGCGTACTCTTGGAGATAATTTAATCAACTGTAAGAGGTTTACATCTGGTTTGACTTCGCAAAGAGAACTTGCTAAATCAAAATCATGATAGGTAGCCAAAGCTCTCTTTTCTCACAAAACCATTCTCTCTTTTGGTCTCGAGATAGGCTTTGGTGCTTCTCTTTTAGCTCTTGCCTTCTTTCTTGGCACTTCCTCATCCTTCTTAGGATCAACTTTTTTGTCAACAAGCCTTAGAGGTCCACCTTCCATGCCAGGATTTAGGACTTGTGTCCCCTTATCCCCTTGCTTAGGGTTTTCCTCGACCGGTTTTGCATTATCTTTATCACCCTGATGGAGATGAAGTAGACGCAGCTGGAGATGTAGAAGAGGCTGAAATAGAGGCTGAAGTATCTCCCATCCTGAAATTTCTGCGACTCTTTCACGTCGGGTTCACCAAAGATATCGAAGGGTTTTCGAAAGCAAAGTCGCGACCACAGAGGTTCTTGAGAAATTCCAAGATAGAAGAATCAATCAAACAAGATCAGGCTATGCAGAACAACCTGTCCGTTCTCTAGGTTCCCACATCTTGAATCATGAAATGATGGTGAGGTTAGCTACTACTGCTAGAGGTCTGTATGTGGCTTTAGGAAAGGCTATGGCTATTCCCTCACGACGTCGAAATGATGTTGTCACTGTGAGTTCAGTGGCAAAAGCTATTGCCTCTTCTCTTTCAATCCTCTTTCTTAACAACTTGCAACATGATGGTTGTGTTGGGTACTATTCCCATTCCCAAAGACTCAGAAAATTTTGTTTTGGCTCTTCAAGCACAAGGTTTAGAAGTGGTACTCCCTGTGTGGAATCATCCTATGTTTCCTCAGTGCAATCCGAATCTAATCGAGTCGCTTTGCTTTATTCTAAGACACATATTTTCTGGTATAAGAAACACAAAAAGGGCAGAGATTTCATGAAGTGGGAACTATTGGAAACAGATTCAACTTCTGGAGAGAAAATTTCAACATCCCATCCTGAAGGGAGCTCTCTGAATTCCTGGTCAGCAAATTCATTGTAAACTGTGGGCTCATGAAGTTCTGTGAAGAATTCCTCTAGATCTCATCTAATAAGTTATAGTCTCCTTCCTCCCTGAATAAGCCTATTTTTCTTATTACTAATTAATCTATCCGAACAGTCAAGAGTTTCCAGCAGGATTTAGCTTGTGCATACTCTGTCCCATCACCAATTCTCCACTGAATTGATTTATCAATGTTTGAAGCTATGGATTTGCTGTTAGACAGTAAGGGCTTTATCTTCCAGAAAATCCTTCCCGACTTCAACCATGACAAGGGAATTCAGTTCGAAAAGGAAAGAAAAATAGAAATAATCCTCTCTGACTTCATCCGTCACCAGAGAAAAGACAAAATAGAGGTCAGAAAGGAATCAGGAATTCCCATTATCGTTGTGGTTCCACCCATTTGTGCATTCACAAGTAGCATCAGGTAATTGGATCCCAGTCAGCGCCTTTGAGTATATCAGAACCGGAGCAACAATTTCTTGTTCCTGAAAGGCACAAGCCAAGAATCGGAGCAAAATCCTAAGAACCTTTCTGCTATCTGGATGACTATATACAATCAATTAACGTTGACAATGATGACCTTCGGAGTAGGAGGAGGGATCTTTGGAATAGTCATAGTGAGAACACCATCTTGACAGGCAGCGTTGATCTTCTCGACGTCCGCGTTGCTTGGAAGACTAAACTTCCTCCTTCTTCGTTCCTTCCTTCCAATTGACGACTTCTTCTTCCGTTTTTCCCCAGAGCAGGCGACGATTCCTCCTTTCTTCCTTGAAGATAAGCATCATGAATTGAGGTACTGAAACCTCGTTGGGCCAACGAAAGCAGAATTGCTAACGAACAAGGAAGCAGAAAAAAAATGTGTGTGTGTGTGTATCGCGTTTTCCTGTCTGTCACGCACTCTCGTCACAAATTAGCTTTTCTTCCCCCAGTGGAGCAGCAGAGTCCAGGATTCCCCCCAGATTGAAAAAGCTCTCTTCTTTTTCCCAGTTTTGAACAGAGCTAATTGAAATTTCTCCTGATTTATTACACCCTCATCATCTCCAGCACTGCTAATCTTTTTAAACAACTCATATAATGCCTCCCTCTCACTAACACTGACCGATCTGCAAACCAGCTCTCCTTTTCCCCCCTCGTAGATCCCGGAATGCCTGTTTCTCTGCGTTTCCTTCCCTTCTCCCCAATTAGCATTGCCTTCCTTCCTTTTCGTCCCACACGCCTGCTTTTTTTTGAATCTGCTTTTTCCCTCCCTTGTTTTTAGCCACCCTTTTCTTTCCCTTTCGACAGGATTAGTGGCCCTTTTGTTTAGCTCCTATGCTAGCACAAGCTTTCAAGATGCTAACAAAGGTGACACCGTCCGGAGAGACACCCTCCAGTTGCATTCGCTCAAAACATTTAAGTGCTTGGCTACCATGTCCATATTGGCTATAGCCTGCAATTAATACACTCCACAACACTACATTACGAAGTGGAAGCTTGTCAAACACATCTTGTGCTCTTACAAGCAAGCCACATTTGACATATACATCAACCAATGCCGTGCCAACAGCCACATCTTTTTCTAGCAACCCCTTCATAGCAATCTCAGTATGAATTTCCCCAACCTTTTCTGTGGCTCCTATGCTGCCACAAGCTTTCAAAATGCAATGAAAGGTTACTGCATTTGGAGATACCCCATCAAGTTTCATCCACTCAAAATGCTTCAGTGCTTCTTCACCATGCCCGTGTTGTGTATAACCTTCAATTAGTGCATTCCAAGAGACCACATTCCGGAAACGAAGCTTGTCAAACACATATTGTGCTTTTACAAGCAAGCCACATTTGCCATACATATCCACCAATGTACTTCGACTTGCATCTCTTGGAATTAGTTTAGTACTTCCTCACAAAGCCCATAATCGACATATCTTGAAATAAGTGTAGCCCATGAGATTGCATCTCAAGTTACCAGTCTACCAAAACTCCCTGTTTTTCTCCGTCTTCAGCATAGAATGAAAGAGCAAACATAACAACTAAGTATGTACAAAGTATCAAATCACACACACAACTTTTGGGTGGTTTTCACACCTCGAATGTGCAGCAATACGACACCGTGCCTCTCTATATATCGAGTCTCAAGGCTGATCGGATCGCGATTTATAATGGAGTGCTGTAAAGAAAACAAAATGCTAATGGTTAGAAACATGATTGTCAGTACAAAGAATATTTCAAAAAAACAAACAAGCAAAACAAAAGAAAAACTTACAAAGTCCTCCAAATATGTCCTGTGTGGCCGCCACTCCCAAGATGAATGGACCACTCCGGTCTCGAGTCGTGCCCTCGCCGCCTCGTGCTGCTGACTCCAATGTCCTGGAGAATTTGTAGCCTCCTCCCTCAGTCGGCGCTAGTCGTCTGCATCTAACCACTCGGGCTTTGCAGCCCCACTCTTAATTGCCTTGCGTGCGTCGGATAGTCTATGTGACATGTATGCACGCATGCAATCCATCATCTAGCTTGTAGAGAATCTATCTACTGCGGCTGGCAGCGGAAACTCCTTGTGCAAGGATGCTACTATATAGTCCTTGCTCCCCTCCGGTATGTTCTTCCAATGATCCAAGACGTTGTGTCGAAAAACTTGTTGGCACAACTCTCTCATGCGAGCCATCACCCTCCTCCCCTCATCATTCATGATGATGGCTCTTGACCTACTATCGGCTAGATATCCATAACCCCTAGGAGTCTGCCTAAGATGGGTCCTCTCCCATCTATGTCCACGCTCTTGGGCATATCCATGAGACCCCTCTACATCCGGTGTACCGACGGGGGTAATCTCTCTCGGAGTGGCACCCAAAGGGGTGCCACCTACTGACGGCTGTTCAAAAGCCGGAGTAACTGGAGTAGACGTCCCCACACGTGTGACAAATCTTGGAGGTGACACAACTCCAACTGAACGACGAGACGGAGACACCACATCCATGTCTCCATAGCAGCATCCCCCTGAACCCAATGCACTCCCTCCCTCTAGCCCAAGTCATGAGCGTCGAGATCGTCTGCTCGAAGCCGAAGCATTCGATCGCGCTGAAGCAGATCTAGCAGAGCGCCCTAACGAAGAACGAGACAGCTCCTGGTTTGCCATCTCTCTGAATCTCGCGAGCTGGTCTGGAGACATGCGTGCGAAGATGTCCTGCAACTCCTCATCGCTCATCCCTCGACTCATCCTGAAAATGTCACCTGCACAGATAAAAAATGATATTAGAATAATCAATTTAAATCATACAAAGCACAGTAATATAAATTATTTTAAAAAAATCTCACTTAAAATGCATATCTTATGTACCTTTATAAGAGATTGGTCAATGAATTGAGTAAGTAGATGCTCCAAGTATGAAGTATCCTATGGTCCCATGTCAATCTCCTGACACAACTCCGCATACACTGGAAGGTCGATAGACATGTCACCACAAAAGAATGAGTCCGCCTTGTTCTCGAAAAATTCTTGGACTCTTGTATTTCCATCATTGTTAGCCGATGCTAGCTCCAAGCTTTCAACAGCCTCCACCCCTTGCAATATCGATCCCTCTATTTGCATATTATCTTCATTTACGGAACATCGCTTTGATCATATACTCTCGCACTTCGGGGAGTTGAAGGTATAACATACCACCATCGAGGTTGTCGGGGGTTTGGATAGAAGATTACCTGTTCACAAACACGTACAAGATAGTTCAAACCATTGTGACATAAACCATGTCGTAATACAATTAGCAAGCAAATGACTCCATGCACCTGTTCACACTGGGCCGGCAACACAAAGGTGTCGCACAAATCTGTCCATTTTTTTCTGAATCTATTTCAAGAAATCCAGATGAACCTCGTTGAACTGTTGCTCCAGCTCCTCCAAGTACCACTTTGAACCACTGCACAAACATCGAATAGTATCATGGAGAAGCTACGGTAATCCACCGTAATAATACTTTGCAAGTTCCCAAAATACTCCATCTCATCCACAACCATGTTTGGATCCGTTGCTCGTCGCCGGTTCTCTTGCTCGAACCTTGCCATGATACCATAGTCCATTGTGGAGCGCATTTTGTCAATATGCTCCACACAAAAATGCCGTCCGTGCGACCACGCTGTACTATATATTTTGTACTGTACATTGAAACACTCAAATTAGATGTCACATATAAAATTTAGATACGACAGATTCTAAATCCCTCATCACCTTTGGACTACATCCCCTCAAGAATTCCCACTCCTCCATTGAGACCTCTGTCCCTTCGCGAGATGCTGCGGTCAAGACTCCATGTAAACATCACGTTGACATAAACCGTGGCATCTCCTCCATGCCTTCAGGATATCGAATCGGTTGATGACGCGTACTACGTCGGAATTCAGCTCGCGCTTCCTCTCAATCTTGCCTTGCAATCTGGTACTTGGCGAGCCACGTCTCCATGGAGGCATGGTGCAACATACAAAAGCGATTCACCTTCTCTTCCATTGAGGCATCCATTCTTTTTTCTACCCCATTTCCAACCACCACATCTCCAGTCAGTCTATCATCTTCCTTCAGCGACCATAGCATTTCATTGTCTGGTTCCACCGTTGGTAGCCATTGTGAAATATGCACTAACGCCTCTGACACCAACCAACCTTCGGCCATGCTACCTTCTGGCCGAGCTCATTGTCACACAAAGCCTTTCAAGGTTTTCATGAAGCACTCCAGGAAGAACATCCATCGTGTATGGAAAGGTCCATCAATCTCCACTTCGTCCACAAGATGCACAAGAAGGTGGATTTGTATCATGAGCATGCTAGTGGGTAGGTATTTCTCAAAGAGACAGACTGTCTCCACTACTCCCCGCCTTGCGGATTCAATAGAGGACGTCTTAATCTCTTTCTGTGAGATCCATTGCACCAAAGTCGACAACTTGTAAATGGCCCCGTGAATTTCTGGAGTAAGGCATCCTGCGATCGCGATCGATAGTACTAAATGCCACAAATGAGAGAGCATTATGAATAATGACCACATTCCAAATAGCAAAATACCCACGCTAATTACAATCCATTCATAGCACAAACCTGACATATCTTATGTCAATCATGGGATTTTAGCCCCAACAATTGGTCGTCTTTCGAAAATGCGGACCTGAGAGAACGCAAAAGTGACGCCGCTACTCACCGTCGCTACTCACTGTCGCTATAAGATTAAATCCTTGTAGTGAGAGAGAGAAAGAGAGAGGGGGAAAGAGACCCTCTGAAGGAGTTCCTCCTCTTCCCCTCCTTAGAGGGTGGCCACATGTTGTTGGAGGGGTTTTTGTCGAAAGGTCATATCTACCAGGGATCAAAGAGATAGAAGGAAGTAGAGATAGGAGATGGAAGAGAAGAAAAAGAATAGACAAGAGGTAAACATGACAAAGACAAAGCACAATGAATTGAATCAATATGTATTGATGGCAGAACCTGAAATCTTCTATCTAGCACTACTCAAAAGAAATCTCCAGGCATTTGATTTCCTGGAGCTCCTTCGTAGAACAAAAGAATGCATCTAAATAACAGCTCCTTCTTTGTTGCTCGAAACCCAAATTTGATGGCTCCGTTGACTTCCAAAGGGGGGTTAAACTCCAAGACAATTGCTCACGAATCTCCATGATCACTCC
Source organism: Lygodium microphyllum (assembly GCF_053477565.2). Taxonomy (NCBI): domain Eukaryota; kingdom Viridiplantae; phylum Streptophyta; class Polypodiopsida; order Schizaeales; family Lygodiaceae; genus Lygodium; species Lygodium microphyllum. The sequence goes on from NC_141138.1 coordinate 132,901,293, forward strand.
TTCCTCTTCCAGTTTCGAGTGTAGTTTTCAGCTTGTCTCAACAACGATCGTGATGTGTGCGATTTTTCCCAGCTTTCTTTTTTATGAAAAATCCAATAACTAGCTGAAAAAACAACTTGGTTTTTGCATGCCATCCTAACTTACAAGCTTTTCTAAAATTTTTGGATTTTTAAAATAAATAAAATAAAAAAAGCTAAAATTATCTAAAAATCTAGTATTTTTGGACCATTCATACCACTTACACTAGTACTAATGACTCAGATCACATTGACTCTCTTCATCAATAAGAAAGTTGGATGATGATGCATTCCAGAGTTTTTCACACCATGTCTGCATAGTGGCACAACATCCACCCCCTCTGAATTTGTACATCCTCTAGTATGTGCAAAAATCCTAGTTATCACTAGATTTTGAGTCCTCATTCTCTGCAACCATATCCTTTGCTTCTTCATCTTCCATATCTTCCTAGCTACCCCCTGTATCATGGCCACTATTTTCTTCCAATTTTGGCAACTCATAGTTATTAGATTCCCACCTCTTGAATAATTTGATTCTTTTCCTTGCTATCAGAAGTTTTATGGTTGTCCCATCCAGTTCATTTAATGCATAAGTAGCATTATCAAATGCTTGTCTTACACATAGGGTCCAAACTATCTTTTGGAAACTTTACACATGGCACTATGCTGGTTGTCTAAACTGCTATCATAAACCAATACCGAATCCCCATCTTGTATGGTTCTTGGTCTCATCCTATATCTTTTGTCAAACCGTTTCTTGTTTTGTATCCTTGCTGCCCTTAATTTTGCAACTGCTGCCTCTATGTCTTCTGACTTTCTTTCCAACGGTCTAATGCGCAAGGCCAACAACTCCTCTTGATTCAACTCCTCCACCCAAGGTAGCATGCTCCATGTGACAGTCATCTCTTCTATCGGCATGATAGGTTTTTGACCATGCATCAATTCTGCAGGCATATATCCTGTAACAACACTATGAGTTATTCTATTAGCCCACAAGGCACAAGGGAGCAATCATGGCCACTCTTTTACCTTCTCTCCACATGCTTTTGCCAATGTCTTCACAATAAGTGGATGACCTCTTTCACTTTTTCCATTTCCTTCAAGGTTATAGGCTGAAGTTAAAGCAAGCTTTATCCCCAACCATGAAAAGAAATCATGAGCTTCATCTGCAACCACTTCACCCCTATCTGCAGTAATTTATCCCACACAATCATACTGAAAAAAGATCTCTTCTAAGAGAACAGTACACATGGCATTTGTTTTCTTAGTACGTAGAGCTCTCCCTTCCACTTGATTAGTCAAGTCTTCATGGGCAAGTACAAGATACCTCATTTTTCAAAGACCTGTAGGAATCGTGACTAAATCCACCATCCACTTAAAATGAAGAGACAATGGATATGTGGGATGCAATCCATCGTGATGTCTCACAGATGAATATATTTGACATGTCGTGCATGTTTCCACAAAGTGAGCAACATCCTTATACATACCTTGCCACCAATATCTTTCTTTGATCTTTGCAAAAGTACCCCAAACACCTCTATGACCAGCCCATAAGCTTTCATGAAATTATTGCATAATATTTACTTGTGAAGCTCTGCCACCCAAAACTCGCAATGGCATCCCTTGTTTCTTTTTAGCATGTTTCCATAAGTATCCACCTTTCAAGAAAAACCCATAGGCTTTCCTCTTGATCTTCTTAAACTCCTCATCTCACCATTCATCTCTCTTTATTAATGTGCTGAGGTATTGACCAATTCTCAGCCACTCTCCTGCATATTCATCTTCCAGAAACACTTGTACACAAGATACAAAACATCTAAAGTGTCTTCTCTTTGTTGTCCAAGCTTCTGTTAATGCTGTAGCAACACCTTGCATTGCTAAATTCACTCTTACAACATCATTTTTAGCTGCAAGAAAGTCATCTTCTTCCTCCTCATCCATCATCCCATCTCCATTCTCATAGCGTGTCCAAGATAACATGTCTGCCACTAGGTTATCTCTTCTTATAATATGAAAAAATTCAGGGTTCAAAGAATTGATGTATGCAATCCACCGGAGCATAGCAATGTCCGAGGTATCACAACTAGTAATCATAACTAATACCATCAAACAATCAATTTCAATGACTACATGAGCACCCATAAAATACTCGTTATCGCATTTAAGGGCTGTCACAATTCCCCATAATTCTCTTTTTACCTGTGGATACCTTCTATATTGTTCAGTCAATACTTTAGCACCAAAGCTTATTGCATATCTTTTCCCTTCCTCATCATCTTGCTCAACGACCCATCCAAACCTGATTGGGCTTGTATCAATAGTAATAATGATAGGTTTTCTATGTGAATTGTCAACCTTTCTCATTTTAAGAGCTACTTCAATTTCTTCATTGCTTTCTGATGCTTTCTTTCCCAATGAAATCTCTGATCTTTTCTCAAAAGCTGATATAAAACATCAGCTACATGTGCAAAGTGAGGAATCCATATCAAATAGAACACACAT